>NW_017804034.1:0-1666 GCF_001625305.1 Branchiostoma belcheri
TGGTTGAAATATGCCTCTTATTGTGGCATTGTATTATATATACAGTATATTGTATGGTACACAATTTTTGGCCTGTATGCCCGCTATCGATGCATGTCTTCCACTTTTGTCTTGTCTCATTTGAAATGCAGGACAGCGCAGTTCTTGTTGTGGAAACATCGGAGAAGAAGGATCAAACAGCGTGTTTATAGTAAAGCAAGTGCATTGTGTAATTTCATCTGGGTTTACCAGTAAACAAACGTCCGTGCCAGGTGTGCATTCCACTGCCACCATCGCAGCCGATGTTGTTCACTAGTATTTGCACATTCATGCCCATGAGGGCTAGGCGCCAAAAGACTGGTTTTCCAGCTGTTGTACTTCATAAAACAGATCACATTCGCGATCTCATGGAGCGGTCATCGTGAATACCGCGAAAATAAAACCACCACGATCATTTCAAGATTTACAGTATATCCGCCCGCGCGGATGTCCCCACTAAAAGGAAACAGCCGCTCTAGCCACTGGTAGAAACAAACGCCGGCCAGCTAAAAGTCTACACAGGAGGATATCCCTGGACGCTGTATGTAATACCAGTGAGGTCCGGGCACTAGCCTCTACCAGGCTTGGGGAGGCGGCCGGAAAGAGTAGAAATCGGTCAAATAGAGAGATAAGCATGCCAAGGGAGTTTGTCTCAACGGACAAGCCAAGGGAGTTCTCCGTTGAGACAAACTCCCTTGGCATGCTTATCTCTCTATTTGACCGATTTCTACTCTTTCCGGCCGCCTCCCTAAGCCTAGTAGAGGATAGCCGGGCACTCGTCGGCAGGTGTCCGAGGAGCCTCCCAGACAGAAGGGGGCTATCAGCAAACGGCTGGTGATCTAGATAAGCATGAGCAGACAGAACAACAGCTTTTTATTGTAGTATTACCTTAATAATTTTGAACATCTACAAGCAATGTTATGCAGACAGACTTTCAGTTTTAATGTGTTTTCAACAAATTGTTAAGCTTTCGTAATTGTAAAATATTATTGCGGCTAAAACAAGTTTGTTGATTTTCTTCCTGTTTGTGTGATTAACCTAGTACATTACCTTTTAAAAATGAGCTTTAACCAGCTTTCTTGTTTTTGACTGTTATATGTGTATGCTGCCCGAAGGAGGTCATATGTGTATATGTGAATACATGTAAAAAGAATAAAAAGGATGTTGAATAAATTTTGCGTACCGTCACAGTGTCGTATATTACAGAATTTAAGAACGCTTTAAGGTGCTTATATGTAGCGTAAACATTGCGATTTTTAAGCTTACTTTACAGTGCTTAAAAGTTGCTTAAATAAGTGCCATTAAGTACCTTTACGGATAAATAAAGCTAGCTTAAATCACACTATACATTTAAGGACCCTTTAAGACGCTTAAATGTAGTGTAAACATTAAGATTTAAGCTAACTTTACGGTGCTTAATTGTTGCTTAAAAGAGTGCAATTAAGCACTTTACGGATAAATTAAGCTAGCTTAAATCACTGTATTTACGGACACTTTAAGACGCTTAAATGTAGCGTAATATTGAGATTTAAGCTTACTTTACAGTGCTTAAATGTTGCTTAAAAGAGTGCCATTAAGCACTATACGCACAAACTTAAAGCTAGCTGAAAAGTAATATTTAACCCTACCTAGACCGGGCTTTTTTGAC
>NW_017804034.1:2036-45553 GCF_001625305.1 Branchiostoma belcheri
AATATACTAAAGACCTTACTTTAAACCTTTTTTGGAAAAAGAAATGGAAGTATTGATGAAATTTTAATGAAAATAACCTGTATATACCTGTTCTAATGATATGGTCCGCCATCTTGGATTTTGGCCAATGACGTCATCAAATTAGCATAAATTATGCATATTTAATGATAAAATTTACATAAAATTATATGGGATGTTATTAATATTAGAAACCATGAGTAACTTGACATAAAACCCATAAAATTCTATTGTTGAAACAAAAAGTACTAAATTTAGCAAAAAATGCCTGTCAGAAACCCGTTGCCATGGCAACACAAAAAATCATTATCTTATTCCAATGATAGAGAATTGTTGCCAACAATATTCTAGGAAAAGTCACCAAGTTTAGCCGTTCTACGGCTAGCCGTTCAGACGCTAGGTGACATCAAAGTTGCCGCGGGCACTTTTAGCCCCCCCCCGGTCTAGGTAGGGTTAAGCACGCGTAAAGATTGGCTTAAATTTGCTTAAAGAGTGCCAAAACGGAACCTTTAAGCATGCTTTAAGACTGCTTAAATACCTGATTTCGTGCAGTGAGAGAGAGAGATAGACAGAGAGAGAGAGTGTGTGTGTGTATGTGTGGTTTGTGTGTGTGTGTGTTTGTGTGAGTGTGGGCGGGAGAAACTGAGAGAGAGAGAGAGAGAGAGAGAGAGAGACGCACAGTGTGTGTGTGTGTGTGTGTGTGTTTGTGTGTTTGTGTGTGTGGTTTGTGTGTGTGTGTGTTTGTGTGAGTGTGGGCGGGAGAGACTGAGAGAGAGAGATAGAGAGAGAGAGACGCACAGAGTGTGTGTGTGTGTGTGTGTGTGTGTGTGTGTGTGTGTGTGTGTGTGTGTGTGTGTGTGTGTGTGTGTGTGTGAAAATAAGTATTGTCTGTTAAGTATTCGTTTCTATGTGCGGGACACAACACCAGCAACAGCTGCCTCTCTTTCGCGTGTATTGCACTGTTGGAATTTCAATAAATCAAATCAAATGTGTGCGCACACGTATTTGTGTGTGTGTGTGTGTGTGTGTGTGTGTGTGTGTGTGTGTGTGTGTGATGTTCAAATATAATCACACCACCCAAAACCTGAGCCTCAACAAGTACGTGCCCCTGTATGCGGAGAGTGCACGTAGTAAATGCCTAGGGCGAAACTGGGGAACTGGTTGAGTATCATTTCTGTCGTATCACCAAGAGTAATGGCGAAGGTACACCCAGAAAAGGGGAGGGTGTGAAGGAATATGAAAAAAAAAAACTTCAAGCTCTCAGCAAAAAAACAGTGATAATCTTTTAGGTTAGACATAGCTAATAATCTCACATAGTTCCATAATATCGATATCCCCTTGACGATTCGTCCTCAAAGTTAATACGTGAATCTGCCACAATATCTTAGTCGATCAAGGCGGACCAACCAAAAAAAATTCCGAGTATCCTAGACACTCTTCAAAAGGAGGTAACACTGCTTTGTAAAAGTGACTGGGTTATCAACTTTTCTACGATATTGAAGGAGGGCTATTAGGACACAGTGTCATGTAAGTAAGTCGCTTTAGAAAAGTTTCAAAGTCTAGCAAAAACAAAGGTGCTCAGTGAAAATGTGCATTAGTTGAAGCTATATATTATGAGGTACTAACAGTGAGAAAATGGCAAGAAATTGAATTCTTACCTTGAAACAAGGACTCAGCTTTTTGAGTAAAGCTGTTCGATGTGTCTGACGTCGACCAGCATGGATGAGCACAAATAATTGGAATTATCAGGAAAAGCGCAAAAACGCGCCCGAACTCCATGGTGTTCGCCCCTTCTCTGTCTGAACCTTGACACCAGCGAGGGGCGTACCAGACTGGAGGCTTATATATAGGAGTGCCTCGGGCACAGGTGTACGGGCTCAGTTTGGGGAAATTACACGACTGAGAGTAACTGTTGGGGGGGGGGTGGCATAGAAAGGGGTTGTGGCTAAAAGTACACACGGGGAAAAAGAGGAAAAGGAGGCAGGTTGCGCAAAAGATATTTATGAAAAAATGTGGAAAAATGGAAATTACAAGATGTTGACCTGTTACAATGTTGTATTAGTCTTTTCAAAGACCCCTCCCGGGTATTTTCTGAACAGTCCCTTAGAATTGAGAACCTGGTGGATTTTCTGCTGTTTTGTATCATTTATAGCGCGGTTTCCATGGATTGTAGGATTTTTCATTGCTACAAGAGGTTCTGTAACGACAAACATATTTGAAACTGACAGGTTTGTAGAAGATTGAGCTATTTTGTTTATACGCCAGACACAGAATAGAGCCGACCCGTGTATGAAGCCAAGGACAGGTATCCCATAAATAGAGACCCTCCCAACAACTTGACAGACTAATTACTAACCTTTGCCCTGAAACAAAGCTTGAATACCTGACGTCTGGTGGGATTTAAAGGGTTCATTCGTGACTATCCAAGTGGTAATAAGCTTTATTCAGTCTTTCTTTGACGCCAATGGGCCAAAAACACTGTAACACTGCTGTTTTTTTTTTTTCGTGATTAACGTCTACCTTTAAACGCGCCGTTCTTGTACTTATTGTCCCCGTCCTGGCTCACTATTCAAATTCTTCCCGCTCAACGTAACATGTTAGGTAGATACTCTGGGTTTTGAAGTATGTGCATTTTTAAAGTTTCCGGCAAAGTTTACTGATTAGTACTTTATGGTTAATTTAGCGTTTCTCGATTGGATCTACTTCATCTTTATTAATCATCACAAAATAGAACAGATGTAACTGTAGACTGAAATGAACCTAGTTTTAGGTGCTTCTTCCTTTCCTGGACTATCGTTTTTGTGCATCACCTGTTGTGACAAAAATCTCTAAATAAGATGCCAAACTTGCGTGCTGAGCTTTGTTCTCCTCTTTATTCTAAAACTGTTACGCGTTTCCTGACTCGGTCGTGTTCATCCTCACAACAAAAGAGCGGATGTTACGTCACTACAGATCAAGTGTTTACTAATAGGAAATAGCCCCTCCCGTTATTAAATGGATCAAACATGTCTTTTGTTGTTTTTCGTTGAAATACAGGATGTCTGGTCTGTAAAGAGTGCTACCATCATCTTTCGAGATGGAAGGATGCCTACTAGGTCTGTAAAGGCTCGTATGTACACGTAGGTGAGGACCATATACAGATCACAGCTTGGCTGCATGAGGGTACCAGTGTTATGTAAACCTCTGAGCCTTATAGCTTAGAAGTTACTGAGATGGTTTCGTGGGTCAGACAAAGGAGTCAATCAAAGTTCCATTTCGACGATTTATTTACTGCATCCGACGTAACGATTCCCGGTGGCAGCACGATCACAGAACGGCACGTGGCGAGTAGTCTGAGTGTTCTCTGGAATCGCAAGTCTTCTGTGTATTCTGTGAGTTCTCAATTCTGTCTTTTGGATGACTGTCTCTCGAATTTATCCTCTAAATTCTGGTCCACGCCCATGCCAAATTAGGCGCAACTTGTCAAAAATAGTGCAATCTGATTGGAAGCCGAAAATGAGTAAGTTGTAGACTTCATCTATCAAACGCAGGAAACCTGCCTGACGTTCGCCCGTCATTTCGTCTGAGCGACCGGCGATTTGATTAATTTCTCATCTATCTTGCTGAATCTGAGTGACCTTTGGGGTCACTCCCCGAAGTTCAACGAAGTTCACATGAGTTCAATGACTCGTCGAAAGATTTAGGTATCAATTTGATTAAAGGGATTGTAACAGGTCTGCCGTTCAGTGTTGCTATGCCACGGTGTGGGAATTCCATAAAACAATCGATTATATAATCAAAGTACATAAAAACAGTCAGTTCTATCACGGTTTGTGTACACTTCCGTCACCAATCTTCTACACAAAGCTATGTGTGGTTTACAGTGATCAAGCCGGCAGCCGACCGCACTAGAGTGTTCATTTCCTAACTCTAAATCACAAACGTGCTCGGCTGCTGCCCTCTCAACCACAATGGCAGTGATTCAGGATGCCGACCGTCGGTACCAGCGTCAGACATGTATCAATTTACGGCGGCATCCGCGTCGGCGCGCCTTACATTCTGCTAATAGGAAATAGCCCCTCCCGTTATTTAATGGATCAAACATGTCTTTTGTTGTTTTTCGTTGAAATACAGGATGTCTGGTCTGTAAAGGCTCGTATGTACACGTAGGTGAGGACCATATACAGATCACAGCTTGGCTGCATGAGAGTACCAGTTTTACACCCGACTGGCATTGACATTAACAAAATATTAGCAAATAGACCTTCTCTCTGTATATGTACGCAAATAGGAAGTAGCCCCTCCCGTTATTTAATGGACCAAACATGTCTTTTGTTGTTTTTCGTTGAAATACAGGATGTCTGGTCTGTGAAGGTATATATATATAATGTACTTAATCCCCACAAACCATAGTGTTTCTCCACCCATTTTCTTACTACCACGGCAAAAGGGTGTAATTGCGCATTCTTTGGGAACATGGCCACCATCGTCGGCTGGATAAGTGAGTCCGTCCGGGTGATTTTGAAGATCTCTGGGCTGAATCTGCAGTCTTTTCTTGTCTTCTGTACGGTCTTCATTCTGGCGTGTTTCCTCTTGAAGCGCCGCAGAAACCTACCCCCCTACCCAGCAGGACGCGTGCCTGTTCTCGGGCACCTCCTCGCCTTGGGCCGAGCGCCTCACCTCAAGCTGACGGCGTGGGGGCGGCAGTACGGGGACGTCTTCACCGTCAGGATGGGGATGGAAGATGTGGTGGTTCTGAACGGCTACACTGCCGTCAAGGACGCGCTCGTGGACAGGTCCGAGCTGTTCGCCTCCAGGCCGCCAATGTACCTGCTTGATGCGATGGTTGATTTTGGAAAAGGTAAACCTGTAATTCACTGTGTGCTTTTCTTCACATAAGTCGAACAATAAAACTTTAAAAGTAATCTAAGTCTAACTATAAAATAAATGAAAAGAAACTATAAAAGCTTACAACAGAAACCTAGGGCATTCTAATAACGGTCGTGAATATACTTGTCAATCTTGTGACAGAAAGGGTCAATGTTGTCTGGTGTCCTGTGAGCAGCATCATTGAAGATGTGACATGTATGGTAGTGAATTACATGTTAAAGATGTGTTATTTGTTTCTGTAGACATAATTACTGCGCGCTGGGGACCTGAGTTCAGACAGAGAAAGAAGTTTGCCACCGCCGTCATGAGAAAACTGGGCATGAAGATCGGAACTGGCAGCATTGAGGAGAAAATCCGAGAGGAGGCGAGCTGTCTCCGCAACAGGGTAAGACAAATCTGAGGATGAACCATGTAAAATCCTGAACTTTTCCGCTCTAATATTTGTGCGATAGTACTGGGCCGTTCCCATGGGCAGTATGTTGATGGGCTTTATCCTCAATCATATTATACATTTATATTTTTTTTCTCTTCCGGCCTATTTCGTGTACTGTGTACTGAGTCAATGATGATACCTGTACAGTAATGAGGAATCATTTATTCTAACATGTGATATGAAAAGTCAGAATAGAACTGACTACCCTGGGAGCCATCCTCGTTGGTCGTCGGGGAGAGTTAGTAAACGCCGCGGGCCCTGGTTAGCCCGTCCCCGACACACGCCCTCCCCGCCCTACGCTGGGCACCACATGCGGAAACCCTCTAGGCCGCGCGCTGAAACCCTATGCGGATACATACCTTCGTGAGACCGCGCTGAGCGGGCAGGGGGGTTGACCTATTCTCAACGCTGTAGCGTGTGCAATTATCAACCAAATTCCATGAAACTCACACACAATGTACAAAACAATGTAGGGATAACTGCTGTAAAGTTATTTTGTCAAAGTTATGGATGATTGTACCAAAAATATGATCTGAAAAACGAACTTCCGGTGTGGAAAATCACCATTCGGTTGTGACAAGTTTAGTGGCTTAAAACATCGAAATCTTGCGCAAAAATTGGTCACAAACAATTTTATACATACCAAGACATGTCCGTATAGATTTAGTTTGCTTAGATTTTACTTAAGTTAAGAGAAAATCTCGGAAAAGTGCTTGATTTTCGTCCAAAACTTGGCACGCCGTGGCTAGCTCACCCTGCACGGCCGCCGGAAAGTAAAGCTATACGGACACGCCCCACATGTGACAGAATCGTGACCTGACTCCAAATATGGCATGGCACGAACTAATCCCGAGAATTAATGCCACAAAAAACAGGGTATAGGGTTGGCTGACGGCCCTCCGAACTTTGCCGAACCGAAAATGTATGCAGAATGAGGTGTCAATCACCCAGCCTGACCTGGCAGCGTGCGCCCCCCGGGGAGGTTCCAGATGCGGTGCGTGGCCGGCCGGACACAACAAGGCGCGGCTGCAGAGCTAGAAACTACGTTTTGAACAAGGGAAAACAGATAAACTAGACAGAGGGAAGGCCATACTAGCTGCGTCGAAGCTGGCAAATATTGTTATAAGCATTGTAGGCTATTAATATATGCCACATTAGTTGTGTAGCTGAGCAAGGCTTCCGACAGCTCGGTAACGGCTTGTTTACTGATAATGTGAGTGACCCCGGATCGCCTGATCCATTGTCAGGCATTGTGTTGCGGGAAAAAAAATCGACATTCTATTAGGACTACAGCAGTGATTATCGATCCTTCTGTTTTCTTTATTGTATATTTTTATTGTCTTGTATACATATTATCATATGCTAACATTTTACCGGTAAATGTAGATTATAACCTTTCCTTCCCACGTAAATCAGTGCTTACCTCTCCCATGTTGGTATCATCCAAGTAGCGTTTTCCTCGGCGTTTTCGCTGGATCTTTCTGGAATATCGACCGATGAATTCTTTGAAAGAGTACATTTCCGCACGTACGTGTCACAGAACACTCTCTCTTGTTTTGAAATGTGGTATTTGGGGCGCGATGTGATTTCTAGGTTGTCTTTCAACCCGAGAAAGTACTGGGGTCCATGCAAGATTTATGACCTGCGGTCCGCGCGGCAGGCGGTGTAACTAATCTCGGCCCAGAGGAGAGGCCTCTTGTGAATAGATTAGCGTTCGGCAAAGTTTGGCCAGCCGTTCCACATGAGTGAAATCCTGGCTTAGGCGGCACCTTAATCTAGACAAATTCTGTTCAGATTGCAGAATACGATGGGGAGCCATTTGACATCGCCCATGACGCCACTGTGCCTGTCGCGAACGTCATCTGTTCCATGGTGATGGGGAAGCGCTATGACTACCAGGACGAGAGGTTCCGAGAACTTACAGAAGCTCTTAACACGCTCGCGGCTGAAGCTGGAGCCGGGCAGATCATCAACGTCTTCCCCTTGCTACGATTTGTTCCTGTCGGTAGGTACAACGCTGTATATATATATTTATTACTTCATTAGCTTCTAAGTAGGCAGTATTAAAATAACAATGGTAAATACATTTTTTCTCCTGTGAAGAGGGTGTAGTATATACAAGGTATTATATATATTGTTAGAGAATTCTATTGTCATGTTTTGGTAGTGGGCGGTTGGGTAAATTTCCGCTACCGCTCCTCATATATATATATCACTGCACGAACGTTGGATTTACCAAATGTTGTAAATTCAGGTAATGTTTACTATATGGCTTCACAATCGTAGTAAATAAAGGTTAATTGCAGTGATTTCCTTTACAACCCTCAAAAGACCGGTATTAAAAGTGTGTAAAAAAAGGAAACATTACCCAACTATAATGGCCCGGTAAATCTAAGTTTTCGTGCAGTGTCACGCCGGCAGGCCGGGAATGACCCCGGGCCTGCCTCCCACCCGTCTGGTTCTAATTAGCTACGCTTCGAGTTCTGTATGCGACAAACACTTCATTTCTACATTTAATCCAAGCATAAAAAGTACGACGCTGGACTGGATGCTATCATTTATTAAAATAACAATGATACATACATTTCACGATGGTCAAATTTGGGCCCAAATATTCCAACCTTTTCATCGAACAGAATCATGTTCGATATGACGTCATTCGAATCGAATCATGTTCGATATGACGTCAATCGAACCGACCGTTCGTTCGATCCGGGGTTACCCGCGGTCATGTACAGTAAACCCGCGGCTTCAAGCCCGTTTTTACACGGTACCGCCTAACAGTAAAAAAAATCACCTTTTCACAAATATAAACCAATTTCGGTACCGAATATCTATGCCCTGTTTTATAGTGGATATGTAACATGTAACGAAGCTACTGCCGTTATCGTGTGTGACCTTGAAGATCGTAATTGTTGTTTACGGGGATATAAGTTACCCCCTGTACTTACTCACACGACCTGACATGCGTGCAAACATGGTATTTAAACCGCAACAAAAACAAATTCAATTTACCTCAAAAACGTTTTAAATTGTAGGTAAGACAAAAATCTCGATCTGTGTCGGACGGATTTTTTAAAGATGGCGGCGTTCTGGAATTATCCGTCTTGAAAGTTGAAAAAGTGCATTTTTGGGCGAATTTTTCTATCTTACCAACACTTTAACTTTGAAATGAAGAAAACTGTCCTACTCAAATCTTAATTTTGTTATACTGTTCTCTAAAATGTAAATATAGGGAATTTTCGGAGAGATTTGGGGTCGGTTTAAATCAGTTGTTTGGTTATTGACGTCGATTGTTCTAGAATAAGCATTCGACGCGTCGAGAGTGATTTCACGCACATTTAAGCATTGTAATAAAAACACCAACATTTGAGCTATATGCAGTGCGGATTTTATCACATTTGAACAAGAGAGTCCCCGTGAAACTGTTTATAACTGATGAAAATAATGTTTACCGTTGAGACTGGCACCACGGAACCCGCGCGTGGAACCCCGGTAACCTGATACCCCTCCGTAGAATTGGAAACTTTACCCTAGAAATTGACCGCCGTGTTTCTTCTCCAAAAAACCCAGTCAGAGATAAAGGAGTATACGCATGCAGGTGGTTATATATAAAACTTATAAAGGAAAGGAACCCTACACTAAGGGTTACGGTAGTAATCTAAATTCTACACTGTCATTTACAAATCAAACACCCTATAGGGGTGACGCGGGTTCAAATTGCTGGGTGAGAGACCCCAAAATTAACATGAGTTAAAGAGCTTTAAAACCCTTTCTTGGGTGGTATTTCTGTTGTGGTGGATTGTATTGTGTAGGGTTGTGAGTGAATGTTTTTGCCAAATTTTTTTTTTTTTTGCAAAAAAAAAAAGTTTTTTCATGAAATTGCCTTGTTATGGGCTTGTCTGATGTCATACACCCCTCCTGCCTAGTGCCTTGGTATCGACCTAGAATATGGAGTCAAAGTGCACGGATTCTTATAAACAAGGCTGTACCTCGAGACTAGCCGTCCACTTTTTTCCGAAACTTGTTGTAGGTACATATTATTAAATTGGCTAACACGTGAAGGTGAGTTTGTGTGACAAAAACTTCATAACTAGAGATATGATGCCCATTTTCATGTCTGATTTAGCATATGTTTCAATGGAGAACCGTTTCAATGGTGTCTCGGAGACACTGTCTCCCCTATACTAGGGACTGTGTCATTGTGCGTACATTCTACAATTGTCCTTTAGGTTTAAGTGTTACAGTTGGTATCGCTGGTATGCATACGGTTTCCAGTCTCCCTGCAGCTTGATCAGGTCGGCTGGGACGCCACAGTCGCTAGCCCAAGTCGCGCCGCCGCGACGGAGGCTGTGTCCGTTCAACTTGGTCCGCTCAGGTGTAACGACTGCCGTAACAATGTCAGTTATTGTGTCAGCGGCAAGTAATCCGACCCCATTTGCTGGGGGGGGGGGGTTCGTTATATTGGAGAACGCTTTCTCCAGGGCTGTTGTAGGTCACAGGGGGGAGCCAGTAACACGGGGGTGGGTATCTGGAGGGTCTGTTCCTGGGATTGGATTGTTTTACTCCAGCGGCCACTGATCACTGCACCCAACGCAAAAAACCGGAAGTCTGCGGCATAGCTTCTTGACAGGGCTGAAGCTTCCTGCCGTCTTAGTTCCGGCCGTCTTAGATTTCCGGAAGAATGAAAAGAATCCCACCAGAAATGCGGCCCAGAAGAAAACATGTTTGGCCTGGGCGTAGATGGCACGTAATACATCCGGGGTAATGGGATACGAAAGATCAAAGGTACAAATTCAACAAGGCTTCAATGGGTCAATTCTCACCGTTCAAAACCCATTTTTCACCGTCAAAACCAATTTTTCACCGTTCAGACCCCAATTTTTCATCAGTCAAAGCCAATTTTCATCCTTCAAAACTCAATTTTTATCGTTCAAACTACAATTTTCATTTGGGTAAAAGAAACCAAAAACATTCTATCCAGAACCAATGACCAGGCTGATGAACCGCTGTTGGCAAGAGGGGCAGGTTCCTAGGGACTGTCAGGGGAGAGAGATATATGCGAGGGAGGGAGATAGATAGATAGATAGATAGATAGATAGATAGATAGATAGATAGATAGATAGATAGATAGATAGATAGATAGATAGATAGATAGATAGATAGATAACAACGTTAACGAAGAATAACGTGTAAGAAATAATACTGATAGCAATAACATTGCACAAGTATCTACTATAACAATAGTCCCGCAATTATTGTATATTACATTAGTTTAGTACATCATGAAGTAAAGATTTTCGCAAATCTGTATTTATGTTCTACTATTATCCTCGTATTTTACAGTGAATGCAGCCATCGTTAATGCTTTACAAGCGTTCTCGAAGGTCCAAAATGTGATAAAAGAGGAGATTTCTCGCCATCGCGAGAACCTGGATCGCGAGAACCCGCGAGATTTCATCGACTTCTGCCTGCTGGAGGTTGAAAAGCAGGAGAAGGTGGAGGGTCTGACGGGGGACATCATGACACACATGGCTGAAAACCTTTTCATGGCAGGCACGGAAACCACCTCAAGCACCCTCCGATGGAGTCTACTCTACATGGTCCTGCACCCAACCATCCAACGGAAGGTAAAATGAAGTTTACAGCCAAACCTGCAGTTATGACCACTAATGCGACATGGCATGAGTATACAATGTATACACTGTGGCATACTTAGTGGTCATTATTGCAGGATCCTATTGAGCCCAGCATTAAGAATCATTTATTGCCTGTGCCTATTCTCCTTTTTATGAATTAAGACTACTGTATCTTAGGGCATGCTAATTTGATTATATTGATGACATCCATGAATTTTTGTCCGTCCTACAAAAAAAGATAAGATTTTGACCATACCGTAAATCGTAGGTAGCTGCAAAATGAGCAAATATGTACTTGTGCCGTAATTTAAAAAAAAAATATTGGAAAACGACACTTATGTCATAGAATGCTATAATCCATCGTAAAGAGCAAGAAGGACATGTGAAGGAAGGAAAATGAATAGTCCATTCTTCACCATGCCAATTAAAAAAAAGTTCAACCTTCATGAGCATCAGGATTCTTTTTGCCATTTTTTTATTCGCATGCTCGCATTAGTTTTGTGGTTCCCAGAGGATGTCATTCATATAATCAGATCAACGTGGCCTTATCAAGTACTCCATATATGTGTTTGTTCGGACAGGTGCAGCAGGAGCTTGATGCCGTTGTTGGTGGGGGTCTGCCCGCCCTGTCCCACCGATCCCAGCTGCCCTACGTGAACGCCTGTCTGCTGGAGGTCATGAGGATCCGGACCGCCGCACCTTTCACGGGCCACGCCACAACAGAGACCGTCAAACTGGGGCAATATGACATCCCGAAGGGAACCCAGGTATTATTACCCGCCATTAATCAGATTTTTTCTAACGCTGCAAAACGGCCCCTTTACTCTATATGTGGCCATGTGGCTGAGGGTATCCGGTGGTAATCTTTTCCACTCGAAGGAAAGATCTAACGAACTGTTGTTTGTAGTATTTATATTTCAGTCCATACCATGGTATGGATGAAATATATTGTGTTCTCTCATGTTTCTTCTCCTTCTTCTCCTCCTGCCAAACAGTCAAAGGGATTCAACTCTGCCATCATTCAGTCAGATGACTTGAAATTTGGCATGGAGGTTGAGTGGGCCAATACCCCCAGGCGTTTTTTTCATTTTTTTAAAACATGCCTTTGAAAATTTTTATGAAGTTTTTTTGGGGCATTTTTCGCCAAAAAATGAATTTTTGGATCCTGAGCCCTGGTTTTACAACCAAATGATCTGAAATTCGGTATAAGGGTACCTTGAACGTGTGTCTACAGAATAGCAGTCATGTATTTCGCATACATCACTTCCAAATGACTCATTTGGGGGACTTTAATAGCTATTTTCAGCAAAAAAGGGGCCAAAAGTGCTATACCCGTTCCATGTTCTATCTAAAGAATGGCCGGTTCCATCCATGGAACACATGTTCCATTGTGGGTTACCTGAGGTCACATTGCACCTAAGTGGTGCGTAATGACCCACACATTCAATTTTATGTGCCTCAGACCTTCAAAATGTATCAAATCTCATCATTGTTAGTTTTTGCATACCTGTAATAAGATTAGTAAAGCTTTCGAGATTCAAAGTACTTGTTGTTGCATCTTTGTTCTCATATAGCTTCTATTTAATTCATTTATTTGAGAACCTTTGCCAGTTTTGCACTGGGGTAAGTTTGGAATAGTCCACTTCTGCGTGGATGGACTGAAATATGCTGTATTTGCTCCCAAGCAAATGTCGGCCTTTCTAGTTGTGGAACGTATTTTCTGTTTGTTTCGATCCAGGTACTGCTGAACCTGTACGCCATGCACATGGACCCCGCCCACTGGCCTGATCCGGACCGGTTCGACCCCGAAAGGTTTCTGGACGCGGAAGGGAATATCATCAACAAACCTGAGTCCTTCATGCCTTTTTCAGGAGGTAATTATTTGTCAGATATCAGAGATATCATTGTTACACCCAGAGAAATTTTGTTGTTTGGCTTGTCTTAATTTTTGGCATTCTTTATTTCCAGGCCGACGC
Source organism: Branchiostoma belcheri (assembly GCF_001625305.1). Lineage (NCBI taxonomy): Eukaryota > Metazoa > Chordata > Leptocardii > Amphioxiformes > Branchiostomatidae > Branchiostoma > Branchiostoma belcheri. Next base: position 14,972 of record NW_017804034.1, read on the forward strand.
GTGTGTCCTGGAGAGCAGCTGGCCAGGATGGAGCTTTTCCTGTTCTTCTCGACCCTGCTGCAGTCCTTCAGCTTCAGGACGCCAGAGGGCGCTCCTCCTCCAACAACTGACGGCGTCTTTGGTGCAAATTTCACCCCGCGTCCATTTCAGCTTTGTGCTATCCTGCGTTAGTTTTTATATCCGATATGGGAAAAATGACGCGAACCATCTGATTTCAACTATGTGAATGAAGGTTAATTTGCATAATTAATGAAAAATTATTACAATTGTATAGTGGTATAGGGAATTCAATACTTGCTATATTTGGGAGATCAGTAAAGGTGAACATTACTATACATATTTTATTCCAATCAGGACCTAATTTACATTCTTTTGAGGGACTGCTAGTCTAAGAATAGCTAAGAATAATTATGTCAAGAATCACTTTAGCTACCTACATACCAAAATGCTGATCCGTCAACCGGTTCTTTAGTTATCCTCTTTGAATATCATTAAATAAATGGCCCTGCAGTTCCAGAACAAGCTGGTAGGGGACCCAAACTTATGTCACTTCTTCCCCACAAGAGCTACCTATCATCCAAATTTCGTGACCCTAGCATGCCTATGTCATGAGATATGAGCATATGTCTCAGCAGCAGTACCATAGGAAGCTGCTAGGGGACCCTTCCATGTCTCATCAGGACCTACTCACCTACCAAATATCAAGTCAATCCATTTAAGCCTTCTCAAGTTATTGTGTTTACAGACGGACAGACAGACACGCGAACGCCTACGAAAAGATAACCTTCTTTGCGAAGGTAATTAGTCAGTTTAAACGATTAACAAGATTTGACGAAAGTATGAGGTTGTGCATAAAACCTGAAAATTAGTCTCTAGCTTCCATATAAAATAAAATACCCCACTTGTTCATGCCTAATTTTAAGGACTTCACCACCGTGTTTCATGTTACTATAGGCTAGGGCCATGCGAATATTTTGCATTAAAATTGTGCCAATGAGCACCTCATCACTATAAATTAGATTTACAAAAGCACTAAAAATTTCATCTAGCTGACATGTCATGGAATGTTTATTGTTTTTGTAAATCTCAAACATGTTGATGGCCACGTACCTGTAGATGGCTTGCAATCCTGCTCGTTAGCAAATTTTACTATTTTTCCGACTGACAAGTTTATGCAATTTCTGCCATGTAATATGAAAATAAGGTCATTTCTATGAATTATATCAGTTGATCATATTCATTTCTGTATACCGCCTGTCATTCCTATTATTGTGCCCATGGTACAAAAGCACTCCTGTCGACAATATGTTAAACTGCAGTCAAGTCTTCAAACTCTGTATGTGCAACGCTTGCGTTGGGCAGGACTTTTGGAAAAACTCCTCCTTTTATCAAAACCTGTACTTTTCCATGTCCATACACTGGTTAGAATTTTACATGAAGTAACATTTTTTCTATATAATGTAGACGCTGCAGGTTTTAGAAATTGAAATATGGTAGTTGAATATGTGTCAGAATATAAAAATCTTCAGACATATTTACAAACAATATACTTTTCTGGCGTTTAGAAGTTCCTGTAAAGTCATTCCATAAGTCATACTAGCCCTCTGTAGTAGACTAGTAAATACTATTTTGTCATCTGGATTTATACCATTAACTATTTTGTTATTAGTTTTTAAATGCTTTGTTTACTTCTAAAGGGAATTTAGGACCACAGAATGCCTTGTTGGACCACAGAATGCCTTGTTAGTATAGACTTTCTGTTCACAATTTGTAGCTCATTTAGGAATCTCGTTATCCAAGAAAATGATGTAATTATAGCCAAATGTAACATTAGCATAATTAGCAAAAAATGTGTTAACTTTTGCATACAAAAAGACGTAATTAAAGACCTTTGTGGCAAACTGTTTAATACTAAGATGCTGAAAATTTGAAGATTGTAGCATGAAAAGTGCAAGATTTACAATAAAATGTATGTCAAATACTGTTGATTATGGTCTCTTTTGGTGCCATGACTAATTAGCTTATTCCCATAGGACCAATGCTTAAGCATATCCCGATGAAAACGTCAAAATCGTAAACTTTGAAAAATTCTAGGAAATCTCAACTTCATCCAATTTTTATGCGAAAGGAAGCATTCTGACCGGAAGAACCTACTCTGTAACACGGAATCATTTTTGATAATCCTTGGCGCCCTGCTATTTTAGTGTGAATCATTTTCTAACACTGAAAATGCCTCCAACCGCTAGCCAAATCAATGTTCCCTGGTGGAACCCTATGCTGTGTAGTCACGGCCAGTGTTATGCAAAACTATACCAGAAAAAAAAAGAACTCAGGCCAAGGCAAGTAAATTTCATGGATAGCAGCATCCTTAGACTCCAATTCTAATGCGAGTGGGCAAAGGTGGGCCGAAGATTTGAAAACTTCACGCCATAAATCTTGTTAAACAAGAAATGGTACCTAGCTGTGCTAGGTTTACTGCAAACTATTACAACATCCATTTGTCACTGAGTCATTATCAAAAATAAGTTTTAAATCAATGTACAAATGGCTTTGATTTTGTGGGAACATCACATATACACAGCCACCATCACATATAAAAGAAATAAAACACATCACTGCATCAGATTAAAAGACAAAACCATTAAACAGGCAAAATGCCCATATTCTGCATATTGACCAATGTCAGGGGGCAACAAAATTTCGTGTATTTTTTTTTTAAGGCAAAATCAGGCGGAAATAAATGCATGTGTGATGTCATCCATAAAGATTATTTGCCATAACCTACAGTTAAAACCACACAGACACCTAGCCTCCTTAAGCCTTGGTCACAACCCGCCGTACGTGCTTTTTTTCCGTTCGTTTTTGGGAGGCTACGTCTGCTACGTTTATTTTTTTTTCTGCAAACGTGGGGGAGGAGTGGCGTCGACGCACGTCACTCGCACGGTTTTGCAAGGTGCAAGAGTGTGGTCTGCACGCTACGGCTAGCCGTGAGCGGTTGCGTGCATCGTACGTACATATACATGAAAATGCACAGAGTTTGCAAATGGAGTTAAATATAATTGTAAAAACACTTATAGAAAACTTATGAGTATTCACCAAGTCACCTTCTGCAGTGACCACCCACCTCACACGTCACTTTGAAGTCTATGAGTCAAATTTGTACCTTTTTATACGACGTCTTGATTTACAAACTTAACGAGTTCGTCTCCTTTTTTCTGTATTTGTTATAACTACAGTTGCACAAGACGAAACCCCTGGACATGATGGCAACAAAACGCACCGATCGCATCGAGGAGGTCGAAGCAGAACTCGAGTGCGAGATGGAGTGACTGCAGCCAAACGTGTCTTACTTCTACCCGGTTTACTACAGATGAAAAATCAACAAATTGCTTGAAAATGTAGATGTTAAGCTCTGATTTAGAACCGATGTGCATATCTAAGAAAGGCTTACACATTTTGAATGAGAAAAGAATTTAGTTTAAAGCGATGTGTGTAATTTTGCTATGTTGATATAATATGCTTATATGATGATAAATATATAATGAAATGGTGCTTCATATTAAAAAAGTATGCAAATTCAACTGTCTCATTCAGTGATATATGGATATTTAGATATATACATTTATAAATATGGGTGAGCATGCGATGATGAGTGAGTGAGTGAGTGAGTGAGTGAGTGAGTGAAACTTAATACACTGTAAAATCAACTCAATTCAGACTGTCGTCTGCTAGTTGTTTGAATAAAGATTGATTGATTGATTGATTGATTGATTGATTGATTGGTTGATTGATTGATTGGTTGATTGGTTGATTGATTGATGAATGGCTCACAAATGTTAGCTGCACGCCTCTGGGCCACTAGGCGCTCGTTCATATTGATCTGTAATCTCTAGACTCCTCGTTCCTGTATAGGAACGAGGAGTCTTGCCAGCTGTGCGGGGTAGCTCAAGCCGACTTGAAACACATTCTGTCAGGCTGCAAGACTGCTCTGCAACAAGGTCGCTACACATGGAGACACAACAAGGTGTTAAGACAGCTAGCAGTGAAGCTGGAGGAAGTAAGAAAGGAATCCTCCAGCACATCATCATCCTTTCAGTCTATCCAGTTTGTGAAAGAGGGTCAGAAACCAAGATCAACAGCAGTCACTGGTACAGTTAACTCAGGAAGCAGTATTCTGTGCAGGGGAAAGTGGGAGATGAGAGCAGACTTGGACAGACAACTCCACTTCCCGAGCACCATCTGTGAGACATCTCTTAGACCGGATCTAGTCCTGTGGTCCGAGGATCAGAAAGCTGTACTGATTATTGAGTTGACAATCCCGTGGGAAGAAAATGTGCAAGCAGCATTTGAAAGAAAGAAACTGAAATATGATGATCTGGTCCAGCAGTGCAAGCAGAAAGGATGGCAGACGCGCCTATACCCAGTAGAAGTCGGAGTAAGAGGATTTGTAGGGACTTCCTTCATGCGTCTGTGCAGGGACCTCAACATCAGGGGAAAAGCCCAGACAAAGCTCACTAGACAGGTGACTGAGGAAGCAGAAAGAAGCAGTTTCGTGTTGTGGCTGAGGAGAAAGGATAAGGCGTGGAAGTCCTTCCAGAGAAGTGGTGACAGTGCCTGAAGCGGAGCAGGGACGCCTGCTCCGTTGCCCCACCCCCCAGAGACGTCTTAGGCAGAACGGGGCGAAACGTCGAGGAAGGGAGGCGTCTAACTGATGAGACGGCACTGCAGACACTTGGAACCTTCCGTGGTGCTGAGAAGCACGCCAAGCTCAGCAGCAGCTAGGCAGGTCAGTTTCTGATCTGTATGTCCAATTTAAAAATTTACCTGACTAACAGAGGAGTTTGTTCACTATATGTCCTTCTGATGACCTTTTTACCCGTTAATGTGGCTCAGTCTCCTGACCAATCGCTGACCCTATTTTGCTGACCCTATTACATTCTACCCATATTATGAAGGCCTGGTGGACGCCACCATTTTTGAAGATGTTCTACTATCTATAACCCTTAGGCAGGCCTGGTGGAGGCTAATATTTTTGACGATATTCTACTAGCTATAACCCTTAGGCAGGCCTGGTGGAGGCTACTATTTTTTTGACGATATTCTACTATCCACAACCCTTAGGCCTGGTGGAGGCGTTCCTGAGTTTACTTTATTTCAGAACACATCTGTTCTAACCTGCAACGTTGGATCCTGGTCACTGCCAAAATCACATTTTCTTGCATTTTGTGAGGAAAATGATGGTGTTGAGAGTGGTTGTCGGTCCCTTGGATGTTTTCAAATTTTTACCCAAGATTTTTGTTAATTTTGTCTGTCAAGGTTGACGAGTTGTCTTTAGAAAAATGTCCGTCACACGCCGTAAAGTTCCGGTATTGACGATAAACTGGTGCTGACTAAAGCCGAAGGGGACCGAGCGCAGAAGGCATGAGTCGATGGGCAAAGGCGCGAGCAATGAAGGGGGTCCGGGAACATGCTCTCGCGGAAAATTTGTATTTTCAAACCTTCTATGACGCATTTACTGGCATTTTAACAAGAAAATGTTTGGCAAATGTTTGGCATGAATATGTAATAAAGTTCATTGTCATGGACATTTTTTTCAGACAGGGCACATCTGTCTGAAAAACCAGACTTCGCAGGAGCGCACCCGTATCTCCGCAAAGTACAGCAGCGCCTCCCAGCAGGTTGGGTCGGAAATGCAGGAGCCGTCTGCAGCACAGCGTAGCATCGCCTCCCAGTGCGTCGGATCGGATAGTATTTACGCGAATATTACTTTTGTGTAGTGGCACTCATTTAAGACATTTCTAAGCTTACCGTCCACTGGTATAATATCATATTCCAGACACAGAGTTCCTTTTTTTCAACGGTGTCGCTCAATGCAAGGCCAATTATTTTTGGCCACTTCTAGGCATTGAGCTAGCTAGAGGTACTCAAGTGAGTATAGCGTAGTTATGTCAGGAGATGGCTGTGGACCTTTGTTTTGAAGCTTTGTGGATTGTAATCGGACGGAAAGCAACTGTTTGGAAGAGAGTTCCATATATGCCTAACATACACACCGACCGTTTGCAAAATCATATCCAGTTGCTTGAGTAGCTGTTGTTGGCGTATCGTATTACTTGGATGTCTAACCCTGACCGACGTATCAAGGACCAGGATAGTTGGGCAGGACATGTCGCATTCATGTACGACAAAAGGACGTCCCTGTACTTAAAAGCTCCACTTTTAAGAACAGTCTTAAGGCAAAACTGAAGTCTCAGCATGCCAGGCCAAGGCTGGGAGGACGCTGCCTCTACATGTAAATCCGACCGATACCTAGGGTTAAGACTAGTCTACCAGGGAGCCATGCGTCGTTGATTATTTATAAATCTCATTATTCTCCTCATATTTTCCAAAGTCAAAAACGTAAGTCTGGATCTCTGAGAATTAGAATGGAGGGTGGTCTACAGTATTTTTTACTTAGTACTTATGCTTGTCCCAACATCTGTGTTGTCTATGTTATGTACCAGACAAAGGTAAAGTCGCACTAAGCCAAAAATGGATCTTTCTTGTCCCTCTTTACTTCTAGGAATATACTATCAGCGGTAGGCGTAAAAATACACCTATGTCTTTTCTCCTTGCAACTTTTGTTTAATCTATAACGACATAGATTTATTTCATCCATGCCAGAAGCACATATTGACGTTTAAAGGGGAGCTAAACCTAAAAAAAAGATTTGCACCCGTCTAGTGATTGAATAAATGAATAAATAAATGAATGTAGCTAAAACCAGCATGCGATTTAAAACAAGCAACAGTTTGTTGTCAGCGACATCGTATGTTTCCTCATATATACCAGTATGCTATGTGACAGGATTGATTTAACTTCTAAAATAAAAATTTAAAACAAAATGGCAAGAAAATTGACTTTGAGACTTTAGTTTAATGCCCTTAAATCTATAAAACATAACAAACAGAAATATGGTTTAAAATCGCGGATAATTACTGTCTATATAATGGCCCTTTGCCAAGTTAGAAAAAGCCTGGACTTATATACTTCGCACTGGGGCCGTGCTAGGACAAACTGTGTGTGTATGCATTATTAGCTTACTGATTGAAGAAAAAAATGGGATTTACAAAATAAAAACTTATGCCAGCTGATTATCATAAGTATGATAATGATTGACTTGAATACATTATAGGTAAATACCATATTTTGATAAATCCTACCATCACAAAAGAAACAGGATTAACCAAAATCGACAGTGGTGATAATTCTACTTCTTGTATCTGATAAAATCTTTCTTAACAATAGCGCTAAATATCAGGTCAGTCTCATAATGTTTGCCTGAAGGATCAAAGGCGAAAAGTAACCATTATTATACTTACCTGTCATTTATGACTATTTTGGAATCTAACTTTCCGTGAGGACAGAAGTAGGTTTGGCTACTGTAAAATATCAGGGACTGTCAACAAACAACGGCAGTCCTTACTAAACTTATCCTCCTCATCCCTTTAGAGACATAATAAGGGCTTGGCTTTTTCTTGCCATCTAGGTCTGTCCTTGGCAAGCAGACATTAATTACCTTCGTCAGAAGGTTTTGTGTTTAGGGACACCGTACATATAGGTTTTGCTTACTATATACAGCAGCACATTTCTGACAACCCAAACTCATACATAACGTAGCCATCAGCCCCTTGTTTGGGGTGTTTTGGGGCGTTTCTATCTGGCTCTCCTTTTTGTACACAGTCTGTTGTCTTTATACTAGTGACTGCATGGTGAATGGATACTGCCAGGCCAATTACGTAGTCTTCGCAGCCACCAAAAGGCTTGGAGATCTTTTTTACTTATCACCAGGATAATCCCATGGACACACGACGAAAGTCTAGATTATCACAACACAGGATAACATACCCGTCTCACACTCTCTGTGGTATTCCACGACTTGTTCTTCTCTTATGAGAATCAGTGACTTTTAGCTTAATCTTCTCCCGCTAATAGTTGTTTCTAATGAGCTTTCAATAGGTCCCAATCATTTTGACCAGAGGAAGTTTCCAGACAGCCCTAGCTCTTGAGATGGTAGGAAGGTAGCTTTGTTTTTGAAGGGTTGAAGGTCACAAGCCACACTGATTCCCCCATTGGGCTGTGCGTTCAAGGTCAGCAGATGGATCAGAAGCAAGGGAATTGTCACAATGTGTGACGAATTTGATAACATACGACTTATACCGAGTTACAAAGCTGAGAGTAACCAAGTTGTTTTAGATACTGTCAGTGTAACACGTCTCTACGCTACAAATATCAAGGTCATTTCAATTTTTTCCAAGCCGTCAAACGTGCAGTTCATTGTTCCCGACGCTCACATGCGTGACAACGTTTTGGTATAATTATAGGCATTATCAATAATTCTACGGATTCTGTAGGTCAAGAGATATGTGGAGTATGGTAATGATATGGGTTTCACTGTCATTTTGTTTGAGTTCCTTCCGACCATACTCGTTTCTGACCCTTTAATTTGTAGAGTTATAGAAATTCCGGGGGGGGGGGTACGAGATCGCTGTGACACCCGGTAGTTTTAAGTTGTTTTAAGTAATTATACGCGCCCTATTATTGTCCCCTTTATGCTCTGTCCCTTTGTAGCATGTAGGTATGGTCTTAAAAGTTGTGCTTTGATGCTTCAAGGACAACTTGGAACAATTACCCGACATCCTTTGCAAGGTGATCATACCTACATGTTTCAAAGCCACACACGACAAAGGGACACAGCGTAAAGGGGACAATGTCAGAGCGCGTTTAATTACTTAAAAACAAATTAAAACTACCTTGATATTTGTAGCCGGGTGTCACAGCGATCTCGTACCCCCCGGGATGCCGCCCTCCCCTGGGCAAATGCGGGGCGAAATCTCTAGCGATGTGACAGGCAGTTACTAAACCAAAGGGGATACTTTTTTGCTTCAACCGAACCATTAGTATCATATTAATGTCATTAAAATTATCGATCAAATTTGTGTACACGTCATACCTGTTGAACAATGTAAAAGGGTAAACTTATTGTTTTATTGCCCCAAAGCACAAGCGTTAATAGGCAGGGAAAAAACTCCCTGGATGGTGTACAGTTTGTTGCATATTAAAAGGCTAATTATGTACATAGGCAAATGTAGGGGAAAAACGTATCCTTGAATGAGGTACAATTTGTCACATATCCAAAGGCTAACTAAGCACATAGGCAAGTAAAACATTGTAAAACAATTTTACTGTCAGTTCTTTGAGGCCAGTGGTTCAAGACCCACAAGGTGGGTTGTTGTACAGTCTTATAGCGCAGTGCACGAATGATTGTCTCAGTCCCGTGGTTCTGGCAAGGGGGACAAGGATACTGCGACCAGTCCTTAGTGTCTTCCCTGTGGCAGGGTGTCTTTCCGCAGGAACCGACTCGTGCAAGGGGTGATCTGAGTTCAGCATAAATGTACATTGGATGTATAACCACTAAGTACAGTGACCATTTCTCTAGCATCTTTGACATTTTCAACAATTTATGATTATGCTTGAATGCTTCAAGGCCGGGCTGGGAAAAAAAAAACTCCAAATTATTTCCAAGGTGATCATTCCTACATGTTAAAAATTCTACAAATCCATGGGTCAGAAACGACTACGGTCGGAAGGATGACAAACAAAATGACAGTGAAACTCATATCATTACCATAGGCCACATATCTCTTCACAGATAGAATCTCTAGAATTATCGATAATGACTAGAATTATACCAAAACGTTGTCACGCACGCGAACCTCGGGAACAATGAACTGCACGTTTGACGGCTGGGAAAAAAATTGAAATGACCTTTATATTTGTAGCGTAGAGATTTGGTACACTGACATTATCTAAAAAAAATCGGCTACTTAAAGCTTTGTAACTCGGTATTAGTCTCCACACATTATGACACATTCCCTTGCTTCTGATCTCTCTAAGTACTGTCCTTGGACGCAATGGGGTAATCAGTATGGTTAGTGACCATCAACCCTTTAAATACAAAGATTCTTTCCTCACAACTCAAGTCTAAGGTAATTAAGCAAAATCCTCCCAAAATGTACTGTAGCCCAAAATGTGTTTCTTCATTCAGTTAGTCTTGCTTTTTTGGTGATAATTGAAGTAAATAAAACCTTGCCAGTGACGCAGCATATGTAACGGTATGTTATTTACAACACCACATTGTCACAATAAGTCTGTGTATGCATGTCTAGAATAACTAGTTGTCTTTTCCAGTTCCTTTGCGCCGTAAGATTTTCTGGAGTACATTAGATGTTTAACAACAAAGAACAGTGATCATTTCTTCGGCATTTTTTTTACCTTTTCAACAGTTAGATATTGTGTTGAATGTTTCAAGGACAGGCTGGACCAATTACCCGACATCCTTTGCAACGTAATCATTCCTACATGTTACATGGGGGCAGAGATACTGTGAATGGATTCAAAGATAACTAGAGGTCGGAGATCTCATGTCTTCGTCAGAGGTACATCGTTCTAGAGAAATGAACATGCGTATTCTTTACTCTTTTTAATAATCAATTTGGTCTAAAGAACAAAAGAATACCTGTACTCTTTTTATGGTACAGAACACCCTGAAACGGTTTGCCGCAGATTATACAGATGTGTCGTCACCCGTGTTAGCCCCTCCCCTACGTTATTTGATTTTGGACTGTTAGGCCATGTTGATTTGATAATATGGATGACTTTCGCGCGCGCATGAATTTTCGGCCGTTTCCAAAAAAAAAAAGTTGTCAACCATACTGTAAATCGTGCAAAACAGTTGCTAAATGAGCAAAAATATCTTGCAAGGATGTCGGGTAATTGTTCCAAGCTGTCCTTGAAGCATCAAAGCACAACTTTTAAGACCATACGTACAGGTTACAAAGGGACAGAGCGTAAAGGGGCGTAATTACTTAAAACAACTTAAAACTACCTTGATATTTGTAGCCGGGTGTCACAGCGATCTCCCCCCCCCCGGGAATTTCTATAGTTCTACAGATTGAAAGGTCAGAAACGAGTATGGTCGGAAGGAACTCTAACAAAATAACAGTGAAACTCATATCATTACCATACACCACATATCTTTCAACAGATAGAATCCTTAGAATTATCCATAATGACTAGAATTATACCAAAACGTTGTCACGCACGCGAGCTTTGGGAACAATGCACGTTTGATGGCTGGGGAAAATTGAAATGACCTTGATATTTGTAGCGTAGAGACGTGTTACACCGACAGTATCTAAAACAACTTGGTTACTCTCAGCTTTGTAACTCGGTATAAGTCGTATGTTTTCAAATTCGTCACACATGGTGACAATTCCCTAGCTTCTGATCCCTCTGCTGACCTTGAACGCACAGACCAATGGGGGAATCAGTGTGGCTAGTGGCCTTCAACCCTTCAAAAACAAAGCTCCCTTCCTACCATCTCAAGAGCTAGGGCTGTCTGGAAACTTCCTCTGGTCAAATGATTGGGACCTATCGAAAGAAGCCCATAAGAAACAACTATTAGTGGGAGAAGATTGAGCTAAAAGTCACTGATCTCATAAGAGGAGAACAAGTCATCAAATACCACAGAGAGTGTGAGACGGGTATGATATCCTGTGTTGTGATAATCTAGACTTTCGTCGTGTGTCCGTGGGATTATCCTGGCGATCAGTAAAGAAGGTGACTGGTGATCTCCAAGCCTTTTGGTGGCTGCGAAGACTACGAAATTGGCTTGTCAGTATCCATTCACCATGCAGTCACTATTATATAGACAACAGACTGTGTACAAAAAGGAAAGCCCGATATAGAAACGTCCCAAAACACACCAAACAAGAGGTCGATGATTTAATACCTTCGTCATGTATGAGTATGGGTTGTCAGAAATGTGCTGCTGTATATAGTTAGCAAAACCTCTATGTATGGTGTACCTAAACACATAGCCTTCTGACTAAGGTAAAGAGCCAAAGTCTAAACCTCTCCTTCCCAAGGACAGACCTAGATGGCAAGAAAAAGCCAAGCCCTTATTATGTCTCGAAAGGGATGAGGAGGATAAGTTTAGTAAGTAGTGCCGTTGTTTGTTGACAGTCCCTGATATTTTACAGTAGCCAAACTGACTTCTGTCCGCACGGAAAGTTGGATTCCACAATGGTCATAAATGTCAGGTAAGTATGATAATGGTTACTTTTCGCCTTTGATCCTTCAGGCAAAAACTGTGAGACTGACCTGACATTTAGCGCTATTGTTAAGAAAGATTTTACCGGATGCGCGAAGTAGAATTACCTGGACTGTGGCTTTTGTTGAATCCCGTTTCTTTTGTGATGGTGTCACACCGGTAGGATTTATCAAAATATGGTATTTATCTCTAATATCTTCACCTAAACCAACCATTATCATACTTATGATAATTACATAGCAATGTTCGTTATTTTGTAAATCACATGTTTTCGATCAGTCAGCTAGTAATGCATACATATACAGTACGTTGTCCTAACTCGACCCCGGTGCGACATAAAAGACCTGGCTTTTTCTAACTTGGCAAAGTGTCATAATATGGACAGTAATTATCGGCGATTTCAAACCATTAATCCGTCATTCATATAATCAAATCAACATGGCCTTTTGGGCGGCACCCAAGAATACTGAGACTTACGCAGCTTGTTTCTGGGCTACTTCAAACGCTTCAAACTACGTCACATCTGACCAATCACCATCGTCGATTAGGATGACGTTTACCGCCTTGGTACATATCTCCGAACACTTAGTTCTTCTGTGCAGTGGGAGAGTGGACAGTGAACTGACATAGACCGACCTTGCTTCTTCGACAACTCTAAACATATCTGTAAGTACCTGTCTTTGTCCATTTTTCTATTTATCTTTTTAGTTAGAGGCATCTAATGCAATTTCGGGCTGAAAAACAAGAACACATACCGAATTAGGAAATTCATATTTACATTTGCTCCCATTTCTAAGCACAAATTTTGTCATTATTTCATACTTGAAGCGTTTGAAATAGCCCCCAAAATAAGCTACGTGAGGAGTCCCTATGTTTGTAGATACCACCCATGAATATCTTGTTGACCATACTGATTTAGTTTGGGGGTCTTCAGAGGATAACATCCATAAAATGAAGTAAGTGTGGCCTTATCGGCCTTAGATGCAAAAGAAGCAACCGTTTTCCGTCATCGACATCGCTTTTGCCTGCCAGATACCAATATGCTATGGGATAGGATTGATTCAACTTACTACATTGTATAAGGACAAGAAAATTGGTCAATATTATTGGGACCTTACTTACAGAATCTTCATAGAAACAACTATTTTTCTATGTAGCTCAATTTACTACATTGAATAATGACAAGAAAATTGACTTTTTTCTGGTAATTATTCTAATGTAGTTTTACTGCACTGAAATTGCATTGATGTTGGGTGCCTTTCATACGTTCCTTTAGTCTAAACAATGTCATACCTTTCGCTTTCTTGTCTTAAATCTTGAAAATAATGAGTTTCTAAAGTCACGCGCTTTGTCAAAAGCACAACTTTTCTTGGGAATGTATATTGTGTCCGCTTATTTTAAAGCTTTGAAACTTTATTTACATACCACTTTGCAGACCTTTTAAAATCTGAGTTGTAATGTCATTTACAATAAAAGCAAGAATTTTTATTACAAATAGAGGGTGTTTATTAAGTTCAGCTGATACTCATTAATATGTTAAAATTGGATAGGTCTCTAACTGGCGAAAAAAATGCAAAAGAACAACGTCAATATTACAGTTTGGGACCAGCCTTAAAATGCGAGTACAGGTTCATGTGAATTTGTTCAGCAGATTGATCATGTACATGGCTGAGTTTTGTACCACACTATGCGATAGATAGGTGTTTTTAGTTGTTTTTTTGCGTTCCGTGTCTGCCTTTCAAATATTTATTTCCAGTGTGGAGGTATCCATGCACTGAATTCCGTGTTGAGTAGTTTTTGGCCAAGTTCAAACAAAAATAAGAACGTCGTTCTGCCAAGGAGTTGAGGTTTATCGTGGCTAGGGCTGAAGTGTTGCAAGAATATTTTTACATACTCGTTCCAGCCTTGTTAGTTGTGTGCAAGTCAAGACCTTTCGCCACACAGGCGAGACAACTTGAGTATCTCCTCCATGACCATGTTAGGTGTAATATTCACGACGTAGACTGTTGTGAGGTCTTGTGCAACATGTCATGTGGTCCTCACATTGCGAGAAAATCGATCGGCAGACGAGTCGGCGAGCTCTACACGACATTTTACGGCAGTAGTTCGCCCGATGTTTCGTCAAGCTTCTAGCAAACTTTTGGGATCGCCGGCAATTTTTCGGAATCGGCCAAAGCTCGCTGCCACGCGAAACGTGTTCTTACTGCCAGCGTCACATTGTCGACGAACTTCGGCCGTATTTATTGATCGCAAAAGGTCAGCCGATTTAAGATCGACCGAGGATCGTGGGCATTTTGGGCTTGAAAATATTTCCCATCACATCAAGCGAGGCTAGGATGATTGCTTGGAAACACATCTATGGTAATGAAGCCCCCATGACACGGCACGCGGTCGAAGTGAGGCCAGTCTATCTAACTAGAAGGGGAATAGTTTGACCGACTTTCATGTTTTAGCTGCCGTAATGTTTTTGCCAAACTAATGGAGAGGACTAGCAGAACAAAATTGAAATAGAAACAGACCCGACTCAAAAACTACCACAAAAGCCACAAATTAACACTTTACCTTCTGGTTACCTAATGCCCCCGTCACATTGCGCGTAAATCGATCGGCTGACTAGTCGGCGAGCTCTAAACGACATTTACGGCCGTAGTACGCCCGGTGTTCCGTCGAGCATCGCGCGAATTTTCGGAATTTTCGGAATTTTTTGGAGTCGGCCGAAGCTCGCTAACACGCGAAACGTGTTCTTAACATCAGCGACTAGTCGCCGGTGATTTTTGAGGTCACAGAGCTTGTTTTCAGCTTGCTCATAGCTTGACCATGTACGGCCGCAAGTCGACCGATATTCGGACGTACATCCCGCGAGTCTCGGTCGTTTCTTTGTCTTAAAAATCAGACGGTCGACCCTCTCGTGAGCTTCGCGAAATATTCGGGCCGAAGCTCGTCGACCATGTGACGCAGGCATTAGAAACCTTTGCAAAACTCGCGCAAGGGTCGACTATATTCAGCGGCCATCGTCCGATTTTTAAAGACGGATAACGGTCAAGACTCACGGGATGTACGTCCGAATTTTGGTCGACTCGCGACCGAACAGGGACGAGCTGGAAAGGAGCTCTGCGACCTCAAAAATCGCCGGAGACTAGCCACTGATAAAAAGAACACGTTTTGTGTGTCAACGAGCTTTGGCCGACTCCGAAAAATCGCCGGCGATCCCGAAAATTCGCGCGATGCTCGACGAAACATCATTTGCTGCCGTAAATGTCTGGTAGAGCTCGCCGAATCGTCGGCCGATCAATTTTCTCGCAATGTGAGGGCCCGATAACATCAGCGACTTGTCGCGCGCGATTTTTTAGGTCGCAGAGCTAGCTCGTTTCCAGCTTGACTGTAGCTCGCCTGTAGCTCGTCCCTGTGCGGGACCGATATTTGGTTGTACATACCTTAAAACATCGGGCGATGGCCGCTCGACCCTTGTGCGACCTTTGCACAGGTTGGGGAAGCGAGTGTGGGAGCCCCGGCATTCAAGTATAATAATACTCAGGCTACCAGTCCGCTCCATTACTTTGCTAAAAAAATATTACGTCAGGTAATACATAACGATCGGTCCAATTATTCCTTTTCCTATGGGGTCGTGTGGCGTAGCGGCAGAGTGCGCGACGAGGAACCTAGAGGTCCCGGGTTCGAGTCCTGACATGCCACTGATCTTGTGCTCTTGGGAAAGGCACTTAACACGACTTCCCTCACTTCATTTAGGTGATAATGAGAATTGTCCTGTCATGTATTTGTCCCCTGTGTTGGTGGCGGCATTAATATAAGTTGATAAAACTTGAGTGTTCCGTCACCACTTCTGGTGATAACATGTTGGAATAAAAAAAAAATTATTCCATTTTAGGTGGATAGACTGGCCTTACTTCTATCGCGTGCTATGTCATTGAGACGTCATCATCATATTAATGTATTACCCAAGCATTGTTCCTTGCTCAATGTGACCAAGACGATTTTGAAGCAAAAAATATTCGCGATCCTCGGTCGATCTCAAAATCGGGCGAACTTTCGGCCATCACCAAATACGGCCAAAGCTCGTCGACAATGTGACGCAGGCATTACAGACTACAAACCTCTTGAGTCTACATAACAGGAAAAGCCTTTTTGCTGCAGTGATCGTGCAGTGAGTGAGAACTGCATTTGCTGCTGAATGGTACTTTGCCGAATGCGATGTTGGTTAATGGTAGGATAATGATCCCCACTTGTTGACCTATGTTTAGGTGTACGCTGACACGATGGCGGGTCCGTGTACATCCGGGTTCTGGAGGTGGATAGTCCTGGTGGTGATGGCGACGACTGCAACAGTCACTGGGCAAGGTACTAGTAATGTTAACGTTAACCTGATTTTCAAACTTCCTTTTGCTGATTAACAACATTTTCTTATCACCTGCAACAAAACAGTGTAACTCATGATCAGTGGACATACATGTAAGAATTCACACAACGCATACACCCCATTGATGGTTTTGAACATAACGAACCAAGTTTCCAGGTCACGCATGGTCTTGATTCCTGCTACCAGGTGATTCATTCGGTCTTGACGTCACAATGAACATGGCAGTCGGTTCAAGACTTGGCATTTTGAGAGGCAAAAAGTGCTTAATTTTCGGGATTTTACATGTATATCAAACAAAGGAAATATTTTGAAATCTTTCAATTGTCTGTAAGCACTTAAGCACTTCTTTAACCAATAATTCGGACCTTCATGAAATAGTTATATCTGGTGTGATAGTGACTATGTCCTCTTCTCACTCACAATCGTGTCTACAAATCTTTCTTTATCATACAAGGGAGACACCTGCTGTAAAGGAGGTCATGTAACGAAAATTTACCATTCAAAACAATGAGTGCTACGTGATGTAGACTTTTCCCCTCGATCTAGGACAGACTCATGCCAGCCATGTCGATTACAACCTTACCTAAGGGTCATGCGAAAAACAGACATACGGACACTCACACACACACACACACACACACACACACACACACACACACACACACACACAAACACACACACAAACACACACACACACACACACACGCACACACACACACACACACACACATACTACAGTATGTTTATTTTTCAACACATCCCAATACAATATCCCCTTTGCTTTTTCTACAGAATGTCCAATAGCAGGCTACGTCAGTGTAGACGGGGTTTGCTACAAGGACTTTGTTGAGAAGAAGACGTACGATGCGGCCAGACAGACATGTGCGGCAGACGGGGGACTGCTGGCCATGCCGAAAGACAACACGGCCAACTCTGCTGTCTACAATCTAGTAGGAGCTGGAAAGCGTTGGATTGGGCTGACTGACATCGACATCGAAGGGCAGTGGCTATTTGAAGACGGCCAAACCCTTGCGTCAGCCGGCTACAATGACTGGAACATCGATGAGCCGAACGATGCTGGAGGCGGCGAGGACTGTTTGGAAGTTGATGTAGACTCACGCTCCTGGAACGATAACAACTGCGGCAGCGGCTTCGGGTTCGTCTGTCAGCTAGGTATGTGCGATGATTCCTCACATTTACCACTGTCACTAATAAGTGTCTGAGAGGTAGAATGTATTTGGTAGAATTGTTCTGTGTGCGCTCATGAGCTAGTCTCTTAAACTCTTGTCACACATTTACGGGAATATTTGGCGTCCCGAACACAAGCTGAACGTCCTTTAACCATGGTTAGGAGTAGATCAACGTCAAGTCGGCTGGGTCGGCTGGCGTTTGGCGAATTCGGCTCCAGCCAAATGTTTCATAATGTTTCAAATGTAAGGAGTTTCGACCATGGTTGGTATCCGGCTGCAAGTCATCACCACCAGGCAACAATTTGAGTGTATGTCAGCAGTGTTCGGGGGTCAAATTTGGCTCAAATTCAATTTGTATAAAAAGATAGGCGTGGCCTAAATCTAAACGGACTATTAGAAAGGTCGTAAATGTGTGACAGGGACAGAACCTTCCTCCAAGGTAGGCAGAAGTTCGGGAGCAGTCTATTTAGGTCACGCCTACACTTCTATACGAATCGACTCGAATTTGAATTAAATTTGAGCCAGATTTCTCTGCCAACCAGGACACGACCTACTTACGAACGCCATACAACTATTGCCGAACTTTCCGTCCACACCAAAATATTTGAAACATGTTGAAACATTTGGCTATCACAGCCGAGCAGTAGCCGCCCTGGCTGGACACCATCCAACAACAAACGACCTTGCCCCCTACCTACTCCTAACCACTCCTAAATGCTAAACTTGCAGCGTTAATCAATGCCCATCCATGTATCATGCATTTCTAGTGGCACTGCGCTCGAGACTGACCAGTGATGATGCCGGGATGAGTCATCTCTCCGTCTCTTGGGCAACCGGAATCCTCCCGATCTCGGGCTACACGCTCCGCTACCAGCCGGCAGACGGGTCGGGCTCGCCCCAGGACCTCTCCCCGGCACCAGGAGCGGGAGCCACCTCGGCGACCGTGTCGGGGCTGCTGGCCGACACAGAGTACACCCTCACGCTGACTTCTTTTGGTGATGAGGGCCAGCCAAACGGGGTTATCAGCGGGACATTCACCACAGGTCGGTGATGGGAAGGGACTAGGGCTTTTAGCATTGGGCCTACCCCTGTAATGCTACTTTGAAAACTGACTCAGATCACAAATCAATTTCGTTTTTGCAACCTCATCTCTTCTATCCATCTGTCTTATATTCATTCTACCCTTGATGCACCACAGATGTTATGACAACAATTTTTTCCACTCTTCTATTTTATGTTTCTCATAGTTTTTCACTTCGTGACATGTTGGCCCATCTTGTCCGCTGCCTACCCGTCCTTCCAGGGTGTACTGTTCCTTGCACGGTGCTTTTGGCTTGTCCCAATGACCGGGACACGTGGCAATACCACTTTAGTTTCCGTACACTACTAAATTGGCTTATGCAATCACCTACATGTACATTCCGCAAGGGAAACGGCAGTCGAGGAGGTCATGTGTGAAATCAGCGAGCGCATGCTGACCAGATGTAGAAATGATGAATGAATTCTAACTCTTGCTCTGAGACAAACTGAACACAACCATATCTATAACAACCTGCAGAAACACACACACACACACAAACACACACACACACACACACATACACATACAAACACTCTCGCACCACAAACTCTCTCTCTCTCTCTATCTCTCTCTCTCTCACACACACAGACACAGACACACATACATGCACACACGCAACCCACTCACTCACACATGTACGCACTCACGAACACACACACACACACAAACAAAGAGAGAGAGAGACCAAAGCCAATAATCCCTTTTTGATTGATGTTACAACAGACTGTTTCGTTCTTTCAGATCCGGTTGTTGTGAACGTACAGTGCACCCAGGACAGTATGAGTCTGTCCATCCCCCGTGCGGCGCTGCCGGCTGTGAACGTGGAGGACCTGCACCTGCTGGACCCGGACTGTGGAGCTACTGAGGACGAAGACGAAGATGTCTTTGAGTTTCAGACGCACCTGCAGGAGTGCGGAACACTGCAAGAGGTAAAAGACGGCGAACCACAGTTCCACAGCATGCCTTTAAGTACCCATTTTTGCACCAAAAAAGGAAACATTTTATCTAAAAAATATTAGTATGATTGTAATTAATAGCTGTGCAACAGTTGTGTGGGGTCGTGTGGCATAACGACAGAGCGTTAGACTCGAAACAAGAGGTCCCGAGTTTGAATCCTGTCATACCACCATTCTTGTGCCATTGTGAAAGGCGTTATACACGAATTTTCCCACTCAACTCTTGTGAAAATGGGTAGGCCTGTTGTCCCTACGTTTGTCTGCGGTGGTTGTGACATGAAAATAAGTTGAAAAAAAAACTTAAGTGTGCCGTCGCCATGTCTTGCATGTGAAAATGCATGGGAATTAGAAAAACAACAGTTGTGTAAACATGGATAACAGCTGTGTTTCAAGCTTTTAAACACACTCGTAAGACGTCATATTTTGGCACCTCAGACCTCAGGTGAGGACAAAGTCATCTTCTCCAACGTTGTCATCGCCAATCAAGTGACTTACGAGAACGGCGCCGTGCGTAACCAGCCGGTAAACCTGCCCTTCCAGTGCGAGTTCCTCCGTCAGTACGGCGTTAGTCAGGGCGGGGACATCATGTTTAACATCCCCCCTCCCCGGTAAGAACCTACCTTACAGATTGAAGTTTTTTTACCTCCATGAAAATTGAGTGAATGTGTTCGTGTGTTTGTTTGTGTGTGTGTGTGTGTGCGTGTGTGTGTATGTGTGTGTGTGTGTGTGTGTGTGTGTGTGTGTGTGTGTGTGTGTGTGTGTGTGTTTTCACTTTATTATGCGTAGCCCTTGGTCCTCCGGAATGAGTGAGCCGTCTCCAAAAGTATCAAAAAGGTCACGGCGGCTGCTCTTTAGCGGACGCCCGCTGCCACCCGAAAATATCGGGTGGGTCGCTATAGGCTCCGTCTGGCGGACGGAGAACCTCTGGACTGTTTACTGATATATAAAGATCTTTCTCTGATTGCCCTTATATAGAGTGAGATGCATCACGTGATTCCTCTGAACCAATCACTGCGCATGACAAGTAGGAAACAGTGATTCCCTCTGGAAAGTGATTATCCTGACTGATGAACACTATTCTATTCATTACTCCATTACAGTAAGGAGAATGTTTCACTAATCATTCTTTGATTTATTACTATATATCAAAATTACCTTTCCGTTCATAGAAAATGAGTAACATAGTAATTTCATGTTTGCTTCGTCTTTGCAATTCCTTGCAGTGTTGATGTCGTTCATGCGGACAACACTTTCACCCTGGAGATGCAAATCTACACTTCAACAGACTTCAGTACAGAGTACCAGTCTTCTGAATTCCCTATTAAGGTCAGGAACTTTAATTATGTAATCTGACAATGACAATAGCCTGGTGTCCAGTATATCGTGGCTTAGGTAGGAGATCTTCGTCGCCCGAATTAGCTACTATGCTCTCTGATATGACGGGAGTTTAACTAGTGATGGGGCTAGTAAAATCCTTCCGAGCAAAACTTCCACCGGGCGACCAGTTGAGCTGGGCGGGGAAAAACTTCTAGAGCCCCGAAGTGAGCCCGTTCTAACCACGATAGATTGGACATGCTAACATCTACGGAGAAAAAAGAAGGTGACAAGCAAACCGGTTACAGACAAGACACTCGACCGATCTTGTCTGCATGCCGTTGTACTACTGAATAGAAAGACACTGAACTTTACGTCAACATTGCAGGTCAAACCTTCTGACCGTCTTAACTTTGGTCTGAGTGTGGCATCACCGCTGGACAACCTGGAGCTGTTCGCCCGTGACTGTGTCTCCACCCCCACCACCAGCCCTGACCACTCCACCAGGGTCAACATCATAGACGACGGGTACGTCTGTAGTGTTTCTCTTCATGTGCTGGAACATTTCATTAGTTGCATGTTTGTTTGTTTGCTTGTTTCCAAAAGAAAGATATGCAAGTTTTGATGCCTGGCTGGTTGCTTTTAATTGGCTCGATGGATGGATACATGTAGATAGATGGATAGATGGATGGAAGAATGGATGGATTGAAAGACGGATGGATGAATGGACGGGGGTTTGGATGGATGGATAGAAAGATGGATGTAGGGATGAATTTTGCTGAATATATAATTGGCTCACTGGTTGGTTAGTTGGTTGTTTGGTTGGTTGATTTGTTAGTTGGTTAATTAGTTGGCTAGTTGATTAGTTGCTTGGTTGGTTCGTTGGTTGGTTGATTGATTGATAAAAAGCTGATTTTGTTGTGCACTTGGTTAGTGTTTGCTTGTTTGTAAAAGCTGGTTGGTGGGTTGGATGGTTCTCTGTTTTGCCTTCATTGGTTACCTATAGCTAGCAATCCTGAGTTAACCAGCAGAGTGAGTGACTCTGGTTGTGTCTCAACATAAAGATGACTTGTTTCCTCTGACGTTGCAGCTGTCAGGTCGATCAAACTCTCCAGAAGGACCCTGCCCTTTCTAACGACAAGGCACAGTACTACAGCGTGGCCGCCTTCACCTTTCCCAATGCTCTCGATTCCAGCCTGGTAAAAATCATGTTTGAACGGTGACACTTCTGTGGTGGTTGGGGACAACATAGATGCAATTTCCGTTCAGCTAAACTCGAAAGACAATCAATCTCCGGCCAATCTTTTAATATAGTGCTTATTCACCACACGTCATAATGACGTCATGACCCCTAATGTCCCGTGCGACGCCATTTGGGGTGCATCTCTACAGTGAGTTTCCAAGCGTTGAAATGGCCGACAAACGTTAGGTAAACTGTCCTTTGTCCTATTACGCGAAGACTTTACCACCACTCATACCTCTCGTTACTGGAACAAAATAAAATCTGTTGGGATTGACCCGTTTTTGTTGAGTTTTGATCAGTCTGATCGAGACGGCGTCTACCGCCAGCGGAGTCCATTGACGTGACTCAATAGCTTCGTATTTAGTACTGGGCAGAAGTTTTTACACACAGGATCGGTTCAAACCCTCTAAGAGTCTGGAAGCGTTGTATCAGGATGTGTAGAAAGTGTTATGGGACAGTTGCGTGGTGACAATTAAGTACGTTGTAGCCATCCTCAGTCCGCACTGCCGCGACTGTGGCTGGACAAGGTGAGTGTAACACGTTGTCAGCGCCCTGTTCTACATGGACATTTACCACAGAGTAAAGGGACAGGTAGCTCCAACGGATTTACCGTGTCCATGGCTACCCACGTTGCAATCTACATGTACATGTACAGCCTCGTACGCCACGCCAGGGTAAAACACACCGATTTCTGATCAGCAAAAAGAGATAAAAGCCAATCTTGACAACATGAGACGTGGACACGGAGCCAGAACAACCCCAAGGACAATGTTACTAACAAGAAGAGTGTCCAAAACGTAGATTGTGGCCCAAAATACCCAACTATCGCCAAGAGTTTGCATAACATTGCAAAGCGACAGGCACTACGCTGGACCCCAAAATGGCGGACGCCAGGGGGAGATTCACGTGACAATCTGTGGTGAATAAGCCCTATAGGAAGTCTAATCAAACCTACCCAATAGCATTGGTCGCGTTGTACATGTGGTCGGCTCAAGCAAGTCCATTAATCCTTAGGTCTCGGGACCGAGAAAAAACGGTGGTCGCTTTGGCAATTCGACTATATGTTGCAATAAGCTTGTTAAATGCTCGGGTCTGATAAGTGTTTTTTTATAGTCAATGACATCCCATTCATTATTCTTCAGGTGTACTTCCACTGCACAATGATTATCTGCTTCAAGGACGACCCCGACTCTCGGTGCAAACAGGGCTGCATTCTGCCAGCAGCACGGCCCAGGCGAGCCGTCTCGGACGGGACGGAGGGCAGGGTTCGCCGGGAGAGCAGCAGGGACCAGGCGGTGGACATCACCCGGGGACCGTTCCAGGTCAAACAAGAAGCTGGAGCAGGTAGGAAAAGTTTTTCGCCTGAAAATCATAAATAAAATATATTGTTTTCATGTTGTTTCGTTATCACTGAATCAAACAATAATTCCCTTTTTCCATCAATATTTGTCATTGAAATCGAATTTATACTGAGAAATGCAAAAATCAATTCACTTTGAAAAGAAGTGCTTAGCGTAGTGAGTACCTGATGTTACGTTTAGCTGAGAAGCATCACTTACATACTATTTTTCCTTTTTTATGATAAACATGTTAAACTTTCTTGCCAACACTGAGTAAATTGGACCTTACCCAAATTTTCGGCCGACTCCGTCACCCTTGAAGCTGCAGTAGAAGGGTCCATTCCATGAACAAGGCTGACGGAGTCGGCCAAAAATTTGGGTAAGTCCCACATTACTCAGTGTTGGCAAGAACGTTTAACCCGTTTTTTCATGATGAAGTATACCAACATAGATGAACTTTCATGCTAAGATCTTGACCTTTTATTTCGATGGTGCCAAACGATTCGCGCAGCACAGGTGAAGCTACAATCAAATCAAGTCAAAAATTTTCTTCAGCACTTATTACATCAGAGCCGTTCTACTTGTCCACAGGGCCAGCTGTAGTCCCGCTGGGTGCCGCAGTCGGAGCGTCTGTTGGAGTTGCCGGGATCATGGCACTCCTGATCCTGGCAGTGGTTCTGGTCAGAAAGCGGCAGGCTTTGGAGAACATGAAGCGCGATGACAACACTGCTGGTAGGTGTACTTCTGTTTTATTAAACATTTCACATCTGTTTTATTTAACGTGATCCAGTCCAAAACATTTTGTAATAGCATGTTTTTGTTCTAACCTGGAGCGTGATTTAGCCTACAGACTATAGACTACAAAAAGACAAACAAACAAACAAACAAACAAGGCTTACCTCACAGGCAGAACATGGAGGCCCTGGACACAAGGGACTCTTAAATTCTGACATAGTCGTCCACGTTATGGAACATTCCAAGTCGTGATCCAGCTGTATTGTGATTTGGAACGTAAAGAAGTTGGATTGCCAATTGTATTCCAAAATACGGTCCACTCAAAAACATGTTTTGGAAGAACACATTTTGGAATGCAACAATCGAATGTCAACATTCTGTAACATGAAGTTAGTTTGGGGAGCTTCATAATAAGTCTATGGATTGCTGCAATGTTTTGATTAGTAACAATATGTGGGTTTTTTTCTGTTAGGAATGGACAACTACGCTTTCCAGGTTTGGGGAAAGACGGACAAGACTGGCGCTGCTGACACCAAGACATAAGGTGTTGGCTTTCTACCGGAACAAGACACAGTTACAATCATATGACAGAAAATGTAACATTATGTCCTTCACACGATTTGGTAATGGTAATGGTAAATTTTCCTTAAGATTAGTGAATTCATACCGAACACCACACGGACAATAGTAGCTAAAACTTAGGGAAAGCGTAGAGAACTTTATCTACTTTTTTAAAATCATCTATTATTTACCGACAATAGTAAACTAAAGCTCTTAATGACTTAGAGACAGTGTAGGAAACTTTATCATTATACCAACAAAAGTTAAGTTGCTCTAAATAAATTTATAGATAGTGTAGGCAATGTTATAGCTATACCAACAATAGCAAAGTTTCTCGGTCTAAATTTAGACATTTTATACCAACATCAGTAAAGTTTCTTCATCTGAACTTAAAGACTGCTGAAGTGTAGGGAACTTCAACATTATATACCAATGCAACAACAGTAAGGTTTCTCCATTAAATCTTAGAGACAATGTAGGGAACTGTATCGTTATTTACCAACAATAACTAAGTTTCTCCCCATAAACTTAGAGACAGTGTAGGGAACTTTATTATTATACCAACGATATTAAAATTTCTCCATCTCACAGTGTAGGGAATTTATAATTATATACCAGCAATAATAAAATTTCTACATCTAAATTTAGATATAGTATAAGGAACTTTAAATTATTAGTAAAGTTTAATTATTAGTAAAGTAAAATTATAGTAAAGTTTCTTCACATTAACTTAGAGACAGCGTAGGGGTCGTTTTACCAACAATAGTAAAGTTTCTTCATATAAAATTAGAGGCAATGTAGGGAATTTAATTATTATACCAACAATAAATTTCTCCATCTAACCTCAGAAACAAAATAGGGAACTTTATCATTATACCAACAGCATGCAGTAAAGTTTTTCCATATAAACTTAGAGACAGTGTAGAGAACATTATCATTTAATATATCAACAATAGTAACGTTTCTTCACCTAAACTTAGAGACAGTGTAGGAAACTTTATCATTATACCAAGAACAGTAAAGCTTCTTCATATAAACTTAGGGACAATGTAGGGCATTTTATTATAAACCAACAACAAAAAATATAAAGTGTCTCCATCTAAACTAAGAGCCAGTGTAGGAAACTTTATTATTATATACCAACAATAGTAAAGTTTTATTTTTCCATATCTAAACTCAGAACCTGTTTAGGAAACTTCACCATTACATACCAACAATAGTAAAATTTCTCCATCTAAACTTAGAGACTTCTCCATCTAAACTTATCATTATATGCCAACAATATTAAATGCTATTTATCTAAATATAATTTACAGCGGTGAAAAACTTGGGTAATGTCACCATGACCTATATTGCAGAACACTGTGTTAATTGTGACAAAATTGAGTATAGATTAATATTACCCATAGGATTGTTTTAAAGTAGAACAGCTAGCTTCAGCGCACAGTGAACCAATAACACGTAGCTTTAGTGCACGGTGAACCAGTAACACCTAGGTTCAGTGCACGGTGAACTATATATAGCTAGTAACTGTAGCTTAAGTGTACAGCGAAGTAGTAACTCCTAGCGCCAGTGCACAGTAAACCAGTAACACCTAGCTTCAGTGCATAGAGAACCAGTCACACATAGCTTCAGTGCACAGAGAACCAGTCACACATAGCTTCAGTGCACAGAGAACCAGTAACACATAGCTCCAGTGCACCCTGAACCAGTAACACCTAGCTTCAGTGCACAGTGAACCAGTAACACCTCGCTTCAGTGCATAGAGAACCAGTCACACCTAGCTTCAGTGCACAGTGAACGAATAACACCTAGCTTTAGTGTACAGTAAACAAGTAACATCCAGCCTCAGTGCACAGTGCACCAGTAACACATAGATTCAGTGCGCAGTCAACCAGTCATTATAACTCTGATGAAGATGACAGACGGTCATCGAAACGTAGGCTTTTCTAAACAAGTGGTTGTGAATAAACAACTTCTTGATATTCACGTATTCACGTTCAGTCTAGTAATTTTGAAGACAGGTGAACTGTTGTCTCTGGATTACTAAGTTGATTGAAAAGGTTCACCGTATAACGTCCGATGAAAACATGTTTACATACTGAATAAAATGGTCATGGTGTCACATTATTTCTGTTTGTCTGTGTGTTTTTTTTGTCGACCATTTATCAGGTACTGTAATAAATTCTGTTAAACAACTTATTTCCATTTAATTACTTTTTTAAATTATGTCACGTTATAAGAGACCCTGATATCTTCGGATGATTTATTGATTTGACAGTTATACCGAATTGGGACATGTCCCCCAAAGTGCCCAAGAAAATATTAATAAAAAGAAAATGTACTATGTGTAGAGATGACCGATCAAAAAAGTACAGGCTATAGGACTCAAAATTCCGAAGTCAAGTATTTTTCGTGAATAATGATCCTGTGAGATCTATGACAGCTGAATTTTCGTCTGTTTATATTTACTTTTAAAGTTAAAGCTGCATTCTGTAACATTAGGACGACACAAAATGTAAATCTTGAGGACATTTCCGCAGAAATGTTAAGGTGAATGAACTTTATTTCGTTGCAAATAAGTGCCACCCGGGATAATGTGAAATATGATGCCCTACGAGTATGATCAAAATCTGGAAGCACAGCCATGTTTGAATAGCAACGTTCTTTCTATCACAACTATTTATTTTTCAAGCCAACGTTTCGATGACCTACCTTCTGTCATCTTCATAATACCCCCGTCACATTGTCGACGAGCTTCGGCCGTATTTGTCAATCGCCGAAAGATCGGCCGATTTTGACATCGACCGACGATCGCGTGTATTTTTGGCTTGAAAATTGTCGCGGTCACATTGTGCGAGGCTCGGGCGATCGCTTGGGAATACATCTATGATAATGAAGTCCCTATGACTTGGCACGCAGATGAAGCAAGGCCAGTGTATCCACCTAGAAATGAATAGTTTGGACAATTTTTATTTTTGACCTGTCGTAATATTTTTTAGCAAAGTAATGGAGCGGACTGGCAGAATGAAATAGAAATAGAAACAGGAATTCTGTGAAAGATCCAACTCAAATACTACCACAAGAGCCACAAATGTACACTACCGTCTTGTTAACACAACGACCACATTTTTAACCAGACAGGAGTCGTCCGAAGCTCGCTCGACACAAGGGCGTACGTCGCTCGAGTTACGGTCGACGATCTATCGATGCTCGCACGATTTCTACACCATTCAACCAAGACGTACAACAAGACATAATGATTATCATTATATCAAAATCTTTTTATACACGTGTACCTGAACAAAGCTAATAATATATATTGTTCTAAAACTTTGCCTGTATACTTGTGTCTAAAATAGTATGAATCTTCCGGTAAACAAGATTATTAGTCATTCAATGTCAACAAAGTAGACAGAGGTAAAAAGACCCATGCAATATAAACTTCAACTAGTAAGTAATATCGATATCTATCACATGAAGGCACCCTAAGGAAAAAAAGTCAATCTCATTCCAGAATGAACAAGTGTAAACGTTAATTTACTATACAGTCATCTGAAATAAGGGCCGGCACACACCTCCTAAAAGGACAAGAGTAAAGGATATCATGTGCGTTCAATCAGTTGAGGTAAAAATCTAGGCATTTGGCCTTATATAATTAAAACCTCGTCATCTTTTTAAAGTGCTTTTGTTCATTAACGAATGTTTATGTAACAAAAGGACAAAGGACGATTTTGTCTATTTTTATACTTTCTCGTAAACATAACGTTAACAATCAGTGGGACGTTGCTCCTGCAAACTTTACACAGTATATTGTCAATGCAGTCTCAAAGAAATGTCACAGGTGCTGAATAAATAATAACTTCACATGAGCTCGGCCGAGGCTCGTAGAACCTTCGTCCGACACTGGCACGAAGCTCGCTCGAAGCACGCACGATTTTAAAAACTTTGCGCAAGTCGGGCGAGGTACGGAAGAGGGTCGCCCGAATATTTCGCGAAGCTCGCGCGATGGTCGACCGTATTCAGCGACCGTCGCCCGATTTTCAAAGACGAAATACGGCCGAGACTCGTGGGATGTACGTCCGAATATCGGTCGACTCTCGGCCGCACAGGGACGAGCTACGGGCGAGCTACGCGCGAGCTGGAAACGAGCTCTGCGACCTCAAAAATCGCCGGCGACTAGTCGCTGATGTTAAGAACACGTTTCGCGTGTCAGCGAGCTTCGGCCGACTCCAAAAAATCGCCGGCGATCCCGAAAATTCGCGCGATGCTCGACGGAACATCGGGCGTACTACGGCCGTAAATGTCGTTTAGAGCTCGCCAACTAGTCGGCCGATCGATTTACGCGCAATGTGACGGGGGTATAAGGGCAATTCTGACTGGTTTACTGTGCACTGACACTAGATGTTACTTGGTGCATAGTGCACTAACGGTGTTACATAGTTCATAGTGCACTTAAGCTAGGAAACATTTGGAAACGCATATTTCCCTAAGATGTAACAATGCCTAGTATGTATGTCATAAATATACTACGTCCCGGAACGCATTGTAAACAGAAAAAAAACTAGCTTAACCCTACCTAGACCGGGGGGGGGCTAAAAGTGCCCGCGGCAACTTTGATGTCACCTAGCGTCTGAACGGCTAACCGTAGAACGACCAAACTTGGTGACTTTTCCTAAAATATGGTTGGCAACAATTCTCTATCATTGGAATAAGATAATATTTCTTTCTGTTGCCATGGCAACGGGTTTCTGACAGGCATTTTTTGCTAAATTTAGTACTTTTTGTTTCAACAATAGAATTTTATGGGTTTTATGTCAAGTTACTCATGGTTTCTAACATTAATAACATCCCATATAATTTTATGTAAATTTTATCATTAAATATGCATAATTTATGCTAATTTGATGACGTCATTGGCCAAAATCCAAGATGGCGGACCATATCATTAGAACAGGTATATACGGGTTATTTTCATTAAAATTTCATCAATACTTCCATTTCTTTTTACAAAAAAGGTTTGAATAAAGGTGTTTAGTATGTTTACAATGTATTTTAGGCTTTATCATGAAAAAAACTATTTTTGAAAATTCAAGATTGATGATCCAAGATGGCGGATATCTTAAATATGCATGACGTCACTTTATGACGTCACCGGTGTTGCTATGGGCAACATAAGACTTAGTACACACTAATATTCTGTCATAAACACTTTTGGTAAAGTAATGTTGTATACCAGGGAGGTTTTCAGGGAAAAACCTATTTAGACGGTTTTGGCCAGTAAAATCACATTAATGACGTCATAATGACGTCATATTACGTCATAACGACATAAAAATTGTAGATATGATAAATTTTCACTAGTACACCATTCTCTGAAAATTTGGTGGTCATGCGACATACCGTTCGCGAGTTCTTAGGGGGGTCAAAGAGCCCCCCCCGGGTCCCCCCGACCTCGTCCAAAAAACGCCCGGTCTAGGTAGGGTTAATGTCCCACTACTGGGGAGGGGGGTGGGGTGTAATGATATAGCCTATGGGAATTTTGGACGTTACAATTTGTCAGAACATCCAACTTTTATACAGTTTTGGATAACATCAGTGTTGGTCGTCAGGGTTTTGTTTGCCGTTAGAATGTG
>NW_017804034.1:45573-46900 GCF_001625305.1 Branchiostoma belcheri
CATGCGACATACCGTTCGCGAGTTCTAGGGGGGGTCAAAGAGCGCCCCCCCCCGGTCCCCCCATGTCAAAAAAAGCCCGGTCTAGGTAGGGTTAAGTGCACTGTGAACTATGTAACACCTTTAGTGCACTATATACACCAAGTAACATCTAGTGTCAGTGCACAGTAAACCAGTCAGAATTGCCCTGATGAAGATGACAGAAGGCCATCGAAACGTTGGCTTGAAAAATAAATGGCTGTGATAGAAATAACTTTGCTATTTAGTCATTTACCAACCTGAAATTATTTACGGGCACAGCCATGTTTGTTTAAATTCTGATAGTTTGCAGTGGTGCTAGTTGTGTTGGATAACAAAAGACTCACATGTGTTATAACGCCATTTAAAAAAAGCTGTGGTCAGTTTTGACCCGCCTCACCTCCGATAAACTGTCTAGGATAACTCAGTCAACAATGTTGTAATCTCAGCAAAAACGTGTGAGATGTTATAAGACATATATACGAGCAAACCTACAAAAGGGATTTCGTTTTTGACAAGAAATGTCAAAATGACACATATCTATATACGCCTACATACGCCGGTGGTTTGAGTGTTACGAATCTCTATTCATTAGAATATTCCTACTCAAAGCCCCCCTTTTACAACTAGTTTCAAAAGTCTTCAGTTTAACCCTACCTAGACCGGGCTTTTTTTGACATGGGGGGACCGGGGGGGGGCTCTTTTGACCCCCCCCTAAGAACTCGCGAACGGTATGTCGTATGACCACCAAATTTTCAGAGAATGGTGTACTAGTGAAAATTTATCATATCTACAATTTTTATGTCGTTATGACGTAATATGACGTCATTATGACGTCATTAATGTGATTTTATTGGCCAAAACCGTCTAAATAGATTTTCCCCTGAAAACCTCCCTGGTATACAACATAACTTTACCAAAAGTGTTTATGACAGAATATTAGTGTGTACTAAGTCTTATGTTGCCCATAGCAACACCGGTGACGTCATAAAATGACGTCATGCATATTTAAGATATCCGCCATCTTGGATCGTCAATCTTGAATTTTCAAAAATAGTTTTTTTTCATGATAAAGCCTAAAATACATTGTAAACATACTAAACACCTTCATTCAAACCTTTTTGTAAAAAGAAATGGAAGTATTGATGAAATTTTAATGAAAATAACCCGTATATACCTGTTCTAATGATATGGTCCGCCATCTTGGATTTTGGCCAATGACGTCATCAAATTAGCATAAATTATGCATATTTAATGATAAAATTTACATAAAATTATATGGGATGTTATTTATATTAGAAACCATGAGTAA
>NW_017804034.1:47078-66162 GCF_001625305.1 Branchiostoma belcheri
GGTCTAGGTAGGGTTAATTTTAGCCAACACAAGGTCTCACAGCGCCACCTAGCAATGTTAATCAGAACTGCTCGAAAGGAAGAAAAAGTAAGCATGAGTATTTCATCCAGTGTAGACAATATCTACTACTAGTATTTTGTCGGCATTGGGGAGGGGAGCTTGGGCATGTCTGCTACATGTATGACTACGTTGATGAATTCGCACAAGTCTGTAAAAGTCACGAGAATTTACAGCTTATAACAAGAATTCTCTCGGTTTGAAACGATGCGTTCGATGTTCCTGCTTACCAACCCTTCTTTTTCCTAGAAAATGAGTCTGGCTCTTGCATAAAAAACAAAATTCCATCGCATCACATCATGCCACGTCATTCTGCCAAAAAGGGTAGCCTTACTTTAACAGACTTATTAAGGTATTAGTTGCCATATTCATGAATTTTTGCACAGTTATACATTGTGCAATAATACAGTCTGCACAGTACGGTCGTCATGTACGAGGAGGCAGAGCCTGTCCGGTCGCCTTTCTCCGGCCCCGACAGCCGCCAAATCAGCGGACCGCCGCTGCAACCCCATCCCGTCCGTCAGAGTGGTTCCCGCGGGCGTGTCCGCCGTGGCAACGGCGCTTCTGACAAGCAGCGGGAAGACCAGGACACGTCTTCACACACGTACGAAGACGCCGAGGAGGTGAAACGTTACGCAACGTCTCCAGGTAACTGACGCTTTTCACACCTGCTTTTTACAGGTGATATTTGTACAATAAGAAGAAAATATTCTAAGGGTATATGATTATTGTATAGTATGAGTAAATTTGATGACAAGAAGAAAACTCTCATTTGTTTACTGTACGCCGCGCATATAATTTGCATAATTAAGGATGAAATATTTAATGCCTGGTCTCGTTTTGTATATTTATTCATTAACATGTTGACATGACGTAAGCGATAACCTGAGCGAAATATATTTTTCTACCAGACGGCGCGTATCCGGGTGGAGCGAGCGGCCGCCGTGGTGTCTGTAGCTTCCTCCGCGCCCGCCTCAGCTGCCTAGCCGCCGGCATCGCCGTGCTACTGAGCTTAGGCGCCGTGGGACTCGCCCCTCTGACATTAAGTAACAAACAGGTAACAATCTTGTACTGTTTTCCAGGATTTTTTTTTTCATTGGTATCAATTTTTTTTAAAAGGGTACGAAATATCTGCTGCTGTTTTTCATAAGTTTGTTTCTTACGTTTGGTATTCTGACATGTGTATGTATACATGTTTGTAGGAAATATCCCAATTGTCGACTACTGTCGACACCTTAAAACGTGACCAAGACGATATGCGCCAATTGTCTACTACCGTTGACGCCTTGAAACGCGATCAAGACGCCTTGAAGCACGACCTGGAGAGCGAGCGCAACCGGACCGCCACCTTGGAGCAGCGTCTTCACGATTTTCATAGTAGGTTTCGTTAGATTTATTCTTAATGAAGCATCTTTTTTATGTTTGTCATTATATCTAACATGATCCTTTGCCGGTTGCTGATACAAAATGTGTTTTCCAGCATCTTGTCCCGGAGGCTACACAATCTGGCGTGGAATTTGCTACAAGGCATTCAACACACGCAAGACCTTTGACCAAGCGGCCGCAGCCTGTCGGGAAGACGGCGGCACCCTCGCCATGCCCCGAGACGCTGAGACCAACGCCTTCCTGGGCTCCTTTTGCAATCCCTTACACGACCGCTTCTGGATCGGCCTGCACGATCAGCGCGAAGAGGGAAGGTTTGAGTGGGTGGACGGTTCTGCACTTGGGCCGTACAGCTCCTGGGCTCCGGGAGAACCGAACAACTATGGGCGCGGCCAAGATTGCGTCTTTTATTACACATTCCTGAAAGATAAGTGGGTCGACTCTACCTGCCAGAGTCCTCTTCACTTCATTTGCCAGACTGCTCCAGGTACATATTTTGTATCCTCACTATTTTCTGAAATCATTTCATCTAGTAAACACGGCACAGCTTATTAGTACCCAACAGAATAAGGCAGCAGACCATTATAGCTCCTGTCACAAACCATGTTTAGTTTACTAATTTGAAACCATTCTACATCTCCTCCCTGATAATTCCGATCTTTTTGTTTTTCAGGACGTCCATAGGCGACAGGCGAGACTCTCAACACTAATGTACAGTGGCTCTCCGACCATCCGCACCAGAGCTTACAAGTAAAGCTTAAGTGTAAACTAGTAGACTTAAACTTGGAAGTAACTTGTAAAACTTAAGCCTAAAATTTAAGTATTTATCCAAATGTTTCTACAAGTTTGATCTCAGTTGTGCTTCATTAGCTTATCCCCCATTACGAACTTGGCAATGACACGTTTTGCCACTTCTACGGAAGCGAATCACACTTTCTTCCTCCATACAACATCTCTCAGGAAAAAGTTCCAGGCTAAAAGCTTCTTTCTTAGAACTACATCACTATGGAACAAGCTTCCCTGTGAATGCGACCCAAATTGTTACAACCCTAAACTTTTTTTTTAATTTTGAGGTAAACAAACCTGTATTTACTGCCGCTTTTTCTAACCCAAAACATGTGAGTAATTCACATGAGTTAAAAATCGTAGTAAATATTTTAAAAAAATATCTGCATAGGAGAAATTCTAAATGAAATGTAATGAAGCAGTACTGTACTATTGTAGTCACGCTTCAGTTTCCTCACGGAGAGAAGTTACTGTTTACGTTCCTTGTCTATTATTACATAATTGACATATAATCTAGTGTTGTATATTCCGCATAATCTAGACATTCTCTTTATAGCTTTACCTCCAAATCCAACTGCCACTTGCTATACATGATGCACCCTGACACCACAATGTGTCACTACAGCACCAGTCACCATGGTAACAGACGTCAGGTCAAGGTAACTGACATGTTAATGAGCAAAAGCATTGTGTTAACAATGGACACGTGTAGTTTGTGTACTGTGGATGTCTTTTCGTGAGCGAACTATACACAATAGGTGCTCTTTAATGCACGAGACTAAAAGCCTAAATAAATACCAAACTAGTAACCTTCGCCTCAAACAATGTTTGGTGTGGATGAGCAGTTTTCTGCTTAGGACTTATCAAAGTAAGTGCAAGTTTCAAGGAGCAGGAGTTTTAAGGCAATATTTTGGGGTGAGGGAATTTTTCAGATTAGAAACATTTAATCAAAGTTCCAAGAAGCAGGAGGCTTAAGACAATGTTTTAAATATTTCTATTAGCTTAGAACTTTTTAACCAACTTGAAAGTTTAAAGAAACAGCGAACATTCCTCTTGATCTTATCTAATGGTCCTTCCTTTGGTCCTATTTATGTAACCTTTTTTATTTCATTTGAACTTGCAAAAATGTCTTCACTTATTTGCATATCAATAAATTGTTGGCACTTGTCAACCTGCATTTCTCCTGCAGTCTTTAAGTGTCACTACAGAAAGGTAGTGGATTCTACCTGAAATGTCAGACCGTGTCCGAAATCATATCCAGTTATTTGAGTACATTTTTGGCGTATCTTAGGCCCTGTTCATATGAAGTCAGTGAAGGCGCTTTATATGTGGTTTCCCCCGAAACCGGTTTCAAGTGGCCCATCTAAACGCTCCAAATCACATTAAAACCACTTCCAGAGGTGGTCTCGAATCGGTTTTCCCGCATCGCGATTTGCGTCTGAACGCAATGTGATTTCAATGTGACTTCACCCGGTCATGGATTACGGGGTGATATTTTTTTTATTTCACTCCATACTTCAGTATGGAGTGAAATACTGTTTTTTCTGATGTTTCTTCTCCTTCTCCTTCTTCTCCTGCCACTTCTTTAAATTGATTCAACTCCTTCATTTTTGGGCAAAATTACCTGTAATTTCGTATAGAGGTAGAGTGGGTAAATACCTTTAGGTGTTTTTTAAATTTTTCTGATACAAGCTTTTACAATCGTTTTATTTGCTTTTTAGCGGTCCCCATAGGAAAGTACTGTGGGGGCGTACGTGCGTGACGTAATAAGAAAGGAATTCGGAGGCATGTCCAAATATGGGCATAAAAGCATCAACCTGACGCAGACCAATCATAGAACGCTTTTCGAATCTCCCGCGAATTTCTTCCGCTGACGCTGATTGGTCATATGCGTCACGTGATCATTTTTACGTTCGGTCGTCTGCAAGGTGGACGACTTTTGCTGCCAGCGTCAGGTTCTCGCCAGTGACTGGCAGTATCTTGTGCGTCAAATAGCAGGAAATATCATCAGGTAAGAAGTGGATAGTCAGAGTTCCTCCTATAGACCATTGTTTGTGCACGTAGAGATATGTGGGTGCTGTAATACATTGTAATAAGGACATTAATTAGCGCGGGCCAAGAACAAGGTTACAAGAACTATAGAGTGTAGTGAAGAGGGCCTGCATGGGGGTAGTGATTACGAATTATGCAAAATTTTCGCCTCCAATATTACGAATTACGTTAAAGTCTCAGACCTTATAACGACTTAACGCTTTGCAGCTACTGTTCTATTACGGATTACGTTGATTTTTGGGAGGTTGTCTACGTATTATGAAGACTGAAAAGGCCTGATTACGCCTTACGAAAAACGGCATGCAGGCCCCAAGAAAAGTCCCACCATTCCTCGCGCGAACGATAACATCCGGTTCGATCTGAAGTTGTTACCTGTTGAAGGCTGTACCGGGGTACTAGTATTTACCTTATTTGCGGTAAGTGATTACTACATGATCATATGAAAATGCCTTAAACTTAACATAGTGGTTGTAAACGTGAGCCTTCTGTTTGTCGGTTTACTGATAAAATAGAGGATTTGGGCCAGTGTTTTTCTTTGTTTTTGGACGATGTGGGGGAGGGGGGCGATCGCTCTCTAGGGAAACGGGGCCGGGGATTTTTTTGGCTACTAGTATTAATATGGGTCCAACACAACCTTATAGTTGTAAATGTGGGGCTTTGGTTTGCCGATTCACGGATTATGTTACTTTATTTGAACTTTCTTGACTGGATTTTGAAGTGGTGATAAAAAAATCTCGTAAATCTGGCGGTGTGATTTCTTTACAATAAAAATCTTACAAACCTGCATGGCTCCTGAATTTAATTCGCGTCATAAGTGTATGTATTCCTACGTTTTTTATAAGGTAAAAGGATCTCTGGTCAGCAAAATTAACACATACCTGTAATTTCTGGTATTTTAAACGTTTCAGAAATGCCTAGGCGTAAGAAGAAAAAATTGACTGAGAGGTTGAGTGCATGGAAGGATGAGCAAAAAACGGAGAAGCAACCCAGTCAGCAGGATGACAAGCAAGCAGAGGTAGAGTCAGTACAGGAAGTAGAGTCAGGAGTACAGGAGCCAGCTGAAATGCTCATGGAGGTGGAGGTAAGTGGGGAGGAGCCAGTTGATGACCAGGATGTACAGGAAACAGGGGCCTGGGATAGTGAAGGAGGTTTTATTTTTGACCCTTTTACGCGGGAAGATCAATCGAATGTGGCCAGCATGGTAAACAGGTATGCCCAAAATGAAAATGAAATCATTACTGTTAAAGAATACCACAATATGGAGCAGAGGAATGTCCCTTTGAAGACACCTTGTAGTAGCGGTATTGTTTCTATACGAGGAGATGGGAATTGTTTTTATAATGCAATTAGTTACAATATCTGTGGCACCGAAGAATATTTTAAAGTACTAAGGGATCATTTGATAAAGTTTATGTCAACATTGCCTGAGAATGTTTACAGGTCTTGGTTCGATGGAGGACGAACCATGTCTCAGTACCTGAACCATCGAGATGAAGGACTATTATAGCTTGTACAGAAATTCTATTGCTATACTTTGCTTTCTTTGACTCTATTAGCTCACTAGTGTGATTTTAGAAATAAAGGTAACCATTATGATAATGATAGTAATGTATAGCTTATTCAATGTATGGTTTCATAGTTTATGTGAGTGTGAATATGGCCATGTTGATTTGATTATATGGATGACATCTGTTAGTGCATCGGTTTTCGTTCATTCCCAAAAGAAGTTTACGACAATCATACAAAACATCTGCAAACTGAGCAAACGTACTCCGTAAATTGATTATGTCATAAAATTTACCAACTTTGTCGATAGAGGAAGAGACACAGGGCTTGCAGCAAATCAGATCAAATTGGCCTAGTATAGCTTAATCAATATATAAGGCCACACCAATTTAATTTGTTGGTTCTCAGATTTTCTTAGAAAAAAATATGAAGAGAAACAAAATAAAGAAAAATAAAAACAGATCTAGGCACCCTATTATAGCCCCAAATGCTAGGACAGGAGCCATTAAGTCAACACAGAAGGCTGGGTTAAAATTCAAACAATGAATTTTTAACTTTTCATCAAACCACTGAATTCATATAGATGGAAAAGCTGTAACAACTAGGAAGAAAAGAACTTTCCTCAGCTGTTGGGGGCATTGAGCATTTTTGAGTTGATTCAGAACCAGAATCTTTTTTTTTTTTTGCAAATCAAAATAATGAAGAGGCGAATCCGAGAACCAACACATTAAAATGAAGTGGCCTAAGTACAGGTTCCTAGTATTTGTAAGTCGTGTGTAATTTATTCATTCAATATGTTTGTATGGTTTCAAAGTATATATAGATCATGTCGGTATAGTCTCCAATTCTGTGCAATTAGAGCTTCAGAGTAGTTACAATTTTGTCATTAGGCCACAACAAGTAAATTTTATGGATGGCATCCTCCGAAGACTCCAAATCTAATGCGAGCGGGCGAAAAAAAACAAGGCGGGCCGAAAAAAAACAAGGTTCCTACAATGTAAAATTTTGACTCAATCATTATACAAATGGTTTTGATTCATTAGGAACATCACATATATACAGTCAACATCACATATCACTTCATCAAAGTAAGAAACAAAACATTAAATCAGAGCCTTTTCTTGTCTCCTCTCTTCATGGTTATCTGCCATCCACCTGCCTGCATGGCAACAGACACCTTTGCCCATTTTCGGCATGTTGACCACTGTCAAAAGGCAACAAAATCTCTTGTTTTTTTTTTTCCAAAATCAGGCAAAAATTAATGCGCGTGCGGATGTCATCCATAAAATTTACTTGCTGTGGCCTTTGTAGTTGTATTTAGATGCCTGCAATATATAAGTGTGAAGTAAATCTGTGTGTATCTTTGTAAAAAAAATGGGAGACAATTGTCAAGTGCTAATTTTGTGAATAAAGCTGTCGAGATTAAAAGTTTGCTTGTCCTTGTATCCTTTCTTCTTCTTTCCCGTACGTGCACAACCTCAATAAGTTGAGGGCTCCGGCACGGTGAGGGGTAGGGGTTTTTGGTTTGGATTTGGGGTTTCGCTCTTATTTTGTATTGTGTATATGATGTGTATATATATGTTGTTGTAGTCTGTTGGCTACAGACTACAAGCTCCTCAATGGGCAGGGGCGCCACTCCCTGTCCGCCAGCTGGGTGGCGGTGAGTACCCGAGTATCCTTGCTTATTTAGAATCTTTCATTTTTGTTTGGGGAAGGGTATGGAGTGAAATTCCTACATTTGCTCCGAAGCAAATGTTGGCCTTTCTAGTTAATAAGTAAGTTATATACATCTACCTTTCATGATATGATTCTTCAAACATGTGGCATGTGTTATTTTGAAGAACATTGGCGTGGAATGGTTATGCAAATGGCGGCTTAATTTGCATAATTAGTACAAAAAAGCTATGATTCCAAGAGTAACTGCAGGGAATCTTATCCTTCTGGCATTTTTAACTTAAGTTAAGGCGGACATCATCTAAAACAGCATATTCAAATCAGGACATCATTTGCATAATTATATGTGCATAATTTTTAAGAAATTCTATATTAGCCATTGTTCATAAGACAAGACTGTTATTAGGTGAATAACAAGATCAATTGATATAATTCATTTCATGCAAATGGCGATTTCCAGATCTTGTTTTTATGATTAATGAAAATCATTTTCAATTCGTCATGGCCTAAGGGTAACATCATTTGGCGAAGGTATGAGATCGTGGAACTCTAGTTGAGTATTTCTGTATTTCTGTACGCAAGTTATCTTGAGTATCTACACCGGGATGTACAATGAGCTGACTCTAAAAGCAAATCTTTCAGATGCTGCAATATATACAGTATCAAATGACAACACGCTATCAAATTTTA
The DNA here is from genome assembly GCF_001625305.1 of Branchiostoma belcheri. Classification (NCBI taxonomy): domain Eukaryota; kingdom Metazoa; phylum Chordata; class Leptocardii; order Amphioxiformes; family Branchiostomatidae; genus Branchiostoma; species Branchiostoma belcheri. The sequence continues at coordinate 55,227 of NW_017804034.1, forward strand.
AAAAAAGCAGTACCCATTACAAGGGGGGCAAGGGGGGCAAATGGTCACTCGGTTGGCCAATCTGATCGTCCCAGCCCCCGACTGTATCTGCTTGGAGATTACAGTACTGTGGCTTTCGACCTTTGAACTCTAGATGGCGTAATGTTGACACAAGCAGTGCGAAGTGAAACCGGTACCGTAAAGACAGACCAAAAGGTTTTCGTGGCAGAAAGTCGCCATGTTGCGGGTGTGTGAGAAACTCTGTAAGGCGGACGAGAAGGGCAGGAGGTACGGACTAGCCCGGGCGGAGACAGGCTACCTCCGTGCCCTGGTGGACACCATGGCCGACACAGACAGGCTGGCGGAAGTGGAGCTGCTCAAAACTCTGGGCGACGTAAACGTGGAGAAGGGAAGACTCGGGAAGGACGTGGGGAAATTCAACACAGCCTTGGCGCTTTATCATGCTGCTAAGGTACGGTGTTACCATGAAGAACAGGCAGATGGTATAGAACATCGTTACCACTACACGGAGCGGCTTTTACAAGGGCTGTCGTCACAGGGTAAGGAACAGTCAACTGACGACAAGGAGACGACTACACCTGCAAAGATAGCGGCAAAGTTTCAAGATCTAGACAAGACATTGGCTTTCGGAGGTAACACAGACTCTTTGCTGGTTGGATACGCACAGGTGATGGTAGAGGCGATAGTAAACGACGGCAGCATGTTAGAAACAGAAGCGATCAAGAGTCTGGGTGACGTGTACCTAAAAAGAGGAACAGAAACTGGAGACACTAGAAACTTGACCAGAGCTACTGCTCTGTACAACAGGGCACTGGCGCGGTGTCACAACGTTCATGGAACAGTTGTCATTGTTCACCGCTTAGGGACTGTACGATATTTACCGGGGGGGAGGGCTGGTGCACTGGAGGGGAGGGCCATTGAAAAAAATTTTGGCCTGGGGGGAGGGCCATGGAAAAAAAATTTGAGTCGGGGGGAGGGCCATCGAAAAAAAATCGGCCTGGGGGGGAGGGCCACCGAAAAACTTTTGTAAAATATGGTGTCGCGTAGTACCGAATTACAAGAAATACGCCGTAAATTCCCGAATATAGTACGCACTTTTTACATTTTTCAAAATCCCAGAAGTGTCTCGGGCCGTCGCCAAAGTCGCGGTGCGTACGTACTTTATTTGAGTTTTCCGCCGACAAATCCGTGGACGACCCAGGAATATAGCGGAACACCGGCAAGGGGAGCTTGGAACATCGATCGTCTATAGCATGTTTAGATAAGAATATTGACGAGTGGAAATAAAGTTAAACTTCAATAAATGAACATATTTCCTGTGACTATCGTCGATATTGACACCAAGTTTCGGTAAAAGAAGAAGTCAAGTCACCCACGGTAAGAAAATGTAGGTCTCTGGCAATGACGCCCGGCGCTTTGTCAAGCCGACAGGATCGTTCCCCAGCTAGCCGGCGCCGATCTCAGTGGAACCTCGGCCGAAAATATAACTTCCCGTAAGTACACATACGATTGTAGGGTTTATGAGTGGTAATATTTGAAATGGTCCGCAAGCCGTGAACGTTCTTGATCGTCGTAACCATGGAGGTAACGTAACATGTGATAACATAACAGTTGTGCCTCGACTGATGGTCATTTCCAATACACTTCCGGCTTGAGTTCAACGCAGGAATCTTCAACAAAGATTATGCCCATGTCGTTTCAAAGGTTCAGAAATGTTAACCATGTTTCACTTCGTATCACAAATATTTTTAAATCTTGTTAAAGGCCACAGGAAATTACTTTGTAGCGGGCTATACCAGCCAGTACGACGTGAAAATTCCAGCTAGATGAACTCCTACTCGACTGTTCGGCAAGCTACAATGATAGGGGCGGAGTTAACTTAAAACGTAGTCTTTGATGAAATCTTACCGCCCGGCCGGTGGGTGGGGTGTTTGGCGCGCCGACAGGCAAAGTACACCTACAGCTGAAGAACACAGAGAGGGCCGTGGCATGCGCAGCGCCGAGGACAGCTTTCCAGAAGTCTTTCTTTCCTCTGAACAGACTGTACTTATAAATTTTACGGAGTACAAATTAATACAGTCATGTGTTTATTCCTTTGATTTTGTGACAAAAACATCTATCACATAACGAGAGATTACTTGAAACGCAGTCAAACTTGTCACTTTCTCCTGTTCGGAATCGCAAGTCCCATTGATCCCAGTTGTTGTGTAATTGGTTTCGGTGTCAAATTTTAAATTCGGTAGCACCTCTACACGCAGATACTCCGCCCAGTTCTCCGCCTGTATGATTGTTGCTCTCCTTGGGTCGTTCGGGCGGGCGCTATTAAAGAAGTGATCGGCGCATTTCGTATTAAAAACATTAAAGCTACGTACTTGTGCATCAACATTCAACTACCCCCCGTTACCGATAAAATCAATATTGAAATATTGTCTTTTTTTCACGAATCTTTATTGACCATTGCTTGCTGGATCACCAACACTCCAAAGCTGGATCCAAATCTGTGCGTTTCGCCGCACTTGCCTTACCTTTCGATGCGGTGGTGACGTCTTGCAAGTCGGCTGCAGCCGGCGGTGAAAAACAAGCCCGAACTTGAAACGTTTCCCGCTACGTTACCATACAATCACGTAGTACACGGCATAAATCTAGTTTTTAACCATTTTAAATTTGTTTGGAACGACGAACTGTCTTTAAGACATACATACTACATGTTCACTGTGGTACCGGCCGTGCGTAGAAGGGGTGCGTACTTAATTCGAGTTTTTCCATTTTACGTTTCAGACGGGAATATTTGTCTCCCACCAGCCCCAAATCGGGGGTGCGTACTTCAATCGGGATGCGTACTTCATTCGGGAATTTACGGAGGGAGAAAGAGACATGGACTGGAAAAATGGGGGGGAGGGCCACCGAAAAAATTTTGGGTGGGGGAGGGCCATTGAAAAAAAATTTGAGCCGGGGGGAGGGCCATGGAATTTTTTTTTGAGCCGGGGGGAGGGCCATGGAAAAAAATTTTTACCGGACCATTTTGCACCAGCCCTCCCCCCCGGTAAATATCGTACAGTCCCTTACTGCACGCCGCAAAAATCAGGGAAGATATCACCACAACAAAAAATAAGGTGAGTGAACTGAGCAGCTATATTACATGTATATTGGGAACCAAAAAACATGATTTAGTGTCATTCAATGAAATAAATGCGCTTTGTAAGGACGCGTACTAATTCAGATTCGCACTTTATCCAGGGGTGCCAGAGTATACAGTGCAATTTTACGGAATTCAGTGCAATCGTAATAGTATACAGTGCAATTTTACGGAATGCAGTGCAATCGTATTAGTATACAGTGCAATTTTACGGAATACAGTGCAATCGTATTAGTATAAAGTGCAATTTAACGGAATACAGTGCAATCGTATTAGTATACAGTGCAATTTTACGGAATACAGTGCAATCGTATTAGTATACAGTGCAATTTAACGGAATACAGTGCAATTTTAATACTTAAGACGTTGAATCACGTGACTTGGATCCGGCCCCTTTAGTTTCAAGATGGCGGACGCCGCTAGACTCAAATATTTCTGTCTTTTTCGAGCGAATTCGAAATGATCCCTGTGCATTAAAATGCCCTGTGTGTAGTATGTAGTGATTTGACTAAAGGTCTATTTACGAGAACGGTCAAAGATCGCTTGAAAAACACAGAAATACGTGAGTACGCTCCATCATTGGCGTCTCGGAAAACCCGGTCCATTAGTCACGTGATTCAACGTCATTAGTAAAATTGCACTGTATCCCGTTAAATTGCACTGTATGCTAATACGACTGCATTGTATTCCGCAAATTGCACTGTATACTAATACATTGCACTGTATTCCGTAAAATTGCACTGTATACTAGTAAACTTGCACTGTATTCCGAAAAATTGCAGTCTGTATACTCTGGCACCCCTGTTATCTGACAAAGTTATGATTTGAGATGAAGTCTTAAGAGCGGGCACCCCCTGTTATCTGACAAAGTTATGATTTGAGATGAAGTCTTAAGAGCGGAAGCTGTAAATATCCATGATTGTTCGTCTGCGGGTACAGTTAGGTGTCGGTCGATTGAAAATATGTTTTCCTATTACGCCATTGTCATCAATAGTCCCAAAAATGAGTTTGTCGTCCAGGGGTCACATCGGGTCTTTCACCTTTGACCTTTGCTCAAAGTTTAACTGTGCATTACGCACCTGTTTATCATTCATGACGTCTTATCGGGTTTTGCAGAAGCCAACACGTACGGAACATAATAACCTTTTACGGGTCAAAGTTCACTTGTACAATCAAAAACTTGTCAATCATTTACTTCCTATCGGTTCTCGCAGAGGTCAACACGTGCGCAAAAACAAGACGTGAGAGGACGGAAGGGCCACTTCTCTCTCTTCTCAGCTTCGCCCTCTAGCGACGGAATCACGTGTACCAGACAAATTGGCGACGACATGTTAGTGCTTCTGTTTCCTTCCTTGTCTAATGTATTTTTAGTGTTGATTGTTTCAAATGCAAATAGCTCCATGATAAGGATAAATTTAGGGCCATTTAGTTTCTGTTGGCTAGAAATTATACACAATTTAATGTCACAATAATTGATGCTTGGCATATCATTGCCTTTGACAATACTTTGTGGTGATCTGTTTTCTTTGTAAAGTATATATGTTCGCCAAAAAGCAGTTACTTAAACAACTGGATATGATTTTGGAACGTCAGACGTTTCAGCTAGTATCCACTGGCTTTCATCAGTGACTGGCTTAGCCAGAGGAGAAAGCAGGTTTATAAGCACAAACTGTTCATGCAAATAAAATGAAGACAATTTTTTGGATGTCAAAAAGGGAACAAAAGTCAGACAAGTTAAGACAAGTCAGGAAGCCCCTGTTATGCAGAACAGGAGCTTTTTGGCCTTATTACCTGGATGTCTAACCTTCATCCATGGGCGGTAGGCCACCAAGTTTTTGTTGAGATCTCTGTTGCTTTATTTATATAGATAGGCAACGGAACACACTTTCACTGTGCACTTCGTACAAGATTCACTAGAATCATACACTAAACACAAACACCATCAACTCGGTCCGTTGAAAGATTCCCGAGAATAATGCATAAACACAGACTCCGTGAACACGGTCCGTTGAAATGTTCCCGGGAATCATACACTCTGAACACGCCCCACCATAAACTCGGTCCGTTGACAGATTCCCGAGAATTCTCCGTACAATATACTATACATATATAACACTTAATGAGTACTTGGTCCGCTGAATCATACAATAAAAAGCACACTCAATACTCAGCCTTACTTCAAAACCGGCGTCTGGTTAGGAGATAGATAGCGCAAAGGCCGACGGGAGTAGAACCGGTTTCGTAACGCGTTCGCAAACTCGCTACTCGTTCAGTAGAACCCACAAGGGGCTTAGCGTAATTTCAAAAATATGACAGGGTAGGAAACACCTACCCTGAACTGCGTTACCAACTGGGGTGGCAGCCAGGAATTGACTTAGAATCAGGTTCTGTCCCGGGGTCGGCCCTATGTTACGACAGCCCTATGTTACGACAGCCCTATGTTACGACAGCCCTATGTTACGACAGCCCTATGTTACGACAGCCCTATGTTACGACAACCCTATGTTACGACAACCCTATGTTACGACAGCCCTATGTTACGACAACCCTATGTTACGACAACCCTATGTTACGACAGCCCTACGTTATGTAACGCAGGAGCAGGGGATGGAAACTCGGAAAAACTCGGATGTTGATATTCTCGGCCGCGGGCCGGGATCGACAGGGCGTACCACATGACACTCCCAACAATTCGTCCAGAAACAGCGTCATAGACCGCTAGACCAAAAACTCCAAGAGCTATATATTTTGGTTGAGAATTTTCATTTCGGAATTTGAAAAAGAAATCTCGGACTTCTTGAAAAAAATATCGAGATGTTACAACTTAACATAAAAGCGCGAGATATTTTCAAAGCTAATACAAAAAGCTCGAGATTTTTTTATACCTCATATAAAAAAATCAAAGTATTTTACAATGATTTTACAAAGAGCTGAGCAAAAAGGTATAAAAAATTAAATAACCTATCAACAAGAATTTACAACACAAACGCCCGCTGTTTTGTGGAAAGGCTCTATGTTACCCCAGTCTGGATAGGGTAAAATCGGATTTCTACATCATGAGAAACAGGTTCAACACTATATTCGCCCCAAACATGCATGGTCTTTGCTTCCGACATCCCGCTAAATTAAGGTCTCGGAACGGAGTTTCTTTTACGATTTTGGTATCCAGTGGACACCCCCAGGCAAATTCGCGTAGAAACCGTAGTGAAATTTAAATTTTTGTTTTCAACGGAGCTGCCTCTGAAAAAAATGTAAAGCGTCCCCGACGGAGAAACGGCCGTTTAGATACCCGTTTGGGGTGACTGACCGTTTGGGACGGCTGCCTGGCCCTGGTGGTAAACGGAGATACTGGACGCCTTGAAAAAGGCGAAAAAACGGTCCAGGACGCCTGAAACACCTTATACACCGTTCGAAACGGCCGTCCGTGCGTTCTGACGGCGTTCCGGCGGCGTATCCGAAGAGCTCTCGGGCGGCTCCCTGACGGGCACCCGACGCGCTGCGTGACGGGCCTTTGGGCTGTTGTGACAAATGTAAGGTAAACCCGCCAAAGTGTTGATTTCAAACTTGTTTTATCTCACATAGTTTGTTGTTTTGTACATTGTCAAGAGATCCTTCGGGAGTGTTCAGGTAAACCCGCCACAGTGTTGAAATATTCCCATAAAACGATCCTACAAGAAAAGTATTGACATTCTTTTTTCTTTCAGTAACGATGGCGAGCGATGGCTTCTGACATTTGTTCTTGGTCAGGGAACTATGGTGAAGATAGTATAAATAAGTGCGGAAAAGCGTAACCAAAGAGTTTTAACTAAGAACAATTAAACAAGGGGTTTTGACGATAACCTGCGCCCAGAACGCAAACCAATTAGAGCGCCCGACAGGGATTTCCAGCTTTTATTCGTCTCTCGCGTCAAAGCTAACATGGCTTGTGTCTAAGCCCATTCGATTACACTGTGAAAAGAGGGCTGTTAACGTTACACTGCAGACGTTTTGAGTGCGTGTGCTAGGAAACGTTCTGTCAAGTGAAGGGCGGTATTGTATTTGGACTTTATTTTCAAACACTATAGTACGCCTGTAGCCTATTTTTATCCTTTTTTTTCCCCAGTTTTAACAGTGCTTTATTCAACAGTTCGTGGAACATTTGCGATCTGAGGCATGTATGCCATCGTATACAATTCTGTCAACTTTTCCTAGTCTTATAAATAACATTAATATAACAAAAATGTATTCATAGCTGTACAAAGAATGAACAAATAGTTAATTAATACACATTTTCCACTATCTATATCTTGTAGTTTTAAACCCAATGTTTAGAATAAATTCCTTAATGAACGTTCAAAATTAAACTGTGTAACAATGTCCATACAAATACAATTCGTACCATACTTAAACTTAGAAATTGTGCTTTTTCCCAGCAATATTAGTTCATTGATGTATAAACATTGCTTTACATTAGGAAGGTGATATCCAAGAATAACATCTTGAGTGGTTAACGTCAATGTATATCCATATTCAGAGAGAAAACTCTTTTCAACTTCTGCCCATAAAGGTTTAACAAGTGCACAATCAAAAAAGAAATGTTCTATATATTCGACAGAGTCACATACAATACATCTATTGCTTGCTACTATTCCTTGTTTACATAAACTAACTCTTGTTGGATAAATATTGTGTAGAATCTTCCATTGTAATGATCTCAATTTTGGTTCTTTAGTGATTCGAAAAGGTGCTTCCCATATGGACTTCCACGTGTTAATATGGAAATCAAAATGTGGAAGGCGTGACTCCCAGAAACCTTGAGAGATAGGTTTTGCTGCTTTTTGTAAGATTAGTATATTTCTAAAGAAACTATTAGTTTGAACTTTCACCTCTTTTTCAAATAACTTGATTTTATGTACTCCGTCAAAATCATATGACACTCTCCATTTAGTTGGAATGGCGTTTACCAGAGCACTATATTGTAAGATTAAATTTGGGTACTTCCCCACAATGCTCTCAACATCATTGAAAGATATAACATTGCCGTAACGATCAATAACGTCATTAACAAACATGATATTTTTGTTGATCCAATTACGGTAGTACAATACTCTTCCTTCATACATAATACACACATTATTCCACAAGAGTTGTGATGCTATATCATTTACCTGCTCTATTTCTTTTACTGGCTTTACCTTGAACCATTTTCTTATAAAAATCAGGTAGTGACTGTATACAGCCTACAGGAAGTATCTCAGACATCTTACAGTTACACTTAAAGATAGCTAAGTTGGGTCCAAAAACATCCAAATAGCTGAGTTGCATCTTTTTCCAAGTGGGAACATGAGCATCCAAATGAAGTAATTTCTTAACCCATTTCAACATACAAGTTTCATACATAATTTTCATATCTATCATTTTTACACCACCTGCTGCATATTCTTGAATCATAACATTACGTTTAACTTTATCTTTTTTCCATAGAAATCTAAAGAACAAAGAATTAACATTATTAAGAAATGTATCTGGAGGTGTTAGTGCACCCAGCATATATGACAATTGCAATGCAACTAAACTTTTGATAACCATGATTTTTCCCAAAATACTAAGATAACGTGGTGCCCAAGAAGCTAAAATCTTTTTCATTTTACACAACTTTTTATTCCAGTTATCTTCGATTTCAGAAGCAGATTTTTCGGACGAAAAGATAACGCCTAGGCATTTCGCTCTTAAGGTCCATTTCAATCCACCTATCGTTTCAGAACTATATCTCCAAGGGCCTAGCCACATGGCCTCTATTTTCTCTTTATTCAAAGATAAACCAGAAAATACAGAAAATTGTTCAATTATATCTAAACTTCTGATGACAGAGGCCTTGTCACCCAAGACCAGCTCTGTATCATCTGCATACTGGAAAATTCGTACTTCTACAGAAGGAAGACGAATTCCTATGATCTCAGTAGATTGGCGGATTTTTAGAGAAAAAATCTCTGTGGCTAAGATGAAAAGGAGGGCCGACAGGGGGCATCCCTGTCGCACCCCCCTTTCCAGATTAATCCACTCTGACAAGTGACCATAGTGATTCATACAATTTTGTGCATTATTAGTGTAAACTTTAACCCAGTTAACAAAGTCAGGGCCTAGTTTGTATTTTTCCAAAGCATTGAAAATAAAATCTTTGGAGATGGTATCAAAGGCTTTACTATAGTCTAAGTACAAAATAGCTCCGGGTACATTACGGTCTATGGTAAAACAAATGACATCATCAATTGCACGAACATTGTTTAAAATAGATCTACCCTTAATATAGCCTGTCTGTTCGTCCTCAACAATATAAGAAATAACATTCTGTAGTCTATTTGCTAGGATCTTTGCCCCTATTTTATAATCGGTATTGGTTATAGAAACTGGTCTCCAATTAGACAGCTGATTTCTATCAAGATCTAGATGTTCACTTCCTTTATATATCAAAGTTATAAGTCCTTTACGTTGGGTTGAAGAAAGTTGATTTTTTGTAAAACCCTCATTCAGAGAGCTCAAAACCATACATTTTATCCTACTCCAAAATACCTTATAAAAATCAGTTGTTAGGCCATCTAGGCCGGGGCTACAATTATTCATGGAATGTATAGCAGCCTATTTTTATCCTCTTAGAATCCTGTATGTCCTTGAATGTTACATAAATGATTTTCTGCTACCAACTGTTTTTCACATATTTTCACATACCCGAAGTTTACTACGGTCCGTGTCTATATGCACGGTGCTGTATGTACTGAGTTCCCGTACATTTAGAACTCATAGAATATGTTTAACTCGAGACAGATAAAACCATTTTCAAACCGATATACACCATAATACTGGGTAACTGTGGACTATTTTAATTTTCCTTTACATTAAACGATTCTTTCGTTATCAGCCTGGAACCCATAACTTCTCAGTCAACAACCTACCCGAAGTTTACTACGGTCCGTGTCTATACACACCGCTGTATGTACTGACTTCCTGAACATTTAGAAGTCATAGAATATGTTCAACTCGAGACAGATCAAACATTTTTCAAACAGAGAAAGACCATAATACTGGGTAACTGTCGACTATTTCAGTTTTCCTTTAGATTAAACGATTCTTTCGTTATCAGCCTGGAACCCATAATTTCTCAGTCAACAACCTACCCGAAGTTTACTACGGTCTGTGTCTATACACACCGCTGTATGTACTGACTTCCTGAACATTTAGAAGTCATAGAATATGTTCAACTCGAGACAGATAAAACATTTTTCAAACGGAGAAAGACCATAATACTGGGTAACTGTGGACTATTTTAGTTTTCCTTTAGATTAAACGATTCTTTCGTTATCAGCCTGGAACCCATAACTTCTCAGTCAACAACCTACCCGAAGTTCACTACGGTCTGTGTCTATATGCACACGGCGCTGTATGTACTGACTTCCTGAACATTTAGAAGTCATAGAATATGTTCAACTCGAGACAGATAAAACATTTTTCAAACGGAGAAAGACCATAATACTGGGTAACTGTGGACTATTTTAGTTTTCCTTTAGATTAAACGATTCTTCCTTATCAGCCTGGAACCCATAACTTCTCAGTCAACAACCTACCCGAAGTTTACTACGGTCTGTGTCTCTATGTACGGCGCTGTATGTACTGACTTCCTGAACATTTAGAAGTCATAGAATATGTTCAACTCGAGACAGATAAAACATTTTTCAAACGGAGAAAGACCATAATACTGGGTAACCGTGGACTATTTTAATTTTCCTTTAGATTAAACGATTCTTTCGTTATCAGCCTGGAACCCAT
>NW_017804034.1:66329-67884 GCF_001625305.1 Branchiostoma belcheri
CACATATGTTTCTTGTAGACAAACAATGTCAATTTGCTTTGCTTTCAAGTATTGAAATACGGTTCTTCGCACAGATCTTTTCCGTAATCCTCTGACATTTATGCTTAGAAACCGTACCATTACAACAGTCAATTACTAACCATTGTCTTTTTGTCTCTGTTGCTGCTCATCTTTATGTAGCTTGCCAGGCTTGTTTGTCTGAGGTGGGTGAGAACGTCCTTTCTTTTACTCGTCGTTGTCCGTCGAGATGATCGTAGTCTGCGTCGGTTCTGTTGTGTCCATCCTGACTGGTCATCCTGCTGTACCCGTGGAGTGACGGAGATACCGGAAGCGGCGTCTCTGCTCTCATCCCTACAGCTGGAAGTGACGTCATCTCTGCTCAGTTCCTGACGACTTTGATCGTCAGTACAGTTATTTTCAGGTTCAGGAGTTTCGCTGACAGAATCAGAGCCAGGATCATCAAGATCTTTTACACTCTGATTGTCGTCTTCGCGTGTGGTTTCGCTACTAGTCGGGCACACCGCGACTTTTCTACGGACAGCTTTAAGTTGAGCTTCTACTTGTTGTTCGATGCTTCTGTTGGTTTCGTTCGAAGCGTCCTTTTTTCTCTGCTCGACACCATTTTCTGATGTGGCCCTTTTTGCCACAGTTATGGCAAGTTACACGGTGCGGGCAATCAGAGAAGACATGGTCGTCGGCCTTACAAGATTTACAGTTCACTTTCTGACCGTCATGAAAGATCGTCACCTCTACATCCATCAGGCTATTTACATCCATAGGATCAGGGATGCTGTAGGTTGTGTAACGTGGGAAGCTCTCCCGGATCTTGGACACATAGCAAAACCTATGACCTGAGTAAAGATGTCGAAAGGGGGAATCTGAGTTCCTGTTCTTTTTCTGGTGTCGCATAACAGTAGTGGACCTGTCGGCTTTAGTATCGACCCACTGAGCAACTTCACTATCAGAAATGTGGTGGGGGATACCGTGAATGGAGATTCTAACTTGCTTTTCTTTTAATCCAGTTCTCTGAAAGTCCAGGATGGCAAAAGACTTGTTGTGAACAACTATGCGACCTATGCTGATAGCTTTTGCTTTGGCGTCTTCACATGCAAAATTAATCAGCCAGGTGCGCTGTTTCGCCAGGAACTGGGCTCCAAGTATATCCTCGGGATTTACTGATCCTTGTCCAAGCTCACTCGTAACAGAGTCATAAAGAGCTTCTACAATGTCAAATTCTGACAGTTTAGGCATACCTTTGGCTTCAATACTAAGCCATAAGCTGGTATCCTGTAGTTTGCCAACGTCGTCATTCGCATCAAGCGCCGCCATAGTTGTCTCCGCTGTAGTCCCCGAGAAAATCCGGGAAAAAAGGGCTGAAACTCCTTCTCAGATGAAAAAGCAGGCAGCAGAAAGACGTATGGCGTTCTTCTAATACTTATATACAAAATGAGGACTGTAAAGTGCGACTAAGTCGCCAAAAGAACTCCAGAAAACGGGAAATCTGGAGAGCTCGAAAAAACCTGCACGTTGCCAGGTGACCTCACCTGACCACCAA
>NW_017804034.1:71648-76369 GCF_001625305.1 Branchiostoma belcheri
GACACAGCGGATCAGTCACGAAGATGCCCACCACTTGACTGTACTGATCAGCATCTCAGCGGAGCTACGGTTAAGAACGTACATTGCCAACGGAGGACAGAATGACAGACTGTCTCCTCTCACGGAGATGAAAGTCCAACTGGACAAACATGACGTAGATGACACCTTCGTCCAGTCAGTGTTTTACATACCAGATTCTAAAATGTTGTTCAGGTACTACTATACTTCCATTCCATTAAAAAGATGCATTAAAGATACAGTCACAAACGCAAATGCGACGTCCAAGATATTCAAAACAGCCATCTTTGACACCTCATCTCAAACAAGGGGTCAAATAGCCGAGGAGGTGTTGCAGTTAGACGCATCTGAACGTCACTTGGAGGCAGCACTGGAAGAGGCGGATGGTGATGAGGAAAGCAGCTGGAATTACTTTTTGAACTAGGCATTGTCTCTTACGGACGTGGTGACTTTAAGAAAGCGATCAGCTACTACGAACGGGCAAGGGCCATTGAAGATACTATTTCTGTAGGCACCCAAATGCGTCGAGTATCTGCCGCATTACTTGTAAACATTGGGAACTGTTGGAAGGATCTTGGCGATCAGAACAAAGCTATCAGTTATCACGAACAGGCATTGAAAAGAATGCAAGATATTTATGGCGAAACAACACCACACGCGGACATTGCTAAATCACTAAACAACATCGGGGTATGTTGGAAAAAGCTTGGCGATCAGAGGAAAGCTATCAGTTATTACGAAGAGTCACTGAAGATGATGAAAGCTACCTATGGCGAAACAACGGCACATCCCGATATTGCTTTGGCACTAATGAACATTGGAATGAGCTGGAGTGAGCTTGGGGATCAGAGGAAAGCTACCAGTTATCACGAACAGTCACTAAAGATGACGAAAGTTATCTATGGTGAAACGACAGCACACCCCGACGTTGCTACATCACTAAGCAGCATTGCCAATTGCTGGCGCAATCTTGGCGATAGCAAGAAAGCTATCAGTTATTTTGAACAGTCACTGAAGATGAGAAAAGCTATCTATGGGGAAACAACTGTACATCCTCACATTGCTAAATCACTAAACAACATTGGGGCATGTTGGAATGAGCTTGGAGATCAGAGGAAAGCTATCAGTTACTACAAAGAGTCATTGAAGATGATGAAAGTTATCTATGGCGAAACAACGGCACATCCAGATATTGCTGCATTACTAAGCAACATCGGGAACTGTTGGAGGGACCTTGGCGATCAGAGAAAAGCTATCAGTTATCACGAGCAGTCACTAAAGATAATGAAAGTTATCTACTGCGAAACAAAGCCACATCCTGACATTGCTAAATTACTAAACAACATTGGGGCCTGTTGGGTTGACCTTGGAGATCAGAGAAAAGCTATTAGTTATCATAAAGAGTCCTTGAACATGTATAAGGCTATTTATGGGGAAAACACAGTACACCACAACATTGCTGTCTCACTTCAAAACATTGGGGCATGTTGGACAAACCTCGGTGATCACATTAAAGCCATATGGTGTTATGAAGAGTCCTTAAAGATGATGAAAGTTATCTATAGGGACAATACCTCCCATCCCAAGATAGCAGCAGTTCTGACAATGATTAGATTATGTAAAAGTGCCCTCCGCAATTAGAACAAAGCCGTTAACACGCCAGGTCCCTAATCTGTCTTTCCTAATCTTCTACTTATAATAATTACAAAAACATTACGATCTAATTTTGAATAGATCAAATCATTAAAAATCATTTAAATAAACACATGCAGAAGGTTAGGTAAATCTTGGTCAATACAATAAAATTCAAAACAATATTGTTGATGTGACTTTCCTTTCAATAGCCAATGGACAGCTTACTTGAAAATGATAATAAATTAATATTAATGAAAATAGAGTAATAAATGGCGCCATTGACGCGCCATTTGACAAGCAATCCTAACTTGTCTTAGCCTAGCATCACACAAAACTCTCCCATCAGACAGGACAAGCTTAAGCGATAAAGGAATAGAGAGGGGCAATGATCTGTTGTTGATACCACAAAAAATTATGACGGGTTGAGGGAGAAAATGGTCCCAATAAGAAAACTGCAGAAAAGTACATGAAGGAAGTGAAAATTTTTTGGCAAGAGTATAAATCTATGCTTGACGAGGGGGGGGGAGAGATTGCAGACAAGAATTTTATCTCGAAATTCTACATACATCAGAGCAAAAATACGTAACTCGAAAATACAAGTAAAATGTTCAAATACGGTCAGAATAGTCAATAATACAGTTTTAACTCCATTCCATTTTGTTTGAAAAATCGTTCTTTATTACTAGAAAGGCCAACATTTGCTTTGGAGCAAATACAGCAATGGCTTCACCACAGTTTACGACATGGCAGGGAAAGAATGAGAAACACAAGGGAAACAATGCTTTACATTGATATAACTATAATATGAAGTAACATACAACTAAGACTACAACAGTTGGCTAGCTATTCCCTACATTATAGGTTAGGATTTTTAATTGTATAATGCAACCTGTTGATTTTCAAGATAGAAAGAAGTGATCATGCCCCGCATTCCAATGCTGGAGCAGGAAAGCTTGAAATACCAAAACACTTGAATACAGATATACTGTCAGTATGGAATGGCTCTGAGTAGGTATTAATTAAGTTATGCCAGTTAAATCCAAACAGCCAATTAGCAAGGAGAATAGAGGAAAGCTGCATTCCATTGTGATGACTCATGCCCAAACGCGGTAACACTGCCCACTGACACAGTAATACATTTTCTATAACACAGCCAAAATTCTCAAATAAAACCATTCTAAAAGCCTGTATCACAAAAACTAAAAAAAAACTCCTGGGGGTATTTGTCAACCATACCTCCATACCAAATTTCAGGTCCTTAGGCCCCAAAATGAAGAAGCTGAATCCATTTAAAGAAATGGCAGGAGGAGAAGGAGGAGAAGGGGAATCATCAGCAAAATCAATATGGTTTCATTCGTAGTGTGGTGAAGCCATAATAATAACCTTATTTGTCACTTCCTCCATAGTACTTGCTGTAACAGGGTTCTAATGTTAAGTTTCACTTATTCTAGAAATAAAAATTTTGCATAACCATCTGGTAAATTGCTACACTGCTACAAGCTTAAAAATGGAAAGTTGGCCAATAAGGTCGACCTACTTGAGGTCACAAATGTAGATTATTTCTGTTTTGGATTCAAAACTAACGAAAGGATCATATTTAGTGATTTTAGAACGTTCTCAGTAACCTGTAATACACTTGTTAAACAAGAATAATTACAGTATACTCCTTTATTGTTGCACTTTGTCAAAATACTATTAGCTCCTCCTCTATTCTTACGTTAACATCAGTAACGTTATATACCAGTAACCTCTCCATTCTGGCGGTATATCTATACTAACGCCTCCGTTATATTCTTACAGTATGTCTACATACTAGAAACTCCTCGGTTGTTCTGCTATATCTATATACTACTAGCTATATCTATATTTCTACCAGTAAATCAAGTTAATTAGCGAAGGCAATATCTGCAATGCGATAATCAAGATAACAGTATAGTCTGCATAAATACATTGCGTGAATGGATTTATGGAATATGAAATGAATTGTTGCCATCAACTTGTAGGGAATATTCGTTTAGAAGACCATCCCTAGAACACGTGAAGAAGCTGACATGGACATTATGAGAAGCATACAATCATACAAAAGTGACTGCGAAGAAGATGACCTGTGCATTGGGAATGATAAGGAAATGTGCCACCTACCTGGACTCTTCATTACTTAAGCTGCTAGTTGAATGCCTCACACTCGCACACGTTGACTACTGCTCACCAGTTTGGTCCTCCACTTCACAGAAGAATGTTCAACAACTACAAGTCATGCAAAACAAAGCAGCTCGTCTGGTTCTACACTGTGACTTCAAAACCCCAGTACAACAGCTCCATGCGTCTCTGTCATGGCAGTCTGTCAAGGAAAGGATTCTTGTAAACGCTGTCTCTCAGCTACAGAGGGTCATTGCTACACATCAACCAGAAGTACTCTACAAACAGTTATGTCCTGTCTCCTACCACCACAGCCACAACATACGTCATGCTAGCAGAAACACATACTGTTTAATGAAACCCAAAACGAACGCCCTGAAGAAGACTTTCATTTACAGATTCTTAACAGTTTGGAACACTTTGCCACATGAGGTACAAGCAGCAACTAAGAGTAGGTTTAGGCAGGAGTTGTTAGAGCACATGCGTACATAGGCACATGTTGATAGGCACATGTGATGTTACTTTTAAATGTTAAGTCTAATGTTGTATGTAAATAATGTTGTAATTTTGATGTGGTGTACTTGTATTATTGTATTTTAACTCCAGGAAGATTAGCTACATACTTGATTTTGTATGTCTTGTGTGTCGCTAATGGAGTTTAATAAAGCACATAAAGCACACAAAGCACATTGAGAATTGATACAAACAAGTTCGATTATATTAACTGAATTTTAATTAACGAAACGTATGTATCTGCATTTAGTATGGTGGCAATAAAATTGCAGTTTGAGGACCAAATACTTGTTTTTCTGCTTTTTTTGTTCTTAAGTAGGTTATTTGACTGAAGTACTAGAAGTACTAGAAGAGGGAGAGAGAGAGAGAGAGAGAGAGCGAGACAGAGAGAGGAGGGAGGGAGAGAGAGAGAGAGA
>NW_017804035.1:0-6715 GCF_001625305.1 Branchiostoma belcheri
ACATTATTTGGTGCTATACTTTCCTTGAACTTCCTCATTAACTAAGTTTAGAAACTGCTGTACAGTTAGAAAATGAATAACATCATAATCTAACAACTATAGAACTGTGTGAGCTCACCTGTTACTTCTGTAATTAGTCCTGGCTGGGCCTCCTTGTCTTCATCACACTTGTCCACTGCCTAGCTTCTGTGCTGACTGCATACATGTACCACAGACAAGGGCTTAGGCTAGATTTATAAATCCTGAAATACATCATAACAATTATCAGTTATGCTTTCATAGCAGGATTGAACTGAATCATGTTCACACATTATTTGTAGATTGATGAAAAAACCAACAAGGTATTACTAGTATGAAATGGTGACAGTAAGCATATTTATTCATTGGAAATCAACAGTTTACTGTTGAAGAGGCCACCCAGATGAAACAAATAAATGTATCTGACAGTATCACATTTGACAGCATACTGTACAACATGCCTGGAGGCCAGACTTTTTTTCATGCACCTACATACATAAAATGTTACGTCTTTTTTACATAATTCCAGCTGTCTCTCTCTCTTGTTGGCACATTGCAGTAAATTACTAGAGACAGCTAATTATTACAACAACATGCACAGTTTATCTACGTTTGTTTACGAAACCTAACCCGGCCACGGCGTGCAACGGCGTGTTCGATCACCGGATGTTCTAAGTTCTACGGCCGCAACAATGCGGCGACATCCATGCAAACACCATATTTTAATCGGAAGCAAAAAGCGTCCAACTTACCTCATTGACGGCTTGAAATGAAGCCAACGGTTTTCCCGAGGTTTCTGTCTTAGCGTTTTTTAAAAAATGGAGGCGCTGCTGAATTATGGGTATTGAAAGCTAAAAATATGCATTTTTCGCGTTTTTTCCGATCTTAAAAATACTTCTGATGCAAAATGAAAAAAAATCCTAAGACAGAAAGTTTTATGGTTTAGTTCTGTAAAATGCAAAATTAAGGATTTTAGTAAAATTGGGCCAATTAAAATCAGTTGTATGGTTTTGATTTAACTATTCTAGAACAAGGGAGTTATCGGGCTCCAGCCAAAATTCACCCCGATTTTTCGACAGGAATCGAAACGCCGAGATTTGGAGCATACACAGCAGAAATTTCCTTTTATTTGGAGAAGAGGATGATTTTGAAACTATTTATGACATTTGAACAGATTCGACCGTTATCACAGGCTCCCGCGTATCGGCGCGCGGGGGCCTCCGGTAACCTGATACCCCCTTAGTGATTGGGACTTTACCTTAGCGACGGATCGGCGTGATAAAGGGCCATTCTATTATTTACAGCCAAAGGAAGATCGTTTATAAATAACAAAAACAATAGAGGTCCAAGAATCGACCCTTGCGGGCCTCCGGAAACTACTGGAAGCCAATCTGAGCACGTGCCCTCCACAATTACACGTTGTCTCCGACAAGATAGATAACTATGGAACCGGACAGTAAACTAGAATGGATGCCATACATTTTGAGTTTATGGGTTAGTAGCTGGTGAGAGACTCAATCAATTTGGTGCTTTAAATAAGGAAAGATACGATCAAACAGACATATCTCCATCACTTTCCCAACAATACTCAAAAGGGAAATTGGGCGGTAATTTTCAACTAAATCTTTGTGGCCTTTTTTGTACACGGGACAGATATTTGCTTCCTTCCGTTGTGCTGGGACCCAGCCTAGGGTTAAACTTTTGTTAAACAAATCAGTCAGCTGTGGTGCAATAACATGTGCGCACTCACGAAGTACGACTGGTGAGATTCCATCGGGACCGATTGCTTTAGTGCAGTCAAGGTTGATCAATACATTTCGGACTTCGTCAACTGAAAAAATAATATTTCCTAGACATGGATGTTCAAAAACAGAGATTTCAGGCAGAAGTTGTCTAACATTGGGCACTGTGAACACTGAATGAAAGTACTTGTTAAACATGTCTGCTTTTTCTTTGGCCGTAGTCGCCTCGGTAATAACAGACTTTATGACAGGTGGAAGTTGTCGGGATATTGTTTTGGAACTGAAAAAAGACCAGAACTTTTTCGGGTTCCTATGAACTAAAAGTCCAAGGTTATCCAGAAACGACGTATACTTGTTTTTAAGAAGTCTTTGAAGGGTGTTGCTGAGTTTTCTAAACTTGTTCCAATGAGAAGGACTGTTAGCTCTTTTGGCTAGTCGCCATGCCGTGTTCTTTTTGTTTTGAGCATGCCTAACTTCACCATCAATCCATGGTAAGAACGAGGGTTGTTTTACGCACCTTTTAGGTACACAATGATCAACGGCTTCCGTCAGTCCAAAAGCCCACCTTTCCCAAATGTTATCAATATTATCATCAGTGTAAGAATTCTGACATACGTTTCCTAACTCATACAACTCTAGCCTTAACAGATCAAAGTTGCCTCTTTTGTAATTGTAAACGTATCGTTTCATGTCATAGCCAATCTTCCGATTCATAGTCAAACAAAACTGTAGTATAGTATGGTCAGTTGGGTAGTCAGAGGTCACCTGTTCGATTTCTGAACATTTGTCGGGTATATTAGTCAGCACTACATCTAGCAGATACCCGTGAACATTGGACATGACGTTGTTTATCTGGGAAAGAGAGAAGTCGTTTACAATATCGCACAGCTGACACTCCTGTTCCAAACTGCTAATTACATTAGACCAGTCAATATTAGGACAGTTCAAATCACCTGTCAACACTACCTGGTCGTATTCCACGTACACACGGCTAAGCATGGAATGCAAATTAGTATTAAAGACAGCCATATCACCACTGGGTGGTCTATAATACACAATGAGTACAATTTTTGATTGGTTCGTAGGTTGAATGTCAAATAATGACCTCGTCCATGGGTTCAATGTCTTCGCTTCGAAGGAATGCTAAATTTCACAGCCAGGAGTACACCACCACCTACCCTTCCAGGCATGGTGACACTTCTATCTTTCCGATAAACTGTGTAGTCCTGTGGAAGAAGTTCTTGATCAGCTACGCAAGAGGTCAGCCAGGTTTCAGTCATGGATATTATCTCAGGCTGGACGTTCGTAACAAGATTTTGAAACAAAACAAAATTCATGCTATACCCCTAATAAAGGCTAACATTATTTGGCGAAGGTATGAGATCGTGGAACTCTAGTTTAAGGGTGTATCAGTGATTTTCAACACCTTAAAGTTGGACTGTGTTAAGGGTATATCAATAGAATGATATACCTAAAAGTTGAACTTATATATTTTAAGGGTGTATCAATTTGAACTATCTTAAGGGTGTAAAGATAAAATTGAACTATTTTAAGGGTGTCTCAATATAATGATACAGCTTAAAGTCGAAATATTCTTAAAGTTTAACCATCTTCAGGGCGTATCAATGCAATGACACTGCTGTTATAGGTGTGAACACTCCTTTGTTCTGCCTCGGGTGCCTGCCGAACTTGCAACTCCTGCCCGATCGGCTTCTGCATTCCAGCTACTCCTGCACACAACATACAAGACACAAAGCAATTCATACAGAGCAATTCATTGATTACTGAGACCCATTCAATATTTATCAACAAAGCGACAGACTAATAACACTGAAAAGTTACTTCTTGGCCTAGTTGAACAATCTGTCTATCATAGCCAAGTCTGTGCCCTATGCTTTTATAAATATATGGCAAGTATGGCATAAATTTGTTAGTTACGTATATTTTGGACAAAAATGAGATACAAGTAAATATCTACAGCAAATAAAAACACAGGATCTAAATCAAAAGGTAAACATCTGAACTGGCAATGCTATTCAAGTCCTGATTTCATCAGCAACCACTCTAACTCTCAGTACAGGGTTATATGCACCCTTGTTCGGCAATGATTGTCATAATTTGGAGAAGTTCTCTGGGCTAAATTCTGTTTATTCCCCCTGTGTATCATGTTTGCTTTTTTTTTAAGTGACTATTAATATGTGTTTACAAACCTGATAGCAACTCCCCCGGGTTACAGCTAATAGTATGAATCAATACATTTGAGGATGGCCTCCAACTGACCAATACGATCTGCAGTTCTGCAGCATTTGTCACATTGATGTTGGGGCCAAGGTGTTTCAAAAACGCCTTCAAAAGAGTGTTTGTTTGTTTATTTGTTTATTTAAATTTTTCACAAAGTGAAAGGGAGGGCAAAACAGGTGCGAAGCACCTTTGCTAGTTGCTCTCCCACATACAAAAACAACAAGAATGTACATTACACAGTCAACAATCTATAATACAAGTAGGGCACAAAATATCATATAAACATAATCAAGGTAACAACAATGAATGGAAGAGATAACCATATCGGAACGATATCTAGTGAGGTCTTGAGGCAATACAAGAGCTACATCCACACGAAGTGGTCCAGGTACATGGCAGATCAAGACTGTATTGAGTGCTGAATCTGTTGTAGGCTACTTTTGCCAGTTTATGTTTAAATGCTATGATATCAGACTGATGAGCGGCTCGCACACCAGTACCACGGAGGTCAGAACCTAACTTGTTCCAGATAGTTACAAGTCTGGGAATGTAGGAGTGACTGAACGCTGACGTCTTAGATCTGACAGGTGTAAGCATGTACGACCTAAGACTCCTCGTGGGTCTGGTGGGAAGTGTGATATATTTCTCTATGATTGCTCTTGATTTGACAAATAACATTATATCGCATACCTCACGCCTACATGTAAGTGGCAACAGCCCTGTTGTTGCTAGCCTTTCCTTGTAGGTAAGGTGACTAGCCTGAGGGCTCAGAATGAATATGGTTGCCCGGCGTTGAACCCCTTCAATTAGAGACATAAATTTACGAGAATGTGGCGACCACAATGGGGAGCAATAGTCAAGAATGCTTCTGACCAGTGTGGTGTATATAGCTTTCTTAACATCAGTGTTAGCATTGAAACCAACAGTCCGTTTGATAAAGCCAATCATGGAATTCGTCTTGGCAACCATTTTCACTATGTGGCTGTCCCACTGTAAGTCTGGCTGTACAATAACCCCTAAATCATTCATGCTGTCAACAGACGATACAATGGAATCAAAAACACAATATGTATACAGGATTGGCCTCTTAGAACGGGTCAAACGTAACAGCTTGCATTTGGAAGGGTGAAACGACATCTTCCATTTTAAACTCCAATTGCACATGGCTGTGACATCATCCTGCAACTTGGAACAATCATTGTGTTCTGCTTGAGCCTGAGGTCCAATGGCATATTCCTCCACTTGCCACCAGCAGTGTTGATGAAGCTGTTCCACTTGAGACTATGTGCAAGGTTTGCTGGCAACAAAGCTTCCACTTTTAACAAAGAAGAGGAACGTACCCAGAGCATACTTGGTGTGACCGTAGGTTTTTTGAGTATACTCTTGAGTATACGCTACTGGTATGTGAACGGTGTTCACACCTTCAAGGCTTGACACTTCTAAATCCTCTACTAGTTCAGTCAGGGTTTCCTTCGATGAATTGATCGTATTGAGCGTAAGCTTAGTCTTTCTCCCCTTCGTGTTTAGTTGCTGCTATAACTTATTAACTTGGCGTACTCTTCTTCCAAGAATTTTCTAAACAGGGATTTTCTCTTCACCCTTCTCTTTGCCCCTCTCTCTGTGGTGCTTCTTCGTCCTTCTCTTTCCTCCTCCGTCTACTGATATAAACATACTCAATGTCATCAAATCGTTTTGCATGGGCACCGCACGGGCACGGGTAGTGACCACCACACTGTAGGTTTGTCCATCTTGTAGAGGCAGTTCAATCGTCGTTCTTGGCTATAGCATAGCTGATCAGCATCACTAGAGCTACACCGGGCTATCATGTACATGGCAGGTTTCTCTACATGAGCTTGTACACTGGTGTTTTCTCCGTACATTACAAGCTACTCTTCATCTGTCAAGTGAACAGCTGGATTGTATGTGGTATTTGTCATGTATAGCCTGTGTCCATGGTTACTAACCTCACTACTGTCCTCCCATACTGTCATTCGGCAGGTCCGTTCAAGTCCCTTAACATTTCTGTGATGTCCTCTTTCTCTTCATGCTCTCCAAGGGTTTTCTGAATCTCTCCATAACATCATCTGGATCCATTTCTTCGTACACGTGGTCCTCTCTGAATCTCATGAACTTTTCTGATCGTCGATACTCCTCTTTCTGTTGTCTTCCAGTGGGTGCTTTCTGCCCTCAACAGTGAATGTCCTCACTTCGGTGGTGCCATTTTTTGGGTCGAAAACCATTTCTGAAAGTTGGCACAAGTAGCAGATAGCCGTGTCGTATCCGCTCGCATCCCATGTCTTTCCAAATCCACCAGTTAAAAACTTTGTATTGATGTTTGATCGTTGTACCTCCATAACGACCACTACCCAGGGCTCATTGGCATCGTGCTGTTTTCTGCCAGGGTCAATGATGACAATATCCCGTACTTTCAGGCTAGCGGGGCAGTCTAACCTGACATCTTATATGTATGCGCTTTTGTTCTTCACTGACGGATCTGATTGGAGAATCGCTGTCTTCGCAGCCTTATATTGTTCCTTGTGTCTTGATGTATTGTCCTTGTGTCATAGATGCTGACAGTTCATCAGAAAACATTTCTCACTTCCCACAAGCCTCAGGGCTACTGTAGCCTCCAAGTCCTGGGCCTCCACGTCCCCGTCCCGGACCTCCACGTCCCCGGGACCCGTCCCGGGCCTCCACGTCCGAAAGATTTGATT
>NW_017804035.1:7975-28113 GCF_001625305.1 Branchiostoma belcheri
CCACGTCCCCGTCCTGGTCCTCCACGTCCGAAAGATTTGATTGACCAAAGACAACGCAAAGTTCAATCTCTAAACTTAACCGGTAGTACCGTGTCAAATTTCCATGCATAAAATCTCACAAAAGAAATTGTGTACTATAGTTACCTTAACTGGATATTACCAGGTCCTGCAGACACAGGGCTCTCCGCAGAATTGGCACGTCAGCGAAGATGGTACTTCCCGCAGGCTTCTGCCACCCTGCCATGGTTGTGATGTGGAGTCCTACGTCAGACTCAAGCAGGTCTTTCAATGACACCTCGGTTGCACTTTCAAGCTGCATCAAAAACACATTCAACAGCCACCTACTATGAAGTGTGCAAGTGAAACCTTTATTAAGAAAACGCTGGCAAAATTTGGAGTGATAATAGGTGGCACATGTTTTGTATCGTATGCCAATTCATGCTGTCATTGGAATCAAAATGTACTTACATTTAAAATACAGCACAAAAAATCAGGCAACTTGAAGCCAGATAATTTTTTTCGCGCACGTGTGAACCATACAAAAGATACTATTAGATGATGATAATGCAAAAAATTAATTACACCGTATAGCTTATTTTTTGAAGCAAAGTATCCCTTTGCAATAATTATTTAAGCTTTTTTGACCTTCAATACTTGAGGTTAGTTAAACTCTTTAAATTGTTAAATATATCCAAGTCTTTCTGCTGTTTTTAGATCATACAGTCATACACATTTTACACAGAGACGAGTCACTGTACTACTCGCCAGAAGAAGACACTTCCCAACCAGACCAGCTTGTGAAGGCGGGATACAAAGATACAGTGTGAAACAAAGTATGGAGATTTACAAATAAAAACTACTTGACACAATATACTTAAAACGTTCATACTACACAAACGGTGACTTGGTCTGTATGAGAATTTAAATAAGTGATATATAATTGACCACAGAAACTTCCAAGCACTTTTATTCTACTAGCATTTTTGTCTCAATCATCATTGTTATTCTATTGGTATTTGTTAGTTCTTGTTAAAGGAGAAAATGATGATAAGTATGAGGACAAAAACTGTTTCTCAATACCATTTTCTACGACAAAATTGTGCATTAATAACTTTAATGAAAGGCACAATATGACTGACAGATGTGAGTTGGAGGAAAATTATGTTCTGTTCAAATACATTTGACAGATAACCTCGAGCCACTCGTCGTTAGGCATTCTCTCGAACTGTGCACCGATGTCCTCCATCTCCTGAAGGTAGCTTGTTGTTGGTACCGAGTTCCCCTCAGTATCGACATAGACGAGCTCCTTGTGCAGAGAGATGATTTTCCCAATACTCCTGCTGGCTGTATTCTTTGAGGCCTTCCGTTCATACTCTCACTCTCTTTATGTGGTAGCTTGTAGGTGACTACAGGATCAAATGGAACAGAAACCATCCGGCTGAAAATTCTAGAAAGTGCAGATGTATTGCTAGAATGGCAGGTCATTTCACATGAACTGATATATAAAACGGCTGTCCAAGGAAAACCTTGTTTATATCCTAACTTGACTGGTTGTGCCCTACAAATGTGACAGGCGTACATTAAGTAGAGAAATTTACACTTTATTTTGGACTTATAACTTAAGTATGTTTAACCAGCTGTGTTCTTTGCTGCACTGGCACAGTTGCTGTAGAAGAAAGGTAACAAAATGGAAATTTCAGTGCAGAGCCAGAACTGATTCAGAAATGGACCGCTTGTGACCGGTGTTATATACTTGCAGTAATAAATCTACATCCATCAGTTTTTCTAACATCATCATCCATCATCACATTATCGACCAATGATCTCTTGGTTCATGTAAAAACATTTCATTTATGTTGTAAATGATCAATTGAACAGAGGTCTAAGTACACAAAACCCTGATCAAGTCTATGGTTTAACATTTACATACAACTTACACTTGGGCTTTGCTGCAGGTTTGGCCATGCTGTGTTTGGGCTTGTAGTTGAAGAGGTGGCCCAGTTTCTCAGTAGCCTTTCTGGCATTCAAAGTCTTGAGAGACTTTCCTGTATAGACATATAGAATTGGGCTGCTTTAACATCAGAACACGTACAAACACAAGTAGGGCTGTTGGCCTACATGTTAAGCAACTTCCTATTGAAAAGGACCTCCCACTTTATACAGTGAATGTAATGCACCTTAATAATGTAAATACAGGCTTACCTGTGGTACTGTCGAATGACCCTGAGGCTCCATAAAATCCAGCTCCTGGAACATATACATAAATAATGATATATTTGCTTAATACATCATGTGAACCTTTTTGAGGAAAGACCAATATCGAGTAGTTTGGGTGTGTTTTATAATGCAGCCGAGGCATGTTGTGTTAATGTGAATCATAAACGCTATAAAGTAAATATGCAGGATATGCTCTCCCCATACAAATTGTGCGTGACACACAAAAGAGTATGCTGTCATGCTACAGATTTATAAGAAAGGTAATGCGTTATTTCAGGCATATCACTATTGGTGGAGGGAGAGGTTAAAACGTTATACATGTACATGTATATCTAGTTTGAATTTGTAGGCTGCGACATGTTACTTAAATTGCTGTTATGTGACTTGTTGTAACAGTCGTTGATAAATACATGTATTTGTACGTGCCATCAATTTATTGTCCAACATGTACTGGGACTGAGTGTTCTATGTGATTGTTATGTTCCTATTTAATACAAATTTACTGAAAGTACAGTGATTAGTGCTTTGTATATGAAAAAACAAACAACGAATGTAAATTTCCTCACCTGAGAACATGTCTCCAAGTGGATCAGCAGGCTCCTCATCTGGGAAGAATATGTTGTAGGTTAAATGGAGTTGCCTCTGCACAAATCATCCAGCAGATAAGTGATGTTTCAGGAATACCTGTTTCAACTTGATAACTTCAATTGTGGAAACCCAAAATCTAATTTTACAAAATACACATGTATAGAATTGTCATTTTCATATCGTTTAAAATTCCACGTCTCCTTTAATACCAAATATATACAAAAACTGGTGTTTGAAAAACTCATTAAAAGGCATTCCCAACTCACCTGATATAGTTGGTTGACTGATGCAGGTGCCCCATAGCTGACAACACATGACGCATCTGGAATATCTATGCCCTGATGGAAACAAAGTAATATGTTTAAATAATCCGCTACCAAGATTTATTTCTGATTTTACTGGAAGGTACTGATCATTCGCAAAAAAAAATTGTCATGTTCAGCAGAAGTAAAAGAATGTGTAATTTGAATGTACATATACTTAGTACTCCCTTGTCATGTTATGCAATATGTAAGTCAGTACTTAGTTGTGAGATAGCTATTACAAGTTGATAACTTTTTTTAAAACTTTCTTACCATTCCAAATGCTATTGTGGCAATCACGATATTCCCACTAACCTTGCTGCATTTTCTGAAGTGGTCCTCCACCTTGCAGCATTTGACAACGTGCGCGGGGTTGAATGGACAGTGGACGAGCTGCCCGGAGCAGAGATGAACTTCACGATCTTTCTTGTGTCATCTTTGTACTCTCTCACGTTTGTGTTGTGTGCCTGAGCTAAGACTGTTAAACACTCACTCACTCACTCACTGCACGGCTTAGCGTCCGTTGTTCCCCGTCATGCAAGGGTTGGACGTCGTGGGGTGTCGTTTGGGTCTAAAAGAAATATATATGTCGTTTGTTAAATAATATATATACTTAAATAAATATACCTGGTTATTTCGGATTGACTAAAGTACCAGCCTGATAATCTCCAAGCAGATCTTTTGGAGGGGATAAGACAGTATCATTATGGTCAGTCTGTATGAAGTATGAAAAACAGTTGATAAACTGATAAAAATCTGATTAACAGCATGTTAACCACTTTCAAGAATGTCAAGCAATAGAAACATAACGATGAAAACTGAGATAAGCATACATATAAAATCTGAATATGTTTCTGCGTATATGAAACTACATTTGTATATGAACATCTATTGGTACATGTACATGAACCCGTTTTGATCACAAAAAGAAATTAACATAGGAACAGAATATATGAGTCCTAACTTACCAGGTGAGTTGAGGTCCGCACTGCTGGAGTCATTATTATTTGCCATGTCATCCAGTTAATCTGTAATGATAATATTGTACAGCGCCATGTAACAATCTGTATTTGTATATTTTGCATCCTTAGAGGTTATGAAAAGTTTATGACATTGGTTATTATCAAACCATACAGTTGAAATATCGCCCTCCAAAGTGTTAATATGATATGTAATGATTATCACATTACATAGATTAAGGTACCTCTAATTTATATGGAACAAGATAGGTAAACATGAACAACATTGTCTATTCAAGAACAATAACAGGACACTATTCTTTACCAATGTCAAATCTTGCGTATCAATTTCCTATGTCACAACTTAAACCATATATGAGCACGTTTTGTTCAATAATACATGACCAATTTAGTTACTAATATTCAGTTTCTTCCCCCTCTCCTGCCCCGGGATGCCCCTCTACGGTATGGGCAGTACTTCTGCGAGTGCCCATGTGCATGACACGAGTAACATTCACCTCTAAACACAGTAGAGAACCCCGCCAGGGCCGGAGGAAACCATTGGGGTGGAGGGGGAGGTGGCCGCCACACTGGCTGAGTGAGATACCCCGCGCCCGATTGTTTAACGACTTTAATTTAGCAAATTTTGATCCTACCCTGTCGTCAACATCAGAACCTAAAGCCCTAATCACCATCTCCCCCAACATACTAGTGGAGAGTAATCAGTGGGTAATCCGGATGACCGGCCGCCCTGGCTTTCTCCTCTAACCTCCTCAGCACCGGAATCAGCAGGGCATGGTTAAGGTGAGACGGGGCTTTAGCTAAGTCCAGGACGATTTCTGTTCTCATACTCCATGACCTGAATAAATGCAAATAGTAACATGGTGATGAGGAAATAGCCATTACAGAATGCATTTCTTTGATTTGTACAGGACTTGATGGTGAGAAGCAAGACAACTGCAGACATACCTGTTTCGTCCACATGCTTCCTCTTCCACTCTTTTGGCTACTCTGGTGGAATCGTTTATTGCCTCAGGGTTTTGTAAGAGATTTAGATTTTCATGTTCGCAGATGTTTCTCGCGTTTGGGTGGACGGATTCTTTTGAGACTCGGTGTATGTTTTGCTATTGGGCTGCAGGTGATGCACGTTGTTTTTTTATTTATTTTGTATGTGTTTTCGAGCGTGAAAATTGAGCCTTTTGGTGGCCCCAAAACACCCCTTTGAGCGTGAAAATGGTCGCGACCTTTGGCGCTTGTAAGGTATTTTCGGTCTAGTCCACGAAGATGACCTCTCGCAAAGAGGGGTGTCCGGTCTACAAGAATAAGCCATTAGAAGTGAAAAGAATTAACCAGGACGACAAGCAACAAGTCTTGCATCCGATCCAATACGGGAGTCAACCTTGCCTCTTCCTCCATGTACTGTCGGCCTAACAAAAGCTCTACATGTTGGAGTTGTACATCCAACTTATTTGACGCTAATCACTGGACGAAACAGGTACTGATACACCCATATCCAGGCCTTTATTTCGCCGCATCCTATAAGGATCCGGGCAGATACTGTTCGCATTTGTTACGTATCCGGAATTTCGGATCCCTGAATCCGAACTGTTTTGGATGCGGACAAATCCGAAAATCGTATTTTTCGCAGATGCGATGACGGGTCTTGTAGGAAACTTTTTGTAGGAAACTTTTTGCATCTTTAAGGTGGACCACACTAATCTTTAAGGTGGACCACACTAAAACTTCGTATTTATGTTGGATCCTAACCAAACCCGGCAGCTGATTCCCTGTATTTACTACGCATACGTATGGACGGTATTCGAATTTTCCAGATCCCAACAAAATCCGATACATGAAGCCGTCCGTATTTGCGAATGTGCATATACGAAATTAGGATTTTCGCGTATACTACACAAATCCAAAACCTGAATCCCCCCTCCCCGGTATTTGTGCTGATGCGGACTTTCCCGGATCCTAAACAAAGCCTTAACCTGAATATTTGACACGACTCTTTTGTCCATAGTGGTTTGTGCACCCTTTGCACCTACACAAGGATGAACATGATTGTTGTTGCTTGGCACATGGACACCTGCTTTTGTAGTTTTGACTTTTGATGTTGTCATTGCATCGCTTCGGTTGACACCACAGCTGCAGGTACATGAACTCAGTGAAGTTGGAGGTGTGGCAGACAAGGCAGGTTCTGAAGGTAAAGTTGAACTGGCAGTAGAATCAAAATGCATCAGGTTGCTATCGAAAGCAAGGTAGATACATGCTCTGTCATCAACTACATTGGGTGGGAAAAACGGAATGATTGGCGTATCTTTGTTGGGAGTGACCAGAAGGATAGCCATGTTCAGCACATTTGACAATGTTTGTACCATCAAGTCCCCAAAGTCACCATCAAACTGATCACGCAAAAGGAACCTCGGAGCCTCGTCCTGCAAGTTGATGTCTGGCACATATGTCTTATATTCATCTTCATTGTTTAGCCACTCATCCACCGTGGTAGGGTGGCTCAGTAATTTTCGCAGTTCGTTGAATCCTTGAATATGTTGTCACTCTGCATTTTGCGTGTTTTCCCTTCTGCTCTAATTTGAAGACTGTTGTCGGGAAAAAGGGAAGACTAGTGGTTGCAGACCTTTGTACCAATCTCTTCATCTTCAAGCAGCTGTATCAGCTGGTAGCTAACAGACATGAACAGGCAGCTTCCTCTATGAAGATACCTCTATGAAGGTCCATGTCTGTCATCAAGCACTTCTTTCCTTCTGCCGTGTACATAAACATACTTCATGCTCTGTTAGCCATCTCACTTTGTCAGCAATTAGTCATGGGGATTTCTCAATTGACTTCAGACAATAATCTAATTCAAGACTAATTTATTATTTGAGTCGATGTGCCAAAAAGAATTGGGAGAAGGTGAGAAGTACTTCATGCGTCTGATCCGGGCACTGGCGTGGGGATCTCTGCGCTTTAGAGACACGTGGACTCTCGCCTTGCTCACTCTGATGCCCCGAGACAGCATGGCTGCCGCTGTCATGGTAACGCCCACGAGTGTCCGTCCTGTCGTGACCTCCCTGACTGCTGCATCTAGGTCGTCGTCACTAATGTTTGTGGTCCGTGTGGCTGTCATGCCGAACTCTTTCCTTCGGCGATACAGGGAGGAACGGCTAATCCCTGGGGTGTAAAACAACATCATCAATGGTCATATCACGCGTTATGTAGTGAATCTACAAATGTCAGGCCACTATTCATAATATCGAACCGAATATACGTTGAGAGAAATCCTTATTCGAATCAGCGGTCCAAATAGTATAGTGTATAGCGGTAGGAAAATGAACCACAACGTGCTGTTTTGGTAGAATGGTTAGGCGCGGAAACAATGTGTATTGCCGAAATACTACTACATACAGTTTCAGAAATCCTTTATTGCATAGAAAAACTTATTACAGGAGCTGACGGGGGACAGTCAATTATTTCTATAAATTTCTTTTCATTATTTCCAAAATTCTTTATTTTTCTTATTTCCAAAATTCTTTATTTTTCTTATTTATTTATCCTTATTATTATCATTCAAAGATATTTATGACAGGAGAAACATATGTAAACATTGCAGAGCCATGTGTTAACTTCGCACTAGTGATAATATCCCTTACGTATAAAATCCGGCAGGCATAGCCGTACCCCTCTGAAAGATAGAACGTGCGAATTCTGTAATCAATTATATGTTGAAAACGAGATACACTTTCTACTTGACTGTACATTAGGCCATGTTGATTTGATTATATGGATGACATCCACGCGCGCATGAATTTTCGGCCGTTTCCAAAAAAAAGTTGCAAAATGAGCAAAAATATACCATAAGTTACAAAAAAATTAATAAAAACTATACCAATGTCGTAGAATGCCAAAATCTAACGAACAAAAGACGAAATTGTAAAGAAATGAACTTGAAGACTAGATTATTCGCCAAACCATTTGCTCAACCCTCATGACCACGTAGATTTCATAATGAAAAGAACTTTTTTTTTGCAAAACTTTTGTTTTATTCGCACGCGCGCATCAGTTTTGGGGCTCCCGGAGGATGTCATCCATATAATCAAATTAACATGGCCTTATATAAAGATGAACGACAAGAACTATTCGATACTTTTAAATGACAATTAGACAAGATATGTAAGAAAATGTCAAAGCAGGACATGTTTAAATACGATGTCATGCAAGAACGAATGTAAAGTATGTAATTATGTTTCCAATTGTAATCAATTGCAGCCAGCTGACATCGGACCCTGTATACGGGAGGACTGTAGGCATGCCTCTTAGAGGCATACATTAAAACGTGGTTCTGAAAGGATTCCAGATCCAAAGTTGTTCTGGAACAAAGCAGTATTGCAACATTACTACTAGAACCATCAGCATGATTTGTTTAACAAATTCCCTAGTAAAACTTGTCAGTTAATAGCAATCCTGTTAAGCAGGGTTTTAAAAGATTGGGAACAAGTGAAGTATGGGAAACATAAAATAATACCTGGTATCAACATATGCAAGTATTCTCACCTGAACCGTAGGTACTTTGAAGATGTCTTCAGCCACCTCTTGTTTAGCACTACAGTGCTCAGTTTCTTGTGTGCAGCTGACCCTGGAGCCAGCCAGCTCTTCGTCCTCGGTTCAGTGGTGCTGAGGTGTTCATGATGACAAGAGCCCGTAGCCCATGTGTGCTCGTCACACACGTGGTGCAGCACACCCCTCCACAGCACCTAATAACAAGTAACACAAGGCATGGATACTTTGAGAACCATACAAGTCAACCATAGAACAGGAATGTCACGTACCTACTAAAATTTAAACAGGACAAGAATGCAATAATATAGGTGAAAGATCACAAGAATGTCAGCACAATATAGTAGGTGTTTTTCCTCACTATTACTTCTCTAGATCAGTGTGTCTTGGATAACTTTTCATTGCAAAAGACATCAGCACTTTGCTAACCTACATACTAGCAGTATTTGCAGTCATTAAGGTCGTTTGGCCATAGTTTTTTTTTTTATGTATAGGACGTGATACTTACGATGAACTCTTCGTAGTTCCTGGCCTTTTTACAGCACCACCAGAAGTGGTTCACAATGTCTTTCGTCCACGGCTTTATCTCTGTGCAGCCTTTCACCTGCCCAGCCTGGGAGGATAAAGTAAGATCATTTCAAGTACTAGTACCTCAATTTCTGTCAAGGACCATGGTCATTGCAAGAATCAAGTTTCTTACAACTACAAATAATAAATTGAATGCATTGGTATGTGTACGCTTGGCCTTATGCAATAATAATAATTCTTGGCCTCTATGCGTACAATGTAGTTCATAATGAGTCTATGTGCATGCTATTCTTGTTCATGTAAGATATTATTTAACTCCGGAGTGTTGCAGGAGGAATGTAGTCTGGATCATTGTCCACATCATCATAGTACTCATCATCCTCTTCTGACAAACTGTCATCCCACTCTTCATCCTCACTGTCCTCTGCAAGCTCCACAGAAATCCTGGACGAAACATAAAAAATGAACATGAGGACTTCACCATGTTTATAAGTAAAAACTTTAATGATAGTGTATTCAAAGGCTATATATCTGTCAAAGTTGGCAAAGTTGTGAAGTCTCCGAGACAAGTTTCCCAACTTATATTGACAAACAATGATAAATACTATATCATATGACAGTAGTGTCATAGGGTAAATGATTCAATCTACTTACCGAATGTTTTCCAGCGCGTTGATTTCTGCCTCGTTCTCAGGACCACTGGTAGGAAGAGTGGATGTGCAAAGGCTAGGGGTCTGTGATGTTGCACTTGGGGTTGGAGGGAAGTTCTCGTCCTGCTGCCTGGAACTAATTAAGGGTTAATGTCCCGCCCCGAGGTGAATATGGTGTGATAAAGCCTTGTCAGTTGCTATAACCAAAGAATAAAGCCACCAAGTGAGCGCAGCGAACGAGGTGGCTTTATGAGGTGGTTATAGCAACTGACAAGGCTTTATCACACCATATTCACCGAGAAAGGGCGGGACATTAACACTATTATCATATAGCTTACACGATAGTCTATCCAAACTGATGCAGTAAGTGATACAATGCACATGCTGAATAGAACATGGAACATAGTTCCCTCTGGAGTCACCTGAGGTCACTGGGTAGAGTTCACGTTCTATGTCTTCTATCTGGGTCACAGGCAGGGAACAGGTGTTCTTATAGGAGTCAGCCGAGGTCATTGGAACACAACTAAAGTTATTTTTGGATTTTTTAGAACTAGAGCCCTGTTCTGCGGGTGATTATTTGGGTTGTTTAATGTATGGATTGGGATGAATAAATACCCGATTTTGACTCTATTTGTGACATTACGGCGTCATAAGGAATGTGGAATGGAGCCTTTTGATTGGTCAACGTCACCTGGCTATATGATAATAGCAAATATAACATGGATCAAAAAAATGGTGAACATGGATAACAAATTACGGTATCCGCTAAACTACCTGTCCGGGACTATCAAGGTATCATGAAAGATGCTATGCACATGGTGGAAATGCTTACCACTTCTCAAATTCACTCCTGTACAAACATTCACTAATAGCTATCCTTGATTCTTTGGCATTTTTGGCTTTTCAATTACAGTACAAAGTACTAGTATCACACTTACACAATTGTCTCATCACCTGACTCCACACTTGACTCGTCACCGAAGAGGCTTGGGGTCTGACACTGTGACAAGGCCCTTGGACTGGATGTCCTAGGCACATTCCTCTGTTTAAAACTGGAGGGATGAAAATGTTTGTCATAAACTATTATATCATAGCCATTTTTAGGATACCAAGCACACACAAGTTCCACAGTAACTTAAGGTGTGAATGAATGAATGAATGTTTATTCAAGTCTCTTGCCACTGCACTTATAAGACATGGACAAAAGAAAACATGAAGGAGAAATTAGGTATAAATGAAAACTGGTATGATTCATTGAGAAAAATGTGTTCCAGGTGTCTTAGGTAGGACATACTCTACTATTGGTAAATCTATATTTGAAAGTGACATAAACAGTAGAGGTATATTTGAGAAAAATATATAAAAAAGTATGATATATGTTGGTAAATTTTCTGGGTGTATAAAAGGTCAAAAATTTTATCTTAAGTCAAAAAAATCCAAGACTACCGTAAAAAAAGGGCATAAAACATGATACATGTATGAAGTAGAAGTATGAAACAAATTAGAAAATAATCAACGAAAACCCCCTCTATTGGTCGAACTTAAACCAAGTGGTTTACACGACGTTCATGCGAACAATGTAATAGACTTGCAAATATTCACCACACCTGGAACCACTCTGTGAGTCAAGCGCTACTTGTCAGTCTGCCATTGGTGGAATTGGTAATGAAGATTGACACAAAACACCTGCATTTACGGATATGACTCAGCAATGACTGCTTCCGGTAAATTCCAAAATCTCCTTAGCAGAGATATATTTCGAAACTTCACTTACCATATCTACCGCTTTTGGGAAATACCTGTCCTTGCTCTCCGCGACCTTACATGTATGATGTCAACATACCAGACTGGTTTATAATTCAAACAATGAATTTGAACTTGTTATCAAACCAATGCCTTTTTCTTGCTTAAATGATGAATAAACTGAAACCTATAGGAAGACAAGGAGCTTTCTTCTTTTGAATGGAACTTCCTTCCACACTTCTCACACACAAATTTCTTTAATCTTGGATTATCTTGGGTTTTGTGGTGCCTTTTTAGGACTTCTGTAGACTTGAAGCATTTGCCACAAGTATCACACAAAAAATTCCTTTCAGAGTGCAGCGGTTGCTCCGGGACAGTGGATCTGAGTCACCAGTTGTGTGACGGTGGTGGCAAAGTACTCCCATACATGGTCCATCTCCTCTTCAAGGTTGGCCATGGACAAACACTGGACATCACAGATTCCTACATTTTCAAATTTCAACATCATAAAGAACCTATACTGACTGCTAAGTTTACTGCCAACTATTATTTCTCATTCATTTCTCACTGAAACAACTTTGAAAATGTTTTCAATGTACAAATGGTTTTGTTCAGTGGGAGCATTATGTATACACAGTTCCATCACATCAAATAAAAGGAAATTGGACAGGTATTGGGCAGTTGGGCAGGTAACCCGAAACATGGCGTTTCACTTTACTCACCTCTTCATTTCCACTGCATCCACAAGGTCATAAGAGTTTTTTGCCAGGCGGATGGCATTCTCCCCAATGAAGCGTACATTGTTGAGCTTTGTATGCCGTGTTGTCTTGCATCGTTCTCCAACACCCTGTCTGCAATATACTTCATGTTGAGATGAGGCCAATAAGAGAGGGATACTCACATTGAAAAATAACTATGCTTCCCTCAAACCTCATGTTATGCTAATCCAAAAATAATCATACTTGCAGGAAGATGGATGAGATAGTGGTGTTTTGGAGTGGTGTTAGGGAACACTCTTTTGAATTCTTTTAGGTGGGTGAAGATCGAATGGAATGGAAGTCCGTAAACCGGTCCTGAGATTGTCTTCAAATCCGTCCTGACGTTAGGTTAGGCTAGCAGAAATTTTTATAATCTACAACTTCTTGCACATAGATTATTTATCTTCCTTAAATATGTATTTTTATCAAAAGGCATCATATCCAACAAGTTTACAATACTGCTTTACAACAAAGTCCTAAAATTGAGACTGTTTTCATATCCGTCCTGCATGGTGTTGGGCTAGTGAACATTTTTTTTTTTCAAATGTACCCCTCCTTGTTTATAAATAACTCATTTTTTCTTGAATATATAACAAAAGATCTTGTCTACCATGTAGAGTGACATTCTATTGAACATGTCAAAAAAACACATTACCTTGTTAAATAGGTCCATAATGACAGTTCCAAGCTTCTTTGTGCTTTGGGGTCTCATCCCATCCAAATGGTAGACTTGATGCAATTGACTCCTCTCGAGCACCTGTCTCTGAAAAGTCTACAAACCGAAGTACATGTAAGGATACGGCACCACGAGCAGCCATTTTAATTATAGCAATTTGTCCCTCAGTGCAAAGCATAATGCCGGTGTCACTGTCTTGGGCAATATGCTCTTTTTTCTGTTTAACCAATGGGAGTATATATTGTTTTCTTCTACAGTTTGAGTATACAACACAAACTTTATGGTAACACAAACATCGATCTACTTGAAACATTAATACGTCCTGGTCCTTGGTCCACGTCTTCTTCTTACAACTGGCGGCTCAGGATAGTCATTATCAATGAGTTTCAAAATAATGGGTGCTATGTTCTGTCTCACCCCTTGACCTTTATTCACAGGTCTTTCACAGTGTGCACACTGTGTGTAGCTGCTTTTATTTTTGTGATCGCACTGTCTGACAGGATTCCTTGTGAACCAACATGTTTCAGTGTATTGACACAAAAAAACAGTTCGTTCCTCAGGTCACGCAAGTTGTGCTCACGGTGTGCTTTATCCAGCTGTTTCCTCTTTCCTGTCACCTTCTCCTGCGCAAAGACTTGCCTTGGGTGCAGCATGTATGCTCCCTCATGTGCATTCTCTTCCTCCTGACAGATAGAACAGCACTCCTCAGACTGGGTTGTCCTGCCCCCAGCGACTCCAGCATGATGGCCCTGATGCAGGACTCCGCAGAAGTTCAAATCAAAAGAGAATCTTAGATTTAACAATATCGTGGATGATAGAATATAGTATCAGTACTGGTTAAGAGAAGTCTATGCTTCTTGTGGTAGCGGGTGGTCTTTGCCTTCTTACCCTCGGCTTGAAGGCCTGGTCCTCCGCGCTTGTTGGCGTTCCTTCAATGGCCACAAGGTGTTCTGGAATCAGGGGTGAAAAAACGTACACTATTATGTAAAATGGCAACATGCCAATCTAATGTCAACTGAGTCTATGTTGTATACAGTATTTTTAAGGGTTGTTTTGGCTCACCCGTTATTGCTTGAAATCCTGTTAGATTCCATCACCCCCCGTACCCTCGCCGAGGGTCGCCATAGACATTGTTCTGTCTGAGCTCTTCAACACTGAAGGTCTCCTCGACTCGGGAACGGACACGGTTATCGAAGACCATCCCCCGCGGATGGTGACCCCCGCCAAAATGTTGTACCGTCCGAACAGACTACCAGGCTGCTATTATCAAACATGGAAAGTGATGTGACTTACTGCTCAGTCGTTTTTCGGACATAGTCCTCGTACTTCCGGCGAGCTTCCGCCTTCTGCTCCTCGCTCTTGCCGGGATCGTCCATGATACGATTGAGGGAGTCCAGGACCGCCATGTCCTCCTGAAATTCCTCCCACGATCTCCTTTCCGCTTCAGACTCGGGATGCTCCTGCGATCAAGACAAATGTTATTGAGGTAGCGGACAGACTTGCCGCCTCACAAACACAGCCCCGAAAAAGCATGATTATCCGAAATCGCTGTCATACTGTTTAGGAGTATAGTTAAATTGTTGAGAGTCTTAAACAGATGACCAGGTACTCCTGTCTACAGACCGGGCATCTCGACGATAATATCTTCAGACGCCCTGCGCAAGGCCGACAGAGGCAGGCATGCCGGCAAGGCCAGACCACCTTCACTGGCGGGTTTTGCAGACACACCACACATGTTGGGCTGTAGTACACGTTCCTCTCCTGAACAGACACAGGAGTCGGGCCCGAAGGAAACAATGTATAGATTTACATTAGGAATCTGTCCTCGAGACACAGAAGTCATTACCTTCTCTTTTGTTTGACTCGAAAACGAGCACACACCCTACAGTAAACCACTGACTTACCCAGACTTTATTGTTTATGATAGTACATTAGGGAGAAAGGGCACCTGGGTGAATAAGAATCAACAATATACTGTAGTGTATTGGCTAAGGGAGAAATTGCCACATACCGTGCATACAGCCTGTATAATATATTGCAGAATATGATATGGGACAATGTGCTTTAATGCAAGGAAGTAGGAGGAGGTTACAAATTATGGTTAACAAACTTGTAATAACTGGTGTTAAAAAGAGACATAGACTTCCTGCTTGGCCTTGTAGAACTTTTTGAAGTTCGCAAAGGCAGATAGCTTTGGCGCCTCAAAAGGTATCCATGCCTGCTCCTGCGCCCTTCCCATAGCGCCTCCCCCAAATCCACTACTTGGTGTCCACCAACTGACCTGCATCACTGAACAAATTTGAATTCAAACATGACTAGATTAGTCTTTGAGTTATGTTTTTTGAACTGATACATCTTACCAGGTAACCTGAACATGCAGGTTAGTGACTGACACTGTATATTTGTAATGTCTTCCTGCACCTTATCTACATCTATGAGTAGGTTACAACATGTGTAAGTAGACTTTTGTTGACTGCATGGGGCCTGATGCATGTGACATGTTAAATGAATAAAAAATGTTGTCTTAACAGTTCAATGCTATATGCCATTGCAAACTTATGATGTCTAGAACACAAAGCAGTAAGCCCTTCTACAGTACAATTTAAGGAAAGTCAATAGGGCACAAGTCTAACTTTAGACCTTCTTTTAAGACAATGTGTTAATGACTTCTCCTTTAGTTATAATTTTAGACCTGTTTATAATGTAGCAAACTCCACTGTT
The DNA here is from genome assembly GCF_001625305.1 of Branchiostoma belcheri. Lineage (NCBI taxonomy): Eukaryota > Metazoa > Chordata > Leptocardii > Amphioxiformes > Branchiostomatidae > Branchiostoma > Branchiostoma belcheri. The sequence continues at coordinate 23,675 of NW_017804035.1, forward strand.
AATGGGTTGAAGTGGACAGTGTCCGGGGGACGGTTCCTGAAACCATCGTTGTGCATGAAGATGTTGGCTTCAATGTCTTCCTCGGGACCATAATCGATGATGTTGTCGTGGCTGAAAAAATCCTACGTTTTCAGAATTTTGCTGATTTTGATAGAATGTTATTGATCATACTGGTACAGCAACAGGTCAGGTCATTACATGAGGCAACTTGTGTTCAATTATACAATTATTATTATTGTGTTCAGTTATGAGTTCACTTTGTTCACCATTATTGTATATAGCCTACCTTTATTTGTGTTCATATTTTGTTTTGATTTTGTTATCTGTACCTTTGATTTGAGACATCTTAATCTGCTTTTTTACTTGATATGTATATGACAGCAGTCACAATTTAAACAAATGCATTCTTGTTGTAAGAACATGGAACTTAGAAGGGAAGAGGCTTTCTCGACTCTAAGGATATCACTATTAAAGTGGAAAAAATGAGTCTTCTCGAATTTAAGTCCTAACCTAAATCCTATAAATTGTATATGAAAACCCGAAGGGGTCCAGGAGCTTCGGTTTGAGGCGCTGGGACTCCTTATCCATGATTTTGTACTCTGTTACTTCAGCCAACCTGACACGCTCGGGAGATAGATGATTTCCACTGGGCGGCGGGGTGGTTTGGGGACTGCCCGCCCTAACAGTATGCTGCCTTCCTTTTTTTTTTCAAGAATTTTATTCAAGAAATATGAAACAATTCAAATACAAAGAGAACATGGGTAACGATAAACTACATAAAAACCAAAGACACGTTCAGTCATGGTTGACTCAAAGTAAGAGCCAAGAAAAACAAGTTAAATATGCATAACACGGCAAAAATGAATATTTAATCTGAACATAAAGTTCCCCACTTACCCCGATGCTTCTCCAGCTTCCCTCTCCGAGATGCAATAAGAAACTCTGTCTTTTGGTAAAAGGACACTAATTTTTTAAAGGATTGAAAATGTAGACTTTTATATCGCCTAGAGCGAAAGATGAAGAGTTTACCCAGTAAAATAATTAAATTCTTTAAAGAGGACGCATTTACAGATAAGTCACCAAAAATAATCACAAAAGGCGTTAATTCTAAATTTAGACCAATTTCTTGGGTTAACCATTTTTCTATTTCACACCAAAAAGGGATGACATGAACACACTCCCAGAAAACATGTATATAAGATTCTTCATCCTGATCACAAAAGGAGCAGGAATTTGACTCAATCAGATTCCAGGTTCGAAGAATTTTGTTGCACGGTAAGAACTTTTTTATCAAACGATACTGAAAATACCTCAAACTTGGATCAATGGAAGCTTTTAAGATATTTATAAAGACTGACTTACAGGGTACCGGTGTATCAAAAAAGTCAAACCAAGATAGTCTAATTTTGTAAGCAACAGTAATTTGAGTATAGTACACAAGAAAATACTTATATATGGATTTGTTTATCTTCACATTCTTTAACCAATCATGGTTCTTTGTATGTTCCCTAGCAAGTAAATATTTCCATTTAAAAGGAATGGCAGCAATTATTTGCTGATACTTTAGCGGGTCACAAAGGTGTGTGTACATTAGACAAAATTCATCATAAGACATCAGGTAGCCGTCAGTAGATAATAAGTCATTGATAAAGATAATATTTCTATTCAACATTGCAGTAAAGAAAATAGGTTTGTTATCAATAACAATATTAGAGTTATTCCATAGTATTTGTTGTCTAACACCTGCTGGCGGCGTGGGCTCAATGTGCTGAAATTTACACCAGGCATCAAGAACTTCAGAAAGAAAATCTTTAAGATTTAGGGACGTGACCGATAACAATTGAAAAAAAAGGAAGTAACTTCAGACAAAGTCGGGGATGGGAAACGATTGACCACGAAGTAAACCACTGAGGATGGAAAAACAATTTTGGCACCCATGAGGCTTTCATTGACTAATTTGCGAATGTTTAATTATACAAATTCAACCCCCCATTTTCAACCGAGTTATACAAAACTTTGCGTGCAACTCTTTCAGGGCCATCGTTCCAAATGAAGGAAAACATTTTCTTCTCATATGTTTTAAAAAACAAATCATCTGGCGATGGTAAAACCTGAAATAGTTGAGTAAATTGGGAAACCACCAGAGTATTGACAATGGTAATTTTACCGTATAATGATAGTGATTTACCCTTCCAGGGGCGAAGTATGCTATCCAACCTTTCTAGTCGGGGTTCAACATTTACATTAACAATACAGTTCATGTCAATAGGTCATGTCACGCCTAATATATCAACCCCACCATCGGCCCATTGTAAAGGTAAGTGAGTGGGCAGACGAAAATTAGAGAATTTTAAACAGCCTAAACGTAGAATCTTACATTTGTCAGCATTTAAACAAAGGCTCGAAAGATCAGAAAACACTCTAAATCAGACAACAGGGCGTAAAAAGATTCTAGATTGGGTTCGAACGGGAAATTAGAATCGTCTGCATATTGAGAGACTTAACCGCATTTTCCTTTAACACTTAAACCCCGAATAGAACGATTGGACCTTATCTTAATAGCAAGGATCTCAACTGCCATTATAAAGAGAAAAGGAGACAACGGGCAGCCTTGTCGCTCACCAAGATGTAGTAAAAAAGGCTTTAAAATATAACCATTATTGATAACAGAACTTTGTGTTTGTTCATAAATGACTTTAACCCACGTTATCAATTGAGGACCAAAATTAAAGAATTCTAAACATTTAAACATAAAATCCCATCTTAAAGTGTCGAATGCTTTTTTAAAATCAGCAATGAATATTAGTCCAGGTTTATCTTCCCTTTCATAATGTTCTATGGTGTCAATTAATCGTCTAATGTTATCACCAATATATCTGTCCTTAATAAATCCCGTTTGGTCTTCTTCTATTAAGTCTGTTATAACATTTCTTATTCGTAAAGCAATACATTTCGATAAAATTCTTGTGTCACAACACAAAAGAGTAAGAGGGCGCCAGTTGTCAATGGTAGTTGGATCCTTGTCTACACCGTTGCTGTTCTTTTTTAGAAGTAGAGAGATAAGACCATGTCGTTGTGTATCAGAGAGACTCCCATTAGCAAATGAATAGTTGAAGCATTCCAGCATAGGGTTTTTAAAAACATCAAAAAAAGTCTTATATACATCTACGGGAATACCGTCTAACCCTGGTGATTTACCAGATGGAAATGACAAAATGGCCTTACGTAATTCTTCTTCAGTTATAATGCCTTCACAGTTAGTTTGTTGTTCATAGGTCAATCGTTTTCCATACTCAGGGGGGAAGAAACTTTCGCAGTTGGCCGGGGTCAGGGGTATTGGCAATAAAAATCAACCTGATCTGATAAAATGTCCTTCGGATCAGAAATAACCTCCCCAGACTGTCTTTTAATGCATTGGATATTTTTTCTAGTGTAATTTCTGTGAGTTAACTTAATAAAATACTTAGTACACCTTTCCCCCAGTTCCATCCAGCGAGATTTTGATCTAATTAACAGGCCATTTAAACGTTCATTATAAAGAGATTCTAGTAGTTTTTGCTTACAAGACAATTCATCGAGCTGGGCAGTTGTGGGGCAGGCGACACTGTCAATCTCACGTTGTAACATGTTAATGTCGTCGATAAGCTGTTTTTCTTTAATTAAGTATTGTTTCTTTTTCCAGCTTGAAAATTTTATGCAATGCCCTCTGAAAAAACACTTTGCCGTATCCCATACTATTTGTGGGTTACCTGTATTAACATTATTTATGAAAAACTCAGACATGAGTTGTTTTGTCTGAGCAACAAAAAGTCTATCCTCAAGAAGAGATTGATTAAATTGCCAATAACCAGGACCACGTGGGAAGTCCGCAGTAATGAAGGACAAAGTGATCAAGTTATGGTCGGATTTAAATTTATCAACAATACAACATTTAGTTACTCTGTTTAATAGTGAAAAAGATATGAGAAAGTAGTCTAATCTGCTGGCCTGAAGCACGCGCCGCCAGGTGTAACGGACAGAATTAGGGTTTCTGAAGCGCCAAACGTCGTGTAAGTCGAATTTTCCTTTTAATTCAGAAATCGCTTGAAGCGCATTGGGGTGGTAATTATGCAAACGGCTACCTGATCTGTCCATGGAAGTATTTTGTACAGTGTTAAAATCCCCTACTACAACTAGACTTTCAAAAGTTATCTCAAATGTGTCTATTTCATCCTCTAACTCTTGGAAGAAAGAAGGAGAATCATTGTTTGGGGCGTATAACCAAACAGAAGCGAAAATTATTAACTTCAATATCAAGAATTACCCACCTCCCACTTTCATCAGTCTTTATCTGATGAATCTGAGAGCAGAAGTTGCTTTTTATCAGAATAGCTACCCCCTCTGACTTGATGTCCCATGAGAAAAATAAATTTGCCCCCCCCCACATTCCGTTCTTCCAT
>NW_017804035.1:28133-42903 GCF_001625305.1 Branchiostoma belcheri
TCAAGAAGAGATTGATTAATTGCCAATAACCAGGACCACGTGGGAAGTCCGCAGTAATGAAGGACAAAGTGATCAAGTTATGGTCGGATTTAAATTTATCAACAATACAACATTTAGTTACTCTGTTTAATAGTGAAAAAGATATGAGAAAGTAGTCTAATCTGCTGGCCTGAAGCCCGCGCCGCCAGGTGTATCGGACAGAATTAGGGTTTCTGAAGCGCCAAACGTCGTGTAAATCGAATTTTCCTTTTAATTCAGAAATCGCTTGAAGCGCATTGGGGTGGTAATTATGCAAACGGCTACCTTTCATTCTTAGCCGTGGAATGTGTCTCTTGAATACAGTAAATATGGTGCGGTTTATCTCTTAACCAAGTGAAAAGTCCTCTACGTTTATAGAAATCCCCCAGTCCGTTACAATTATAACTACCAATAAGACATTCTACCTTGGTCATGTTTTCTGGAAGAAGAAAAGTCTCGGAGAGAGAAGCTGGGAGACGCCATCGGGGCACTGGTACTCGTTGATGTGGATGATAATCTATAAGAAGAATCAACTAAGGGAACAATAGATAATGAAATATATAACATTAGCACAATGCTAAAGCAAACAAAATAACTGATAATAGAACTAATGCAAACAGAAAGCAAAGCCCGCAGGTCTTTCTACCGGGATAGAGTCCAAAACCTTAAAGTGGAAAACCCTGCGGATTGGTACAAAGAAATAAAGACCATGTTGAACATACAGCAGTCAGAACTTTCACTCAATATTCCCGGCCACGACGAAGCAGACAACGCGTTCATCTCAAACCACATCAACAAGAAGTTCGCCGAGGTGGCACAGGGAAGACCACCATTGGATCCAGAACAGTTACCTGCATACAGACCTGTTCAGTCAGACCCACCCGAAGTGAACGTATGGGATACCTACAACCGGCTGCGTAGACTGAAAGCTGGTAAGGCGTCTGGTCCAGATCAGTTGAGTGCAAGGATTTTGAAAGAATTCGCATGTGAAATAAGTTACCCGGTTACAGACATCATGAATGCATCCTTCAAGGAAGGTTACGTCCCACAAGCATGGAAGGATGCCACTGTCGTACCCTTACCCAAGTCACATCCCCCTTCAGTCGACAAGCTTAGACCAGTCTCTCTTACCTCTCAGCTTGCCAAGGTTGCTGAATCCTTCGTCTCTACATGGATCTTACAAGATGTACGTACCTCACTGGACACACAGCAGTTTGGCTGCTTGAAAGGCCGCTCTGCAACAATGTATCTGGTCAGCCTACTAGACTTTCTCTGCAAGGAATCTGAAAAGACCAAGAACATTTGCACAATGGTCATGACAGACTTCTCGAAGGCCTACGACAGGATAGACCACACGTTGGCCATTCAGAAGCTGTTACGACTTGGAGTAAGGGCGAGTCTAATCCAGTGGGTCTGCGACTTTCTAACCCAGCGGCGGCAAAGAGTTCGTTATGGAGGACAGCTATCTGACTGGGAGGTACTGACCTGCTCAGTGCCGCAAGGAACACTTCTTGGTCCGTTAATTTTCCTCGTAGTGTTCGATGATGCCATGAGGGACGCACTGCTTCACCACTGGAAGTATGTTGATGATCTGTCTATGGCAGAATCTCGCGACTACCTCAAGCCGTCGCTAATGCAGGATGAACTGGACAGTTTCACTAGCTGGTGTCGGAACAACCACATGGTACTTAACCCAGACAAGTGCAAGGTTATCACTTTCTGCTTCATGAGATGCCCGCCCCACCACCAACGCTCACCATCAATGGATCCCCCCTTGAAGTTGTGCCACTCACCCGTCTTCTGGGGGTGTGGCTGCAGAGAGACTTGAAATGGGAGACGCAGGTTACTAGAATGATAGGAAAGGCTAACGGACTCCTCTTCTTCCTACGGAAACTCAAACACTTCAATCTTCCCACCGTAGACCTCGTCACTATATACACATCCTTCGTACGACCAGTGTTGGAATACTGCGCGCCAGTCTGGCACCCAGGGCTCATTTGTGCACAGTCGGACAAACTCGAAGCTGTACAACGGAGAGCAGTTCGGACAATACTGGGAAGGCGTTTCACTAGCTACGAGCAAGGCAGGACAGACTTAAACCTTCCGTTGCTCTCAGACCGCCGGCAGAAACTGTGTCTCAAGTTCGGGACTCATTTAGAATCCCACACACCGTCAATGCTGCCACCAAAGGGTTCGGACTACCACGATAGAACAACCAGAAACAGAGACAAATATCGACCAATTAAATGTAGGACTGATCGTCTCAGGAACTCCCCAATAGCGTACATTGTTCGCCTTTTAAATACTTAATCAAATAGTTAATGTTTTTAAGGATTAAGCTTTTAATGCCGTCTGATAATCGTATTATTGTATAAATGCTAAATTTTATTCATCAACGTTATTCCTTTTATACTTATATGATAATTGACCCATTGTTTTATTTTGAATTGAACTCTGAAAATATTTGTAATCGGAATCCGCAATTCAGCCTGTGGGCTGAGATGGATTTGTATGTCAATAAACCATTCATCATCATCATCAAAGGTCGAGTACTCATACCAACTGAATTAATTATAAATGATAATAGTTCAAAATGTACTGAAAATAGATAAACACAACTCAAATAGCATGATAATGAAATCAAAGACCTTATACTCAGGCTCACGTTGATAGTAAATAACAAATACAACTCAGTGTCAACTGAAAAAGTGTTAACAAAACTCAAAAATACTGATTCTCGGTTCGAATAAATGGATAATAACAAAGGTAACTCAATTTTAATTGAATCGTGAACAAAATTCAAAGGCACTGATTCTTGGTTTAAATAAATGAAAGGTAACAGATGGAACTCAATATCAACTGAAACATTAACTGAAAAAAGATCAACAGAACTCAAAAATCCTGATACTGTAGTCAGCTAAACACAGTAAATAATAAGTGCCAGATCAATATAAGCTGAACAGCAAATAACAAGATTCCATGGCCACAATAATTCAAAATAAACTGAACAGAAGTAAACAGCAAACATCAACAACAAAAGAAACAAAAAGTTTACTTTGGGCTGTTCCATTTCCAATACGCAGGCCAACCCTAAGCTAAATATTTGATATAATAAAATGTAATCATTTCTCTCACACAAGGTTCACACAGTTCAAAACATGCTTTATTTCAAGTAATCACAGAGTTAGCCCGAAGGCAAGTCATCAATAGACTGGATGCACTTGATGCACGTGTTGTTGTCCAGCAGGGTAATCATAATACGGTAATTCCGGTCGACCCAGGTGTCCTTAATCAGGTTATCCTTCTTGGCATTCATGGCGGCTGCGAAAACGCGGTGGTTTTCCTTTGTCAGGTCTGCAACAATCAGTAGGGGTCTCCCGGTGTCATCCTTCTTTCCCTTCAGTTTTGATCTGGCGCGGAAGACTCGATTTCTATCCTGCCACGACACAAACTTCACCAACATGAAGCGCGCAGAATTCCCATTCTTAACTCCAACACGGTGAGCACGATCGATGCACGAAGGTTGCAGTTCAATCTCGAGTTAGATCCTGCAGAAGTTAACCACGTCTTGTATGCACCGTTCACCTGTTTTCCCCGTCACCTCTGGAATTCCGCGGATACGAATACTGTTTCTCCTAGTGTATTGTTCCAGTGCGTTGATTGAGTTACTAACTTGGGATGGGAGGGGGGTCTTCTCCACGTCGGTCACTTTCTTTTCAAGGTTGTCCAGTCGATTTTCTAACTCGTCCTGTCGTCTAAGTACTTGTCCCAGCTCATCCCGGATAGCTTGTACTTTCGCCGACTTTGCCACATGTTGAAGTTGGCGAGAGAGAGCTGCTTCAATGGACTCTTCAACGATAACTTTTAAGTCACTGGCCAGTGGCGAAGCCGACGCCATGTCGGTTTTCCTAGCCTCCGCCGTAACACCGCCCGTAGAACCTTTGTTAGACACGTCCCCGCTGCTGAACCGTCTCTTTCTCTTACTCGAACGCGTCTTCACCATATATACTGTACTTCGGGCAAAGTGTGAACCGGTAAGCCCAAGGCGTGCGTTCGGAAAGGTAAGTTCTAGCGGGAGGTTGTCAGCATACGTCCTCCCCCGGACGCCATCTTGAATTTTTTTCTCTCACGGCTCTTGGTAAATTCTCGATAGTCACTGTAATCGGCCAAATTCCATACTTAGGGTTCGTCCAGAAAGGAGACAGGCCGTCTGTTGACACACTCAACGATAAGCCTCTCGATTCCCCTTGGAAGAAACCGTCGTTAGCGTATAGGATCGCCCCTTCCACATCTCAGTATCCTGGACTTCGAATTTGAGATCGTCCTGTTTAACATCAGCTCTTGTATGATGTGTTGTTGCGAGGGTGCCAAACTTGCGAGTCGAGAACAACCAGGTCAGGTACTCAATTAATGAATAGTAGTGAGAGACCCTCATTGGCCGTTTGGTTCCATCCTTGTACCGTGGAGTGGCGCACACAGGGCACTGCTGTTGTTTCAAGTTGTTACCAGTGTAAATACAGCAGCCGTTTGGACAGATATGAGCCTTGTGCTTTGTGATGATACTTTTGTTCATGATTCTTTTCAATTTCTTTGTACTTGTTGGCAGGTTCTTGGGGGCAGGCAAGAGATACTTGAAGATTTTCAACAAATCTCCCATGTCCCTCTCTGATACATTCGTCCTTGCGAGCCAAGCCGCCAAGAGTCCCACAGCTACTCCAAGATCATTCCGAGAGTTTGGGAATAATGGTTCGCCAGGATCTGGGTCACCGGGATCTGGGTCATCCTCGCTGTCAGTTTCCGTCATGGCCGGATCATTCTCACTTTCAGTAGTGGGATCTTCGTACGAGGGACTGTCAGTTCCGCTGGCGCTTCCGGCGTTCCACCTTCGCCATCGCCACTATTACCGTCCTCATTATCATGTCCATATGTCCCGCCAGATGTGATTTCCATGGAATATTGGCTGCCACTTGAGTCAGACTCTTCTTCAGAGGACTGAAACAACACGATACACCAAATATGAAACCAACATGAACTATTACTGGGTACTCCACAACATTGTACAATATTGTATTGGCCTTAATAAACCCATGATGAGTAAACATCCAGACCGTCATAGTCTACTAACAGTGGATATGATATGAATATGATGAAAAATGACCCGGACTGCACCCATATCCCTTGGTCTAAAAACCTAAGTATTTCATGACATTTACCTCCAACCGTGGCCGCTTAGCTGAGTGTGTAGACTGGCCGTCATCACTGTCGGACGGTGGGATGTACCACCCACACTGCTCGATGTGGCGCCGAACAGTACATTATCCTAAGTGACCTCGGGTGAAACTCCGGAGGAAGGTTAAGGATTGGGGCCCGAAAAGTCCGGAGTGTCGCCCGAAGGGTCATCAAGCGGTCTCTGAACAGAGACAAAGAGGGCGGGCGGGCGGGTGGGTATTAGAAACTTTCAACCTTCCGTCATCTTTCCTACGACACTCATCCCCCCACCCCCCGTCCGCCTCCTTAATATCTCTCGCTCTCTATCCCGCACATTCCCGTCGCCTCCGGCGTAGGTCGAAAGGGGAGGAAAACACGCTCTCACGGCCTTATAAAGGATTCCCTGGACACGTGATAATGTCCAGGTGTTTAATTAATGCACGCGGACTGCTCCCGACCAGGTGTCGCCTCTTAACGACGCGAAACCCGGTCAGGAGCGTCCTCGTGCCTCAATTAGAACAGTGCGGGGATCATACCAACCACGGCCTTTGCAACCATTGCAAGGACACCGTTCTCGAACTGCATAGGGTGGAACATTTACAATATAGTTTTTCAGTTTTTTCAACAAGGCAATGAAATTGCATGCCTTTGATATAATGACTTCTTTCCATTGCATGTAACGTACTTCAATGTTGAACTTCACTTTCAATTATAAAGATACATACATACAGAGAGATAGGGTGATAGCTTGCTAGATAGAAATAGATAGACACAGGGATAGATGATGAGATACAGACAGATAGAGATAGATACATAGAGATCTGGATATAGATAGATAGATAGATAGATAGATAGATAGACAGATAGATAGATAGATAGATAGATAGATAGATAGATAGATAGATAGATAGATAGATAGATGTTTATAATCATTTTATTGCCAGTCTTGTTGGTTTTAGAATGTTATTCCATCTTCTCCACACACACCAGTAGTTTGAAACTAACACTGGCTGTCAAGGCCAGAGTTGCCCAGCAGATTCTGGTGGACATTAATAGTTTTGTAGATTGCTCAGTGCCAATCTTTGAGAGCAACTCACTCAAAGCGGGGTGACATTGTTATTGAAGATGAATGCCATTTTGTAGTTGATTGTACTTTAATATAGAAATGAGAGGGATTTCCTGTATACGTGTATGATAGATAAGTTCCAAAACTTTAGATATTTAGACAAAATAGAAAATTTCGCATTCCTTATTAACCTTAACAAACAATGTATCATTAGCCCAATATGTTCTTACATCTATAACTGCCTATAGCTAAAGACGCGAGAAGTTGAACTTGTGAATAGTAGACCACATTAGTATGTATAGTTTAAGTGTTATTGCTGTATTCTTTTTCCCGTTTGTTCATGACCTGTACTTGGCTTGTTAGAGCACAAACGTACAATTAAGGTCATTCATTCATTCATTCGTCATCCGACGTTCAACCATTCCCCGAGACATCTTTCATGGACTAGAACCCACATAATTAAGGCCAACATGTGTACATTTTACCCAGCACCTAACACAATCTACAGCGCTAATTTATTTATTCATTCATTCATTTATTCATTATCAAAAACGGAAGTTCAGCTGCAGTACCATACCATGAGGCACCAAGGGGCTCAAAATCTACTCATTTTTAGGTCTATTTAAGCCCCCTCAAGTTATTGAGTTTTCACACGCATGCAGACACACATACACACGCATGCAGACACACATACACACACACACACACACACACAGACAAACGAACGTCTCTGAAAACATAACCTTCTTGGTAATATAAACAGCTTGGCGCGCACACAGAAACACCCAGCTCCTACTACAATTTTTCTAAGGAAAAGGAAGCCTATTGTATTACAGTATTTCGTTTGAACATGTCCCACTACCAGAAGTTTGTCCGTGCTACCAGAAGTTTGCCTGAGTGTTTCCGCCCGATAAGAGTGGGAGTCAAGGAATCAAGGAAGTTCATTTTGCTGAGTAATACGTGCATATATATAGCGTGAGCCGTGCATGGTACGGCATTACACAGAGACAGACCAGCATGGCGGTAACTTTGTTGAGCCTACTCCTGACGTTACATGTGATGTTCCAGACGTCTGCTACTACAGCCCCACCTGTTACCACACTGGATCCAGGAAACGGTGAGAGTTTTTATTGCCATCTCCGCTTAGAGGTTTATGTTTTGGCTGGCGTTTAAAATTGTACATATGTATGTTTGGAGGTACGATTATGGTTTATAAGAATAACTCAACAAGCTCTGAATGAATTGTCGTGAAATTCGGTAGGTTTTTACACGTCGAAATGGTAGGAGTTTTAGTCACCCTTTACTACCGCAGCTTGAAATACTATTAAGTTAAAAAGCTGGCGTTCTGTAACATTTCCAGAGTGGCTATACAAAAATATTCTGGATGAGGAAATACGTACTTCAAATGTTTCATGCCACGTGACAAGTCCCTTAGTGCATTGTAGCCACTTGGAATTTATCGTAAATTGAAATCGAGAGGTTTCCGAATTCAGCGTAGACAAGACAGTATCCATTGGCCAGAGGGGTGTCCGTTAGCCACCAAAGAAATTTCGGTTGGGAAATGGATACAGGACGGCTAATGAATACAGGATGGCCAATGGATACGGTCTTTTGCCACCCAACCGAAAGATCTGCTTGGAGCTTACCTTTATTCACCTTCTCCAGACGACACAGACAACACTCAAGTGTAAAACTATTGTCTAGACGAAGAAACCGATACTCTCCAAGCAGAGGTTGTAGGGGAATGATCGTTAGCTTTTTATATATGGCGGAATGATCGTTAGCTTTTTATATATGGCCTTTTTTGTACGTACCCCCACCCGTCGGTGGCTAATGGATACTGGTTGGCCAATGAATATTGGCTGGCCAATTTGATACTGTCTTTCTACCACCGAAAGGGATCTGCTTGGAGATTAGAGGAGATTAGAAACCAAGGGGTTGTCTCCCACCTTCTTGTCATTAAGTAATTTGCTTTGATCTTCCGCATTTCAAAGGCCTTCAAAGCCAGCAGTCCTTTTGTATTACAGTGTCGCACTTCCATGTTAAAACTCTAGAAACAGCACTGAATATGCGCGATATCTGTCGTTAGCTAATTTATGTGCCGGTTGATAGTCTCTCAGCAGACGCTCTATTATGTCAACTTGAACTGGATGCATCCGGCGCTAAATGCTGGGCTTCGGGAGTCCGCAAGACGCTAGAGGAGTGTGGTTTTGCCTACGTATGGAATTCGCCGATGGCGTGTGTCTTAAATTCTTCACAAATTATTCCATCCCTTGATCAACGTTTAAAGGACATGTATTTCCAAACTTTTACAGCAGAAATTCGTAACAACAACAAATTACGAACATATAGATTACTAAAAAATACTTACCACGAGGAAAAATATCTGAGAATTACAAACATTCGACACAGAACAGCCATCACAAAACTCCGGATAAGTTCACACAAACTCCACATAGAAAAGGGAAGACACAACCACATTCCTCTACAGCAAAGGATCTGCCAATTTTGTAATCTAGATTATATTGAAGATGAATGCCATTTTGTAGTTGACTGCACATTATATAGAAATGAGAGGGATTCCCTCTATACTTATGTAATAGATAAGTTCCCAAGCTTTAGACATTTAGATAGAATAGAAAAATTCGAATTCCTCATGAAACTTGACAAACCATGTATAATTAGCTCAATATGTTCGTACATCTTTAACTGCGTAAAGAAGCGAGAAGAAGCTGAACCTGTAAATAGTAGATCGCATTAGGTTATATAGTATGTAAGTGTCATTACTGTTTTCTTTTCCCGAGCTGTCTACCCATGACCTGTACTTAGCTCGTTAGAGCACAAGCGTACAATAAAGGTCTTTCATTCATTCATTCATTACAGAGCGGGTCGGATGATAACAATCTGTGCACATTGCAAGGACGGAAGTAAAAGACGAATTACGAATAAAATATGGCATTTTTCCATTCTTACATTTATTTTCTGAGTAATCTCCAGGAAAATATTACGATCGCGACACGTGGTAACCGTTTTTCGTCAGTGACGTCACAGAATGCTGTGGGAAATGATTAATTCAACTTACACGAATGACCGGATAATTTACTTTGAAAATTCAGGTTTGCCACACTGAATGAAAAGGCGTTATTTTATCCTTAGTTCTATTTATATCATGTCCATACCTAGAAATATCCAGTTACACCACTATATGTTCACCGTGGTACACTCTGTCGTTTTTTTTTTAATAATTTGCGACACAAATACATCCATATCTTTTAAAGAAATTGCGTAAAAGAAACTACTTGTTTGATTTGTTTCCAAAAACAAACTTGTGACTGTGTAACAACAGATCTAAAACTGGTTAGACCATCTTTGTCAGGGGTCGTGGTCAAATTTCCGTCTCGTAAACGGTCGTCGCCTTTCCGAACGGTCGTAGCCTTTTCTCAGTATGGTCGTCGCCTTTCGGAGCGGTCGTCACCATTTCCGAGCGACCGAACTTCAGTTCCGAATATCCGCGGCATGTTCGTGACTTCCCGGCGTTCTTGGAATGTGTGAATCACACTTCCCGAAGATAACATGACGACCGTAGACGGGCCAGAAAAGTAATTTGTCTCCTCAGTTGCTGATTTTATAAGATCATTCTTGTTTCCCTTCGCCCACAAACTGAAGAAGAGTGCACATAATACCGTTAATTACAAATGACCAATGAATCTTCAACCAAAAACAAACTTAGGTTCCTTGTGCTATATTTCTCAATCCCTGCATTTCTTTCGTTTGTGTAAAATTCATGTAGAATTAATAAAGGACCTGGTGTTTCAGAGGGGGAGGTAATGTTAATTTTATGTCTTACCTTGGCAGGAGTTTTGACAAACTTGTAAAGCTATTTTCATCCCAAAATGTCTATGTTTTGTTACCTTATGGAACGTTAATACTTGACACATTTACTGTATGTTAAAACGACACATTCACTGGGTAGCACATCAATTCCATGCTGGTGACAAGTGTGAAATACAGTCTGCTATGCAACTATAGTATTGTCTGACTGAGACAACAAAATAAAACCCGGCTGTTGGTGGAGTTGTAAGTCAGTCAGTCAGAGCATATGTCCTTGGTCAGAGTAAATGCCTGCATGTGTGATGGTGTTTCCGAATGTGTGTTTCTGAGTCAGACCGGTACCTTCCTGCAGTAGCCTGACTAATCGCGCTCCTGGCGGCCGGCCATCCCGAAGTTGCCGCCCCCACCCCAGAAAAAAATGGGATGGGGGTCATTAACCTCCGACCGAGACCTTGTGTAACACAGGCTATTCCTGCAGCATTCATAAATTATATGCTAGCACAATAGGCTGTTCCAAAAAATACATGTGGAGTATTTCACACCCCAGTTTCATAATCAGCAATTTATGAAAAGTTTGATTGAACCACTCACATCGGGGAAGGTTCCCTAATCTTTTTGCGTGGGCGGGAATGTGGCTCTCCCCAACCCGCAAGGTGTATGATCAGGATTTCCAAAACTGCAGAACATTAAGGAACTTACGACCGACATCCTCGACCGTGAACCACGTTGGTACGAGCGCGGAGTGAAGGAGGTCATCTATGAGCGCATCTACAACCCCACCCTGAACAGGAAGGGGGGACTGCGCATAGAACTCTCAAGCACATGGGATCCCGCCCTGCCACAGCCCAAGGGACAGTAACATTTCCTATGGTAATTTCTTACCATAGGAACCTTCCTTACATGACAAAGACTCTTACGGTTGTTGAACAGGTTTTTCTAGTTCTATTCCTGTACATTGAGTGAACCGTTCTTTTACATGATAAAGCTTCTTACGGACCTTGTTGTTTAACCGGTTTTTCTAGTTACTTGTATATAAGAGTGAATCGGTTCTCTGTTCATTTGTGACGCTGAAGAAGAGTGATGGATGTCACTCGAAACGTCCGGAAATAAATCCGTTAACTGATCCAGTAGTAGAGTTTGAATTTTCTTACAAGAATCGTTTACCTGGATGTCTAACCTTCATCAACGTATTAAGGAACTTATTTATAAATGAATGAATGAATGAATGAAATACAGCAGCCATCTGACTGAAATACGTTTCACTTAGTAATATATACTAACATGAACAAGTGAAATCTAAAATTTTATACCTCGGGTATTTTATTGTATTTTTTATTTGATATGTTGTTTGTTTTGTATCGTTCATGGTGTTAAATTTGTTGTGTTTGATGTAGCGTTGTAGGTAGTGTTAGGTGCTGGATAAAATGTACACATGTTGGCCTTAATTATGTGGGTTCTAGTCCATGAAAGATGTCTCGGGGAATGGTTGAACGTCGGCTTTATAACAGGTAGTTGTTGTGCTGTGAACATAGATCAGCTGATGTAGGTGGGTGCATGGTGGGACAGTTTTTGACCGTTGACTGGTTTGTGCTAATTTGTAGTCCGAGTTGCTTGTGTACCTGAGAGTAGTCCTGTGTACGTGTCCATGATCAGCTGGATATGTGGAATCAAAGCCTAGGACGAGACACCTAGCCTCCTGTGCAGGCCCCGCGGCGGGTGGAAAAGAGTTTTTAACGCGTTATTTTAATATAGCCGGCCATCTTACATAGCCGCCGAGAGAAGGTTCCATTCTACCCACGGGACGGAACCTTCTCCCGGTGGCTGGTTGTAGGATGGCCGGCTATAAATCTTTTCCACCAGCCGCGGAGCCTGCACAGGAGGCTAGAGAAACCTAGCTACCCTACTGCCTGCCCTGTACTGATCCCTGTCGAAGTAAGGGATCGACCGTTAATTAACTTGACTCGTGTCCGAATCTCCCCACTCCCCGCAGGGACATACATATGCGATCATAGCATATCGTGCAACATCCTGGTACAATCTGTCTACAAATATCCGCGGTAGAATTAGATTCGCGGTATTTGCTGGAACATTTGTACAGCAAATTAATTTCCCCGCGGATGCTTTTTGCACAAGTGTGTCCCTCAGTCCGCAATCCTTACCACATGGCAAAACGCCAACGCAGAGGTTACAGGGTCGATCAGCACACTGGCCGTGAACTTTTTCCTTCCGGAGTTTCAAATGACTTTTCCGATAACGTATCCGGCTCGTGACGAATTCAGACTCCATTGTTTAACCAAAGTCAACTTTTTGTGTTTAATAACTGACGGTGCATTAATACATTGGCGAAGAAGTTTTCGGTAGCGTTTGTGTGTATCTGTCTGTGACACGACATGACACATACAGGTGGACTGTCTTGTCTTGATCTATGAAGCTCTCGCCCGCACCGCGCAAAGCGAGGCACGCAAACATGAGTTCCTACAAGACACTAGCATTCCACAAGGATTACTACAGGTACTCGTACTTCCCTTGGACTGTTAGGGATTGAAACACGCTTCCGCAGGCCTTACTAGAAATACCAGAGGCCGACAAGTTTAAAGAAGCGGTCCTGCTACTCTTGAGAGTAATTTAGACCGCTGCGCACCCCCCCCCCCTCTGCGTATTTTACCCCAACTGAGGGGTGTTACGCAGTACTGTATCAAGATCAAGATAAATGAAAAATTTCTAGATTTCTGGCGGCTTGTATCGGTACTGCAGTGATATGATCTGGACATGGTGGGGTAACAGCGCGGTTTCATAGTAAAGATATCATGAGAGATATGCAATCCAGTTAAAATTGCATGCAAAACACAGTTCTAAACGACCAATTGGTATTTCAAATGCTGATTAAAGTCTATACGGATCAGGTACGGTGTGTCAGAGTTCAGGTATTTGTTTGTTTTGGCTTTAGGATATATAATCCAGTTTGTTACATTTCCGCGTCAGTCTGCCAGAAATCTGGGCCCTGTGTAGTGGCAGCCAGTCTCTGAACTCACAGTCACGAGTTGTAGGGTGTCTTGGGACCAATCGTTCCACGGTGCACCGTCACGGTTTCTGCGTTTCGTAGAATTAATAATACTGACAGGAAATGACTTGAACCAAAGACAAAACCCGCACCATGCAGTACGTGGCACATAAGTGAAGGAAATGGCCGGAGTAAGAAGTCTTTTCTGCGTTGTCCTGGGTTTTCTGTGCGTCTTGGGGAGTCGTGGGCAGACAGGTAGGATGTTACTGTTGTCTGGTGGTAGAATGAAATGTAGTTATAACGTTACTGTTTTGCTCGTTTGTTTGAACAATTCTTTATTCAACAAAGGCTGTAAGAATCATTACGCTATGAGCCAGAGAAAACCTGTCATTGGTATACATTCAAGTCAGAACTTCATTTCCCTTCTCAACAAAGTAAGTCTTTGATTATTTAGGAATGAGCGAAGACCTTTAGTGTACACACATACCCACAGGGTGAAGTACTAGGTCACGTACAACGAAAGAATAGTATACAGATAACGTTGAAGTATACAGAAACAAACAAAAAAACTACATGTGAGCGAATTCGACTTCTCGCTTCACCAAGAAGGGTAAGTTTTCTGGTCCATTTGTTTGTGTATATATATATATATATGTAAACACAGGTGACACATTGAGTTAGGATCATGTTACTGTCGTCAGGTGGTAGAATGGAAAGTACTGTAAATCCTGAAATGTTCGTGGTGGTTTTATTTTCGAAGTTCCAGTGCGAAGTCTTGACTAATTCTAGGTACTTGTAGTGGCTGGTAACCTGAGTCTATCGTGGGCTTGCCAGGCATTTTGGCGGGATCGCGCGTACGCGCGTGTTGGTTTGTAAATATCGTACTGTATTCGACCGATTGTACAAATCTTCTTAGCAGAGGCTATTGACAGGCTGTGTCTGTTCATTAGACTTTTTCTCACTACTGACAGGATGTTTGGCAAGCTGATCACTTAACCGACTAACTTAGTTAATGTCGTGTTCGGATGTCTATCAGTACTTCGAATAGACGTCAGATTCAAGTACGATAGGATACGTACCTGAGGGCTGTCTCTATCTTTATTGTTAACTGTTCGCGCGCCTACGGAGCACAACAATTGTTGTTCTGCACATACAGTACCGTCTATATAGCACACTGTATAGGTACGATTTGGGGGTATTTCTTGTGCAACGTATCACACCGCAGCGAAACGCAACGAATGCGGAAGTAACTATGCCACTGCAGAGCAAAAAATTTGGGGGTATATGATCTAATTAAGACATGAAATTATTGAAAAATATTGTGCCTGGAAAGCCAGCAGGACAAGGGTTAAATAACTTAAAAAACTAATCCGTCAAGCACGATCACAAACGTCCGTCTGCGTTACCACCGAAATGTTGGCTCTTTGTGTATTAAATTTCGTTGTAATACAATTCATGGTTTTTACGTTTAGAAAATAAACCCAAGTCACGTATGTACCCATCGGGAGAGTCAAAGTTAAACTATTTCACCCGTGTCTCCTCCACTGTTTTCCAAAGACCGTGCGGTGCCTCTGGATTTGTAAGGGACCGTACGTTATTTACCGGGGGAGGGCAGAAATGGTATTCCATGGCCCCTCCCAGCTATT
>NW_017804035.1:42923-59274 GCF_001625305.1 Branchiostoma belcheri
GGGCAGAAATGGTATTCCATGGCCCCCCAGCCGCCCCCCTCCCAGCTATTCTTTTTCCCTGGCCCTCCTCCCGCTAAAAAAAAAAAAAACTTTCCTTGGCCCTCCCCCTTTCTGAAACATTTACAAATGCCCCCAAAACACTAGCAGGGAGCGGATCTTGGGGAGCGGACGAAAGCTAACTCGGGCTACCAAAAGTCAGAGGCGGCGGCAGGAAATCCTGACTTGGGGGGGGGGAGGCAGGGCAGATTTGTATGAAACAATTTTCCCCTGTCGAGCGCTGAAGGCGCGAGCCGCCGCTCGTCGAACCTAGTAGGGGGCATGGTCCCCCGAAAAACTTAGGAAAAAAACAATAGAGTTTGAAACGCGTTTTCCTGCATTTTCTGGGGAAGATTTTGCTGCTACACGAAGCTAAATTTTTGAGTACTTTGTAGCTAAGTTTCTTTCTCGCTATTCGAGTGCATGGCACCCACAAACTTCTTCCACGTGCTATTTTTACATTTGGGATTGTGCATGTGGGATCTATCCTTCTTTCTTTGTTTCTTTGGTAGTTTGGTAACACTGCAGGCCATGCAATACCTGTTTACTTCTTTCCGGTTTGTGGTGTATGCAATAGACTTGCTGCCATTTTAGTTAATAGCAATCCATGTTCTTTACAAAAAAAATTATGTAGTAACAGTCTCATCTAGTGACATACCATTGATCGAAGTATGGTTACATAAGTTTTTAGGCGCTAATTTGTTGATCGTACTACAAATCTAAAGATAATTGCATAAATTATGTTGATGACAAAAAATAGTGCTGAAAAAAAATCATGGAAAAAAAAGACTAATGTTAAGGACCTCGGAAGCGAGACTAAATCTGTACCGTATATGGTGGATTAATAGGTCGGCTTCCGGATTACACGGAGGGAACGATTACATTTTACCAGTCGCACCAAGGTCCTGTCCTCCGCGGTGAGACGACCAGACAACCGTATAACACCAACGGGAGAGGGCGTCAGGCCATTTGCCGGGTCATTCTATTCTATCCCTATTCATAATGGCCGGCAATTTGCAGATTAGTTTCTTCTATTTCTATAATAAATTGTATCTTATTTTTCTATATGTTACATAACCCCAGTTAGTGGTCAATACGTTTCATACTTACTCTTTTTTAAAGACGGGGCTTTCATGCTCCTTCGTTTGTCCTGCTCAAACCGCTATGTATACTTGCATAGGCAGTTCAAGAATTACGCAATCCGATAGCTCAATTGGCAGCGATGCTGAGTGGCAGTGGCGGCCGGGGTCTCCGCATAGCGGGTTCGATCCTCGGTGTGGAACTTTTTTAAATTTTCTTTTTAACAGTCGATGTTTTGCTTTTAACACTCAAAAACTAATTTACTTTTTAACATCAGCTGTTTTTCTTTTTAACATTAGTTTGTACCATATCAAAAAGCTTTGGTTGAACATAACAATTGTCAAAGGCAGCATTAAAGAAGAGATTATAATCCTCATTGACTAAATACACAACAGTACTCAAAATGAATGATAGCGTGGATGGAGAACATAAACCATGGTGAAGTATGAGCAAAAACACCAACAAAGAAACAACAAAACTAATGGTCATTCGTAGCAACTTTTAACCCAGGAAATAACGTGTTTACCACAGCAACAACTTTATTTACTTAACAGCCATAATGAAATCTATTCCTTCCTTCTTTCAACTAAGCTTAATTTGATGAAGCATTTGTTTTTTGTGCAGCATGTGCTATCATCAAAATCGTCACAGTGCTGCGGGTTTCAAAATCGCTTTTTTTCATCTACATGTATATATGAAGAGTTACATACATATATAGTGATCAGCTTTTTTTCAAAGCACTTGTTTAAAATATCTCAATACACAAGGGGGATCGGGGCATGCTCCCTCTGGAAACGCCATTTCCTGTATTTTGGGAACGCATTTTGCTGGTCCACAATCCTAAGTTTAATATCGCCAATCGACTACATCTATCTTCCTGGAACACACAGTCCTTGGTTTAATTAGAATTACCTTGTATGGTTTTATCTAATCGGCGCGGGAAAATTCAAGCGGCCCTCTGCGGGACCAGCGGGTCGGGAATATTATGCATACACGACTTTAGGCCACACCGTCTTTACGGATGACATCCTCTGGAGACCCTCAAACTAGTGCGCGCGGGCGAATAAAAAATTCCGGCCAAAAATAAAAATGCTACTAAACCAAAGTAACACAAACCTAACGTACAATGTAGCGACGTACACGACAAGCCGGCACATGCTGGCTTTTTGCGGAATTTATGAATCGGCACTGTACGTATGTACTGAGTTCTTGAGTCGTGGTGCGGCGGCCGCCTGGGTGCCATCCTCCAGAGTTACAACAAAAACGGAGGTATTGTTTTTGGCGTGTCTGTATGTGTGTGAGTCTGTCTGTCTGTGTGTGTGTGTGTTTCCGCAACTTTGTGGTCAGCATAACTCCATAACGCCTTAATGGATTGTGATGATATTTGGTATGCTTGTAAGTCTTAGGAAGATAAAGGTCAAGGTCAAATATGGGCCTCCTGGTGGATGATCTTGGTACTGCAGCAGAACTTCCGGTTTTTGTATCTTTTGTCCTGAACATGCTATGGTCTTGACTTTTTGGTGACAGATACCGTTTTCTGTCAGGAATAGGTGGTGTGAGTTTGGTCCTCCTGGCAGCTTGTTCTGGAACTGCAGGGGACTTCCAGACGAAATCTTTAAAAGCCAATAAGTCCAGATAGGAACAACGTATTTTCATCATTTTTGGTGTGTAGGTAGCTGAGAGAGAGAGAGTTGTGCATAATTGAATGCAAATTATGCAAACAAGGACTTAACTTAAGCTTGCATAATTAAGGAGGAAATTCTATAATTACTGTGTTTTATATCATAGTACTTTTATACATATAATCTATTTATTAATAATCTGTGTCAGGTGGAACATCGATACCAATTATGCAAATGACCTAATTTGCATAATTAATGTGAAAAATCTTTGACTCTTTATTGGTGAATGAAGTTACCGTTGAGAATACGATTGTCAACTTCGGAAATGGGCCTCGTGGGAGGTTCCCATGTCATTTAATTTGATCTTTTGTGTTGTTCGCTATCGTTGGTAGCAGGATAATTCGAGA
The DNA here is from genome assembly GCF_001625305.1 of Branchiostoma belcheri. NCBI lineage: Eukaryota > Metazoa > Chordata > Leptocardii > Amphioxiformes > Branchiostomatidae > Branchiostoma > Branchiostoma belcheri. Next base: position 46,069 of record NW_017804035.1, read on the forward strand.
ATCTGCAAATGGATGTTCACGATCTTTTTGTGAGCAAGTTACCGTCGACGATAGCAAGATCAAGCTCGGAAATGGGCATCGTTTGAGGTCCGTAAGTCACTCTAGTGGCCCGTTAGTGATTGTTGTTTACTTTGTCAGTAGTTCAAGTTGTGAAAAAGCAATGTTCTTGTTGTTTTTTATTGTGATTAGGTTAAGGGGTTTAGATTGAGGGTTTCAAGTTTAGAGTCTCTTGTAGTTTGTGGCTTAGTGCAATGGGACATTTTGTGTGAACAGGCAAGCGAAGTTTAACCCTCAAACACCCGAACTTTTTTTGTAACGGTAATGACCGAACGGGGTCCAAATGGACCCCATTTTGTTTCTTTCAAATTTTATTATATTTCAGTCCATACCATGGTATGGATGAAATATATTGTGTTGTCTGATGTTTCTTCTCCTTCTTCTTCTCCTCCTCCTCCTCCTCCTGCCACACAGTCAGAGGGATTCAACTCCGCCATCATTCAGCCAAATGACTTGAAATTTGGCATGGAGGTAGAGTGGGCCAATACCCCCAGGCGTTTTTTTTTCATTTTTTTGATACATGCCTTTAAAAAATTTTTATGAAGGTTTTTTGGGGCATTTTTCGCCAAAAAATTGATTTTTGGATCCTGAGCCCTGGTGTTACAACCAAATGATCTGAAATTCGGTATAAGGGTACCTTGAACATGTGTCTACAGAACAACAGTCACATATTTGGCATACACCACTTCCAAATGACTCATTTGGGGGACTTTAATGGCTATTTTCAGCAAAAAAAGGGCCAAAAGTGCTATACCCGTTCCATGTTCTATCTAAAGAATGGCACGTTCTATCTGCCGTTGGCCATGGAACAGGTGTTCCATTGCGGGTTACCTGAGGTCACATTGCACGTAAGTCGTGCGTAATGACCCACACATTCAATTTTATGTGCCTAAGACCTTCAAAATGTATCAAATCTCATCATTGTTAGTATTTGCATACCTGTAAGAAGATTAGTAAAGCTTTCGAGATTCAATGTGCTTGTTGTTGCATCTTTGTTCTCAATTACATGGCTACTATATAATTCATTTATTTGAGAATCTTTGCCAGTTTTACACTGGGGTAAGTTTGGAATAGTCCACTTTTGCGTGGGAGGGAGATGGACTGAAATATGCTGTATTTGCTCCCAAGCAAATGTCGGCCTCTCTAGTTCCTTTTTGCATTCTTTCAGTGATCTTTGTACATATATTGCTTAATCATAGTAAGAGGTATATTTTGGCATGATTAAGTGTAAAATATTTCAGCTCATTATCATAACTCATGCAAAAATAGGATAAGGACTGCAGGCATGAACAGGTTGACCTTTGACCTCATGCGATTGTCAAATATCATAACCTCTGAAAACCTGATGAAATAACTCCTCTGAAAACCTAATGAAATAACTCCTGAGGTCGATGTTACTTGGCAAACTGCATAATATTAAAGCAATAATGCTTCCTTAAAAACATTTTGAGGACATATACAAACAATTTTGTGTGTAGGAAAGGGGAAATATGGCCGTTTGGACCCCAGACGGTCTTACATCAGACTTCCCGTTCTTATTTTAACAAATTTGTGCCGATTTCCAAGAAACATTTAGGAGAACTTGAAGAAGAGGTTTATTGACAAAGTAACGGGAGGAATTTTTTTTTTAATAAAAAATGTTCAAACAGCACATAAAAATATACGCCTGGGGTCCAAATGGACCCCATTCGGGTGTTTGAGGGTTAAAAGTTTGTTCTGGTTAATTACTGGTAACTTACAGCGAGGGAGCTGTCAACAGTGGCTAAATATAGTTGGAAAACTTCCCCCCCCCCCGATGGGTTGTTTGTACAGCGAGGGAGCTGTCAACTGTGGCTTTACATTAATTATGGTTAGAGCATGTAGTTTACTGAGTAACCATGTACACCTGAAGGCATTGGACGCTAGGATATTGGGATTTTCGTATACACAACCAGAGATTCGTCCTACCTCGCTTCCGTTGTCTATTATACATCTTCCTCAGAACTTCTGACTGCTTTTCAACGTTATATGTAGCCGATGTAGGTGGCGCTTTTGCGGCGAAAACACAAGCTCAAACGTGGTCCATACAGTGTATAAACTGATATGTATAGACCCGGTAACCCTGTATAAAACATAGCCTCCCTTCACACTTACATAGTGGTGTGACGTTACCTGCACCTGATGATGTTATTTCTTATTCCTCAGTATGTGGAGGTGACCTGACGGCTCCTTCTGGAGGCCCTGTGACGTCACCCAACTATCCCGGTAACTATGGCGACAATGAAAACTGCGAGTGGACGATCACTGTACCAGAGGGAAGCATCATTCGCCTCACGTTTGACAGCTTCAACACTGAGGACCGTTATGACAAACTCACCATCTACGATGGAGCCAGTGATAATGCTGCAGTGATAGAAAGGTAATCATTATTATTCATTAGTTTCAGACACCCACCCGCCATAATTAGACATGCACTAGAGGAAAACCTAAATACATACAAAACATACACATAAAAGTGAAATCTTATTTAAACAGACGCTGCGGAGGTTTGTGAAGTATAAGTTGCGATAGAAGGAAACCGACTTTTAAAACGTACAGACTGAACACTATTGTTAGAATGAATGAATGAACTTTATTGCTCGACAGTTGTACAATAGACTAATTGTATTGCTCACATTGTTATTGTTGCCACCATTGTACAGTGAGAAATACAATAAGTCTATTCTAAGAAACTACTACAGAAAAACATTTGAACTTAAAAGTCGCATTGACAAGATGTGCGTTACGGCGTTTTACAGTACTTTCTCTATTTTGCAAGGCACCATATATATATATGGGGTCGGGGGTATGACTTCAGTACATTAAAAATATCCGTGTTTGTCTTTGGGAAAGGTTTACTAGCTTTCCAGGCGTTTCGTTCTTTTTGGTTATCTGTAGTATAGGGAAACAAGTCATTAAAAAATATTCATCTTCAACAGTTTCTTGACATGAGGGACATTGTCTCCGGTAACTGGTATATCATTATAGCCACCGTTTTCTTTGTCCACCTTGTGCGAACTGATTCTTGATTTGGTAATGTTAACTATAAAGGCCTTGTGCCATCTGACAACAAAGGTATCAGTCAGGTTAAAAACAAACATCTCACTGGAACTACAACTTCTAAGCAGATCGGAAAAACATAAACGACCCGTGATAAGGACTTAAGTTACACATTTTATGTTCCTTGAATCAAATCTACACGAAAAAATAATGATGACCAATCAACACGGGATATTCAAGCCACTCTAAACGCTCTGTATAACAAACAACATCCCCAAAGCTTGGAATATTACAATAGTTTGTGCGTCAAATACTAATTGTCCTTATTTTTATAATGCCTAGGTTATCCGGTGAGCAATGGAACATTATGAATATCATCAGCTCATCTAACACGATGTTCCTGAGGTTTACATCTGATGGGAGTGACAGCTATCAGGGGTTCCAGTTCTCCTACACAAGTAAGATCTTTGGCTACACTTCTCAAATTAACAAGGCCAATGATATCATTTTGTATGCTGGTTAATATGAACTGTGTTTGTGGCAATTTTCGGTATATGATTAGTTTCTGGGGTCCAGAAGATGCAAAAAAATTGCAATTACTATTTTGTAAATGACGCTTAATTGGCATGGTTAATAAGGAAATTTGAAAATCACATTGGTATACACTATAGGACTTTTAGTCTGTAATATATGTAATGTATGGGAATTGGAACATAAATAGATAAAAATAATGAAAATGTACGCAAAATTGTAGATCTATAATAAATGACAAAGGAAGGAAATCCAAACCTTTGCATTGTTTTGTTCCAGGCAGAACTGCAGGTCAATGCTGGGATCCCGCTGTTCCGGCCAATGGGAACAGGGATAACAACAGTAACTTTACATCAGGACAGACAGTCAGGTACACCTGTATGGACGGGTATCAGCTGTGGGGGACTGCTAATATAACCTGCCAGCCGAACGGGACTTGGAGTGGTGCTACACCAACTTGTAGAGGTAATAAATAAAGAATAAAACTATTGACGTTAGGGTTAGAACTTCTGGTTTACGGTATACATATGGCATACACCGGTAACATTGATCATTATGTTCAAAGTGGCCTTTTTTATGACTTAACCCCTAGAAGTTTTAGTGGTACGGTATCCACAGGATGACCAAAATAGCCCGGTCTGAATAAAGTTAACCCAATTCAAATCGTTACGGGAAAGGTCACCCAATGATTAGAGGTGCTTTTAAGGCCGGCCCTCTTTAACTCCTAAACTACTTATAATCATCGCATCATCAATATTCAGATGATCGATATCGTCTAATAGTAAAAATACAGTCGTAACCGTCTTATGTAATTGTACAACGTACAATGGGACCGCATTTTAGATGCCATGTTAGGCCACACTTCCTTAATTCTATGGATGACATCCGCGCGCGCATTGATTTTCGCTTGTTCTCAGAAAAAAAGAGCACGTCCACCGAGGCTTTGGCCTGGCTCTAGGCCTGAGTAGTCCATAGTAGTTAGCGACAATACGGAGCCAGGCACCCAGGCTACCGGAGCTCCACGACTCAAGAACTCAGTATATACGTACAGTGCCGATTCATAAATTCCGCAAAAAGCCAGCATGTGCCGGCTTGTCGTATACGCTGCTATGTGCTGCCGCGAATTCACAATACCAGCCTGTATTCCCGTGGTTTAGTAGCATTTTTATTATTGACCGGAATTTTTATTTTATTTGCCCGCGCGCACTAGTTTGGGGGTCTTCATAGAATGTCATCCATAAAATTAAGTCGGTGTGACCTTACTGTGTAGACATAAGTAGAATACTTTGCGTTTCTATAAGCAATGGCACCTGTGTTATGCAGTGTGAACCAGTCAGAACATGGGCGATAGGCGACCAAGTGTCGTTGAAATCTCTGAACTTGGTCTAGGTAAGCACGCTGTTTTTGTTTGAAAGGAACCTAGTCCGCGCGGTACGCATCGTACTTTATTACTTCTGGTCATGGCAAGGCTAGATCGGGCAAAGGCCGCCGGAACAATCCATCGTTCTTCACAGTTAGTTCGATCGCATTCGCGGACCCGCTAATCGAATAAGTAGAACCGTCGCCAGAGAGCTAACTATGAACTTCCCCCTGAACTTCCGAAAACTTGTCTTCACTTAATAATTGCATATCAATCGTAGTTTGTGCTTATAAACCTGCATTTTTCCTTCTGTCTGTCAGTCACTGACGAAAGCTAGGGGATACTAGCTGAAATGTCTGACCGTTTCCAAAATCATATCAAGTTGCTTGAGTAACTTAATGAAGGCTAAATTTGCATGATTAAGTAGGAAATTCTGTAATTACTGTGTTTTACAGCATAATACTTTCGTATATGGGATGTATGTAATCTTTGGCAGGTGAAGCAGCAACAGATACCAATTATGCAAATATTGACCTAATTTGCATAATCAATGTGAAAAGTTTTTGCGATTTTTTAATGGTGAATGATGGGAATTTATACCTTTTGACATGTGCAAGTTACTTAAAGGTTAACATCACTATGAATGTATTGTGTTAATGTAGGGGTAATTTGCATAATTAATGAGGACATGTTGAAATAACATTCCTATTCCTGCCAAAGAACAGGAATTCCTCACGCCAAATATTGTAATTTGAGTTTAGAAAACCAAAGCTAAAACTGTTCATTACGACCTTACTTCCATATACAATGGGACAAATCCATCCAATAACAATTTTTCATAACTCTTCATATTTCATGGAGGTATGAGATCTCCAAATTCTTGTTTTTTTAGAACAGGCGAAAATACAATGCGCGCGTAGTTAATGTGCTATTCTTGTTCCTTGTCAACATGTGTGCCAACAGACCGTGTTTGTAGTAACCAATGATAGGCCCCCTGACATATCCGTCCAGCGTTTTTACCGTCCAGCCATGCATGGCGATGCAGTGTTTGCTTGTACCGACATTGGTGCAAACTTTGGTTTACGACACATGCTGGCATTTTGAGGAATTTATGAATCGGCACTGTACGTATGTACAGAGTTCTTGAGCCGTGGAACTTCGGTAGCCTGGGTGCCTGGCTCCGTATTGTCGCTAAGTACCATGGACTACTCAGGCCTAGAGCCAGGCCAGAGCCTCGGTGGACGTGATCTTTTTTTAGAACAGGCGAAAATCAATGCGCGCGCGGATGTCATCCATAACATGAAGTCAGTGTAGCCTTACACAAGAAAAAATACTGTTGTACTGTTTGTATCAGAAGAGCTGGATTTTTTACATTTCGACGCATGCGCGTTTGAGCGACGCAGGCCATGCTATACTGTGATTCACTTTATGTTCACGGTAGCAAAAGTTCACGGTCTGAGAAAAATTGACATGTTCACGGAACTATATATTCACGGTGGAGACAGGTACTGGAAAAAGAAAATCAAGGATTTTTTGTTAACTGTAATGATGTTTACATCTTTCTGGTTTGTGGTGTATGCAATAGACTTGCTGCCATTTTAATCCATGTTCTTTACAAAAAAAACTTAACGTAGTAACAGTCTCATCTAGTGACGTACCATTGATCGAAGTATGGTTACATAAGTTTTTAGGCGCTAATTTATTGATCGTACTACAAATCTAAAGATAATTGCATAAATTATGTTAATGACAACACTGCAGGCCATGCTATACCTGTTTACGTCTTTCTGGTTTGTGGTGTATGCAATAGACTTGCTGCCATTTTAATCCATGTTCTTTACAAAAAAAAACAAGAATTCCGAGATTTCATACCTCCATGAAATATGGGCTTGATATGTAAATGTAAATGTCCTCTTTAATTATGCAAATTACATCTGCATTAACATGATATATGCATCGTGATGTATGTGAACTTTTGATTAACTTACAGATGTCCCAAGTATGACATTCCCATCATTCACCATTAAGAAATCATAGAATTTTTGCATAAATTATGCAAATTAGGTCATCATTTGCATAATTAGTATCTGTTGATGTTCTGCCTGCCATAGGTTACATACATTACATGCATGAAAGTAGTATAATGTAAAACACTGTAATTATAGAATTTCCTCATTAATTATGCAAATAAAGTCCTCATTTGCATAATTTGCATTTAATCATGTACATCTCTCTCAGCTACCTACACACCAAAAATTATGAAAATTTGTTGTTCTTATCTTGACTTATTGGCTTTTAAACATTTCGCCAGAAAGTGCCCTGCAGTTCCAGAACAAGCTGATAGGGGGACCAAACCCACACCACTTATTCCTGACACGAAAAGTTATCTGTCACCCAAAAGTCAAGACCACAGCATGTTCGAGACAAAAGATACAAAAAACGGAAGTTCTGCTGCAGTACCAAGGTCATCCACCAGGAGGCCCATACTTGACCTTGACCTTTGTCTATTCAAGACTTACCAACATACCAAATATCATGGCAATCCATAAAGGCGTTCTGAAGTTATGCTGACCACAAAGTTGCGGAAACACAGACAGACAGACACACAGACACACACACATACATACATACATACATACAGACAGACACGCCAAAAACAATACCTCCATTTTTCATGGAGGTAACAAAACCACCAGGCCACGCTACATTGCGTGGGGAGACAGAATGAATACACGGGCAGCCTAGAATCATGTACATAACATAAACAGCCAAGGGGGCGAAAATTACGCCCTGAAAACCCTAAAACTCATCCACATAGAGACGTCTAATCACGTTTCAACTGTCTTAGGAGCGCCCCGCGAACTGACTTGTAGTATTGTAGGTTGCCAAAATCGGAGAGGTGCAGTCCGTCCGGGGCGAAATAATTTGGGTTCTTTCGCCAGAGGCGCTTGTGTCGCCACACGGAAACGGCCGGCAAATGTTCAACGGCAGACGAGAGATGCTTGCGGAAATCGGCCAAACGTTCTGGGAAGTTGGGCATGTTGGGCGGATCGGTGTAGCGCCAAATGGGTTCTGCTAGGATGATAGATTTTACAGCTGGGATGCATTGAATAGAGAATGCGAGGTCCGCCAGGTTTTGTGCAATTTGGTGGGGGGAGAGATCAGCATGACACAAGTCGTTGTGACCCAGTTCGATGTACACAATGTCAGAAGGGAAGTCTCTAATGTAGGGGAGTAGCCGAGATCTGTATCGCGGGATTGTGCAACCAGGGATACCGTGGAAGTCAACAGTTACTTCTGACAACCAGAAATCCGGGGCCACCGCTTAGCCTGGGTTCCAGACCCATAGCACACTGGACACAAAGTATCTCAGTGAGCAGGGGTCTGGCCGGGTCAGATAGACCTGTCATTCGAGCCATTCGAACGCTCAGTATTTGAGCGTAAGGCCCCATTGGTAGAACAGCAGGAAGCAATTTTACACCTTGGCTATGATTGGTTAAAACCACCCAGCTGTATCTTTGAATCTTCAACAGTGGCCACCAGCAGATGAGATGAAACTGTAGATTGTGTATTTTGTCCTGATGTGTTAGAGGACAGTGTTACCCCAACAAACAGGAAAGCCAGTTGTACACTACTTCTACTATTTAAAAGAGTTCTGCTGTTATTTTGGAAAATGAACACCAAATACATGTTAAAAATTGACAGGTTAATGATTAACTGTTGAGCTCAAGACTGTCTCCTGCTGACCAATGGTGGTACCATGTAACAGGCTACCTGGGGTGTGAGGGGCCATCAATCACAGCTTCTCCTCCCTGTGCTTGAGAGCTTTTCCTATATCGTCCGGCCAGACCCCTGCTCACTGAGATACTTTGTGTCCAGTGTGCTATGGGCCTGGAACCCAGGCTAGCCACCGCTCGGCCGGACTGTGTAGTAGTGCGGGACCGTATGAAGGATTCTAGTCGGCAAACGAAGGAGTGCCCTGTGATAAAGGCGCTGTCCATGCTGACAAATAAGTATGAGATGACAAACTCACCGCAAGCAAGTACGGAAAAGGGGGGCGAACTCCTGGCCGGAGGCTCTGCACGGCCGCCGCGTTCTGTCGGTACATATAGAATACAACACGGGGTATTCCGCAGGCCGGAGGGCGATCCGACTCGCGGTCGGGCCGGGACCGAGGGCGATGCGGAATACACCGTGTTGTATTTTATTTATATCATACCCACCCAAGAAAACGCGCCTTTCAATGCAAGATGAGCCAAAAGCTGGTGCCCCTAAGCCTTCAATTGCAACAACATCAGTTCCAACGTCCGGATTCTGTATTCGAATTTTCGAAAGGGGCACACGCGGTTAGGGAAAAACGTGTTCGACTCGTTTTATGGAAGCCATGGAAGCGTTCGATAACGGGTTCTGGACCGGGCCGTACCGTAACGTACGGCCCGGTCTGGAACCCGTTATCGAACGTTATCGCGGCCCGGGTATGATATAAGGTCCGGTACGATCCGTCGCAGCAGCACTGTCCGGTGCGATAAGCTCCTCTGAACGGGCCGCAGAAGTTCTCGGTAGTACCAAGGAGGTTCTTAACGGGAAGGGCAGCGACAGTCGGAGGCGTTCTCCAGGCCGTAGAATTTCGTGTAAGTCGGAGAGGGTTTAGTGGAGAGATTTGTAGGGAGGTCTGACGTACACGACCTGTCCGGGCCGCGTGTTAGCTCAGAGTGACACCACGCGGCACGGGAGTGACACCACGCGGTACGGTCTAATTAGAAACAGCCTCTTGTGAAGAGGATCTCAGACAGATCACTCTGTTGCCATGGCAACAGGCGAGACAGGCCACCCTAGTAGATTGGCTTCCTGCTTTCCCAGCAAAAACCTCCTTTTATACATGTAATCCATTCAATCTGTGGCAGGCGGAACATCGATACCAATTATGCAAATGATGACCTAATTTGCATAATTAATGTGAAAATTCTGTGACTCTTTATTGGTGAATGATGGGAGTTTTATACCTTGTGACATGTGTAAGTTACTTAAATGTTAGCACCACTATGCATATATTATGTAAATGTAGTCATTTGCATAATTAATGTGGACATGTTGAAATGAAGTATGACAAAGGAGAGGAATTTTACACGAAAACTAGAAAACGACATTTCCTTTGGGGCAAATACGGGGCACCTGTTTGGCACTCTGATTTATCTGCGAAACTCAGTAACAGAATCGAGAATGTCCAGCGCCGAGCGTTGCGAATCATCTTGAGTGAGGATTTCACCTCTTACCACAAGGCATGCGTACAGTTCAACCTACCAACACTCAAGTCACGCCGTGACAAACTGACAATGAACTTCGCTAGATCACTTGAACGATCTAAGCTGCACAGACACTTATTGCCACCTCCAAGAGTTGAAATCAGTGGTAGGACGACCCGCTCATCCCTTAAACTGGACACTGCCTTCTGTAGAACTAAAAGATACCGAACAAGTGCAATTCCTTACATGATACGGATGCTGAATTTGTAGCTGCTCTTTACTTCGTTGCCCTACTTATAACCTAATCCTGCCATCTATTTGTATGTACGTGTACTCAAATGTTTTAATATTCCCAGAAATTTTATTCAAATGTACATACTAGAATCTACTCGTTGCGCCACACTTAATCATTTTATCCCGATATGCTTTTAACTTTAATGTTCAATGTTTTAACCAACCACTTGTTATCAATTGTTTTTATTCAATGCGCTACCTACATACCTCGATCTTAAATATTATACGTTAGACTGTTTATTTGCGTAAATCTATTAATCAATTGTAAATGTATCACATAATTCAGCCATTGGCTGCGAGGTGTAACTTGAATTTGAAATAAACCATTATTAAAATACAGCGATGGCTTCACCACATTATACGACATGGCAGGGAAAGAATGAGAAACACAAGGGAAAACAATGCTCAGTTACGCTGATATAACTTTAGTATGAAGTAACATATAACTAAGACAACAACAGGTGGATAGCTATTCCCTACATTATTGGTTAGGATTTTTAATTGCCTTCGACAGAGAAGGCTATAAAATCGTTTTGGTACTGTTTGGCAGATTATGCAAGATAAATTTTGAAGGCATATCCTCCGAGGTTCACGATTTTTGGTAGACAGGTTGTCTTAGGGATGGGCATTGTCAAGGCCAAAAATGGGCTTCGTGGGATGTTTTTACGTGAACGGAGTTGACTTTAAGTGTTTGTGTTTTTCTAATTAACAAGATAACTCAAAGAATCCTTAAATGGTTGTTCATGATTTTTAGCTGGCAAGTTACCGTTGAGAATACGAAGGTCAAGTTCGGAAATGGGCCTCGTGGGAGGTTCCCATGTCATTTAATTTGACCTTTGTGTTGTTCGTTATTGTTGTTAGCAGGATAATTCGAGAATCTGCAAATGGATGTTCACGATTTTTTTGCGAGCAAGTTACCGTCGACGATAGCAAGATCAAGTTCGGAAATGGGCATCGTGGGAGGTCCGTACGTTACTGTAGTGGGCTTTTAGTGATTGTTGTTTAGTTTGTCAGTAGTTCAAGTTGTGAAAAAGCAATGTTTTGTGTGAACAGGCAAGCGAAGTTTAAAAGCTTGCTCTGGTTAATTACTGGTAACTTACAGCGAGGGAGCTGTCAACAGTTGCTTAAGCCGGAAAAATATTTCCCCCTGAAGGGTTGTTTGTACAGCGAGGGAGCTGTCAACAGTAGCTTTAGTTGGAAAACTTTCGCCCCCCCCCTGATGGGTTGTTTGTACAGCGAGGGAGCTGTCAACAGTGGCTTTACATTAATTATGGTTAGAGCATGTAGTTTACTGTGTAACCATATACACCTGAAGGCATTGGACGCTAGGATATTGGGATTTTCGTATACACAACCAGAGATTGTCCTACCTCACTACCTTACCTTGTCTATCATACATCTTCCTCAGAACTTCTGATTGCTTTTCGCCGTTATATGCAACCGATGTAGGTAGCTTAGTTTGTATCTCCCCTCGTCCCGGTTCACCTCAGTGCCAAGTGCGTCGGCTGAAAATAGCGAGAAGCATTACTCCAGGCAGAAACATAGGAATGAGAAGAAAGTGAATGAATAAAAGAAATATTTAAGTCCATACAGTGTATAAACTGATATGTATAGACCCGGTAACCCTGTATAAAACATAGCCTCCCTTCACACTTACATAGTGGTGTGACGTTACCTGCGCCTGATGATGTTATTTCTTATTCCTCAGTATGTGGAGGTGACCTGACGGCTCCTTCTGGAGGCCCTGTGACATCACCCAACTATCCCAGTAACTATGGCGACAATGAAAACTGCGAGTGGACGATCACTGTACCAGAAGGAAGCATCATTCGCCTCACGTTTGATAGTTTCCACACAGAGGACGATTATGACTTTCTCACCATCTACGATGGAGCCAGTGATAATGCTGCAGAGATAGAAAGGTAATCATTATTATTTATTTGTTTCAGACACCCACTGGCCCGCCATAATTAGACATGCACTAGAGGAAAACCTAAATACATACAAAACACACACATAAAAATGAAATCCTATATAAACAGACGTTGCGGAGGTTTGTGAAGTATACGTTGCGATAGAAGGAAACCGACTTTTAAAAAGTACAGACTGAGCACTATTGTTAGAATGAATGAATGAACTTTATTGCTCGACAGTTGTACAATAGACTTATTGTACATGTATTGCTCACATTGTTATTGTTGCCACCATTGTACAGTGAGAAATACAATAAGTCTATTCTAAGCAACTGCTACAGAAAAACATTTGAACTTAAACTTGGTATTGACAAGATATGCGTTACGCGTTTTACAGTACTTTCTCTATTTTGTACGGCACCACATATATGTATGGGGTCGGGGGTATGACTTCAGTACATTACAAATATCCGTGTTTGTCTTTGGGAAAAGTTTACTAGCTTTGCATGTATTCCGTTCATTTTGTTTATCTGTAGTATAGGCAAACAAGTCATTAGAAATAGTATTCATCTTCAACAGTTTCTTGACATGAGGGACATTGTCTCTGGTTACCTGGTATATTATTATAACCACCTTTTTTCCATTTCCAGCTTGTGCGAACTGATTCTTAATTTGGTAATGTTAACTATAAAGGCCTTGTGCCATCTGACAACAAAGGTATCAGTCAGGTTAAAAACAAACATCTCACTGGAACTACAACTTCTAAGCAGATCGGAAAAAACATAAACGA
>NW_017804035.1:59294-60019 GCF_001625305.1 Branchiostoma belcheri
CCCAAAAAAACCATGCTGAAATTCTAGTGTATTTTCTCTAGCTGTAAGGAACAGCCAGCAAACAGTTCAATTTCTACCTTAAAACCGCTTGTAAAACGCGCTGCGCGGCCATTTCAAATCTGAAATCACACGGACGCCGTCTTCTACATGCGCCGTCTTCGTTTTTCAGCGCCCTTCCTAACGATATCGATAAAAATGTAATCCAGGTCTTTTGAAGACAACATTCAGTTTATTTTCGTGGCACAACAGTATTTTTAATTGTTCTTGTGTAGCCGCTTGAATTTCCCGGCGCCGATGAGATTAAACCATACAAGGTAATTGTAGTCGATTGGCGATATTAAATCTGTGACCCCGCCCCCACCTCGACCTTGTTGAAAAGCGGTATTGTACCGAACAAGCATTCGAGCAAAAATAAAGGCTTTACTTACTACTTTTTTTATTATTTAAAGAAAGTTTATTGCAAAATCATGCCCGAAGGCTAATTGCTTTTACAATCAAGTATACAAAACAATAATGTAAGACAGACAACAACTGTCTGGGAAAACTTCTACTACGCTAGTTATTACTACTACTATGCTAGTTATTACGGGGTTCGACTTCTTCTTTGAAGGCAGTGGATAATGAATAGTCCTAGCCTCTACCAGGCCTGAGGGCGCGGCTGCAAAATAGTAGAAATTGGCAAAATAGAGAGATAAACACGCCGAGGGAGTTCAGTCAGCCAGTTT
>NW_017804035.1:60412-75736 GCF_001625305.1 Branchiostoma belcheri
CAGTTTGAGCCGGCAAACTGTAAACTGGCTGACTGAACTCCCTCGGCGTGTTTATCTCTCTATTTTGCCAATTTCTACTATTTTGCAGCCGCGCCCTCAAGCCTGGTAGAGGCTAGAATAGTCCCACATTCTGAATAATTAGTGGGTTTTGTGATCTTAGTAAAAACGTAGTCTTTTGGTGGTCTTCTAAATAACGAAAGGATGGAAAAATTGTGGTAACTGTCTGAAACAATTTGGTTCTGCTGGTCTATTATTATTATTAAATTATTAATACTTACTAAACTTAGGATTGTGTACCAGCAAAATGTGTTCCCAAAATACAGGAAATGGCATTTCCAGAGGGTCAAGATTTTAAAATTTTTCCGGGGAGCATGCCCCGATCTCCCTTGTGTATTGAGATATTAAAATAGCACGTGGAAGAAGTTTGTGGATGCCATGCACTCGAATATCGGGAGAAAACTTAGCTACAGAGTACTCAAAATTTACCTTCGTGTAGCAGCAAAATCTTCCCCCCAAAATGCAGGAAAACGCGTTTCAGAGGGTTAAAATTTCAAAATTTCCGCCTTCGGCGCTCGATTTCTGGAAAATTGTTCCATACAAATCTCGCCCTCCCAATCAAAATTTCCTGCCGCCGCCTCTGTGATGACCAATCAACACGGAATATTCAAGCCACTCTAAACGCTCTGAATAACAAACAACATTCCCAAAGCTTGGTATATTACAATACTTTGTGCGTCAAATAGTAATTGCACTTACTTTTTTTATAATGCCTAGGTTAACCGGCCAATTGTACATTATCCCCATCATCAGCACATCTAACACGATGTTCCTGAGGTTTACATCTCATAGGAGTGTCAGCGCTCAGGGGTTCCAGTTCTCCTACACAAGTAAGATCTTTGGCTACACTTCTCAAATTAACAAGGTCAATGATATCATTCTGTATGCTGGTTAATATGAACTGTGTTTGTGACAATTTTCGGTATATGATTAGTTTCTGGGGTCCAGAAGATGTGAAAAGTTGCAAATTATGTAAATGACGCTTAATTGGCATGGTTCATGTGGAAATTTGAAAATCACATTGGTATACACTATAGGACCTTTAGTCTTTAATCTATGTAATGTATGGGAAGTGGAACATTAATAGATAAAAATTATGCAAATGTACACATGATTGTAGATCTATAACAAGGGAAATCGTAGATTTCAAACCTCCGGGTTTTCTTGTGTTCTACAGGTTTAGGTTATTTGTTTGTGTGTAGTATGAAAGTTATGTGCGTAATATGTTTGTATGTGTTTGATGGCTACTGACGGTTGGTTCGGTATGGACTGTTGATTAACGTGTCTGACAGCCTGCACCGTCACCCGCGCCATTACCCCCGCCGTCATCCCGCGCCGTCATTGCTGCGCCATCACCCAAAATTTTTATCGGAACCAGACACCTCTCTGTTTGACCCCTTTTTGAATGCTAAGACCCAAAACTGCACTCGCCCCAATCCTTAACAACATGGAAATTACCATTTTCAGCACGGCGGGGGTGTCCGGACCACTTAAACACCTTTTATTTCGACGCCCATAAACACATATGCAATTAAACAAAAACGTTCTGCGTCATCTGCAGCCCAATAGCAATACGTACAACGAACCCCAGACAAATCCGTCATGCCGATCGCGAGAAACAGCTGCTGACAGAAATTGTTCAAACGATAGTAAAACCTTCTCGCGGAAGGATATCTCCTTCCCCGGAGGTAATAAATGACAAAGGAAGGAAATCCAATTTGAAGCCTTTACATTGTTTTGTTCCAGGCAGTACTGCAGGTCAATGCTGGGATCCCGGTGTGCCGGCCAATGGGAACAGGGATAACAACAGTAACTTTACATCAGGACAGACAGTCAGGTACACCTGTATGGACGGGTATCAGCTGTGGGGGACTGCTAATATAACCTGCCAGCCGAACGGAACTTGGAGTGGTGCTACACCAACTTGTGCAGGTAATGAATAAAGAACTAGAGTTCCGCGATCTCATACCTTCGCCAAATGATGTTAATCTTTATGGCTGACAAATATATAGATTGTTCCCCCTGATTGTGCAAATAGGATCCTCATTTCTATTAGTGTATTAGTGTTCATCATATTCTCAACCAAAAGTCTTACATTAACAAAGTGTCATTCTACCATTTCTTCATAAATTATGCAAATAAGGTCCTGATAATTCATTATGTTTAATGATGTTTACCTTCACTGAACTTTCACATACCACAACTATGAAATTCCACGTAGTTATTACAGTATTATAATATTTTCTTATTAATTATGCAAATTAAGTCCTCATTTACATATTCAATATCTGCCTTTGTTTCTCTCCTTCTCAATTACAAATGTCACAAGCTTCGATAGTCCTATCATGGAATGCAGCTGATTTAAAGAATCTCCCCATAAAATATGCAAATCACATCCATAATTGCATAATTGTCACAATTATCATCGCGTAAGCTACCTACATACCTAAAATCATGAGGATCCGTCAACCGGTTCTTGAGTTATCCTCTTTTGAATATCTTAAAAACAGATAGCGCTGCAGATCCAGAGCTAGCCGCTAGGGGACCCAAACTCACGTCACTTCTTCCCCAGCACAAGAGCTACCTATCATCTAAATATCGTCACCCTAGCATGTCTAGATCATGAGATATCAAAATCGGAATTTCAGCTACAGTACCATAACAAGCCGCCAGGGGGCCCAAAATCTAATCAGTTCGAGCTCTCATCAAGACCTACCCACCTACCAAATATCATGATGATCCATCTAAGCTTTCTCGAGTTATGCTGTTGACAGACACACGCACACGCACACACACACACACACAAACACACACACTCAGACATACACACGGCCAGGAAAACATAACCTTCTCCAATTTTTGGCGAAGGTAATAAAACTATTATATATTGACGTTAGGGTTAGAACTTCTGATTTACGGTATACATGCGTACACATGCAACATTGATCATCATGTTCACAGTGTTTTTTAATGACTTAACACCTTGAAGTTTTAGTAGTACGGTATCCCCAGGATGACCAAAATGATTTGCCACTTGTTTCACAAAAATTATTTAGCCTTCTCTTTGCTGATGACACTAACTTATTTATATCTCATAAGAATCTTAATACTCTAATAACCACCGTAAACGAAGAACTAGATAAAGTAAATATGTGGTTCAAAACAAACAAATTATCTTTAAATGTGAAAAAAACTAATTTTATCAGATTTGCAGCTAAGAATAAGAAGTACCCGAAGGAAAATGTTAAGATATTAATGAACAACATCCGTATTACCCAAGTGACCCATACTCGCTTCTTAGGTGTCCTGATTGATAGCAAATTAACTTGGAAGAATCATATTGATCATGTAAGTAAAAAGATTTATAAGAATATTGGGATAGTACGGAGAATAAGTAATTTCTTATGCCATAAAATGTTTATTACCCTATATTACAGTCTTGTTCATCCCTCACGGTGGTAAAATCTGGGTTGCAAAGTTCCCACATGCCATAGAACCCGAACTGTGTTCGATCGTGTTCGATCTGGGCAATTCGAATCGAACCCGCGTTCTATTTCGGGGTCACCTGCGGTCATTTACAATAAAGCGGCAAAACAAGCCTTTCTGCCTCCGTGCCGTGCATCAGATAAAAAACAACACTCTTTTATAGATACAAACAGTTTCCTGGACAGTACATGTCCGCTATCATTTTTTTGTGGACATGTAACATGTAGCGAAGCTACTGTCGTATCCTTGGGTGACCTTGAATACTGTAATGATTCTTTACGCCAGTATGAATAACACAATGCAGACTTTTGGTCGACATGACATGTCTGCAAAACTCGTTTTAACCTGCAAGCATGGAAAGTCAAGCATACCCCATTCACGGCTCAAAATGACCGTTACGGTTGTCCCGAAAATCGTGTTTTAGGGATTTTCTAAAAATGGCCTCAATTTTGAATTATGGGTAATTTAGTGCGAAAAATGTAAAGAAAAATCATTTTTTCACCAATATGTCGACAAAAACTAGACTTAAAGTCAGAAATTAAAAAATCCCTAAAACACGATTTTTGATCTTATTCCTAGTCGTCGAAAAATATAAAAATCGGGGATCTGGGGTGATATACGTAGCCAGGTTAAAACGCTGTTTGCCTAAAAACATGACATGACTTGTGGTCGGAAATCCGAAAAAAAAATCGTCTTTCGGAGCGAAATTTTGAAAAATCAATGATTTAACATAAACAGCTAATATTGAAAGGATGTTAAGGCAATAATTTCATTTTAATTTGACAAAATTTACCATTAAATCCTTTTTGTTTATTTTCAAGTGTTTTACTGGTAGGCCAAACTCGGCCCAAATAGCGTCTTGTAATCCGATACCTTTTAGAACGCGCCTAGCAATGGGAAAGAATACCGTAGAGACAGACCGCCGTGCCTATTTGACCTACTGCAACATTGTATGGGCATCTGCGTACTCCACATCACTCAAACCTCTCTTTCTCCTTCAAAAACGGTACATTAGAATGACATTAAGCTTCCTTCACTACCCCTAGTGCCCCCTTATTTAAAAAGTTACAAATACTGACTATTTATGATATAAACCGACTTCAAACCTGCTTGCTAATGTTTAAAATAATAACTAAATGTCCCTGTCTTCCTGAAACCTATTACAACACCTTCAGATTGAACTCAGATATCCATAGCTACAACACAAGACAAAGCAATTATATAAGGCCTATTACTGCAAAAACTAATCAGCGGCAATTCTCATTCATGTACAGGGGACCTACAGTCTGGAATAACCTAAACAAAACATTAAAGCTATGTCCATCTTTAAATATTTTCAAATCCCACGTCAAAGCTGATTTCATTAAAGACTCCGCACTTTCCTAGGTCTGGTTACATTAACACTCAAATCATCTTTTTACATACTACGTTGTTTCAAGTTCTTACTGATTGATTTGCTAATTTGCTATATTTTCATTTGTTTGTAGCCAAACACATTGGTTTTGTTTGGTTCATGCATTGTTTGTTTGGTTCATGCATTGTTTGTTTACTTATGTTAAACCTGATCATTTTGTTTATATGACTGTTTTTGCTTATTTCTTTAATTGATTCATTATTTTGTTTCATTGATGTAAGAATATAATGTTAGTTCACATGGGGGGAGTTCTCATACAAGCCTGTGGCTTTTCCTCTACCCCTGCATGTTTATTTCTTTCTGTTATACTTATGTTTTGCAAATTTTGCTTTTACTTTGTATGTGCACACGAATAAATAAATAAATAAATAAATCTAACACATTAATTTAAAAAAAATCAACTACATATAAGAAATACACTCAACTACCCGGAGGTATAAAATCTCAGATTTTCCTTCTTTATCACATTTATTTAGTACGTATTTTTATTTTAAGGGATGAATGTGATAACTTGAAAAGTTGTGATAAGCAGTTTTTGAAATGTTGTGTCATTTTTTTTTTACCACATACAATTTCTATATGGAAAAAATGAGATAACATGTTCTTATTCAATTTTTTTTCCATATAAGAATTCCTACAAACTCTATTTGAAAAAAAAAATGAGATAACAAGAACACTAGACACCTTACTATGATTTAATTGTTATTAACGGGTTGTGTATTTCACAATTTATCAATTCAAATGTTGGATTGAAATTTGTTCTGATCATGTCGCGTGTCCTATTAATCAACATTAGCGGTGAAAATGAAATGTTATCTCAGACGTTTCAATGCTTCATGAATAATTGAAGACCTATATTGTAGAGGATGACTGTGATGTGGTTTTACCAAACAGGGACTCACACTCTGAGGATCAGGACGAGTGACGTTAAGGATTCCCAGAGTAACAACGCTTTAACTGTGGAACTCCTGTCTGACACGTGTGATGGTGTCTGTACAACAACGACGGTTTCCGGACTCAATGCAAAGGGGTGAGTACCATTATAATCTGTACACTTTATCCCAGTCTAGCTGTGATGTGGCTTTTCCGGCAAAAAATATAAGATCTGCATGCCCGTAGCCAGGATTTAGAATGTCCCATTGTCTGGGGGACCAGCGAGCGCTGTTGGTGCGAGGCAAGCGCTGAAGGCACAAGGTTTCTCAAATTTTGAAAATCGAACCTTCTGAAATGGCATGTCCTGTGTTTTGAGAGGATTTCAAAGGAAAAATCAGACATAACTTTTCAATAGCCAAGTGAGCAGCATTTCTACGATTCCAGCCCAGCTGGTGATACGAATCAGTTCATCTGTTATAGAAAATATTGGACCTTTGAGCCTTCGGGAGGGGGGGGGGGGTCCTCCGAACCGCAAGTGGTTTTAAAACACTGATCAGAAATACTATAACAGTAAATTATAAGATTGACATTAATTGAAGTTCAATTCGGCAACAACTGTATTCATCATACAACAACAATATTCTGATGAACCCCCAAATACCCTCCGGATGTATCTTTTATTCCATATTCTTTATATTTTGAAGGACCGTGTTCGTGCGAAGCTTTTCCGCTCCAAATTTCGGTGACCCCACGAGGCTTCGACTCACAGCCCATGGGCAGGACTGGTTGGAACTAGACTGGGTAAGTCTTTATCGTTTTCGCCTTTTGTGTGTATGTGGAAAGCAGAACTCACGATCGTGGGTAAATATTTTGATATGTGACTTGTCAACCCATAATTGCTGTTGATCTCCGAGTGAGAAGTTCATCTCCACTGGAAGTGTTTTTGTGTGCTTGTTACCTTCGCAAAGGAGGATCGTGATGACTTTATAGTAGGTAACTGCCGCAATCAAATGCTAGTTAAGCAGATCAGCAGCTAATTTGCGTAAGTCCAAGCCTAAAGGCGTTACGCAAAGACAACCACTGAAAGGTCTAGCGGTGAGTCGTGATGCTGCTTGATGATAAAAGGAGGAATACTGTTTGTTAATAGGAGATCTGTCACACTGTCACTGTGCACCTCATCGGGCATGAGTTGGGTATTGACCGTTCTTTCGTACACAGCCGTGCGCACAAGATGCGTGATTTCTTGAATTGTTTCGACGCACACCTTGCTTGTAAATGACGAATTCGCCACATCAGTTTCATTACTACCCTGGGTGCCAGAACTCGTTTTTAGGCGGCAAGAGCCCTGAGCCCGCCGGTCTAAATTATCGCTACGGGGGAGTCTAGCCCTGGTATAGCCCAGGGGGAGTTTGGCCGCCTTCCAAACGAGTCTAGTTCTAGGGCCGGACAAACCCCCCGGGCTCAACTCCCCCGTAGGGGTAATTTAGATAGGCGGGCGAAGGGCTCTTGGCTGCCGAAGGAAAACGGCTAACGGCCCGATACTAGTCTTGGCATCCAGGGTATTTCATTACTCGTTTGCTGCTCAAGCTCCATCACATCTGGCGAGGACCAGGCCGGTGTCACAGCGATGACATAAGACCCAGGGGAAGGGCATGTGCGGAGTTTTGGAGAGGGAAACTGTAACAGTAAACGGTGACAGAAGAAGAAGAAATCTCTAGATCTTGGCCCCACTCTGGAGATTTCGCCACCACCAAAAAACAAGGGGTTTCGCGAGATCGCTAGCGGTTTGGTCTCCCGATTGGCGAAATCGCTGCGCTGGATATTTATAGTCTTCCCGCGAGAAATACGCTAGGGATTTTGCATACAATAGTGTAGATCTCTGTCTAAGCTACCCACATACCAAAAATCATAAAAATACATTGTTCCTCACTGTGAATTTATCTGCTCTGAAAGGGTTCGCCAGCAACCTTCCTGCAGTTCCAGAACAACTGCTAGAGGGACCAAACCCACACTACTTATTACTGACTGGAAAAGCTATCTGCTTCTCAAAAATCAAGACCGTATCGTGTTCAGAACAAAAGATACAAAAACCGTTATGCTGCAGTATGCTGCAGTTATGCTGCAGTACCAAGGTCAGCCACCAGGTCATCTGACACTTAGACTTACTAAGATACCTGCGCTCCTCCAAACTTGAGAGCATTACTTTATAATGGCTCTATACGGACACTACAGGACACTACAGCTCATTTGGCATATAACAACAAAACTCGTTGTATTCTCCAATGATTTGTTTCAAGTGTGAAATGACGTTATAGAACTAAAAGGGTACAAATTCAGAACAAAAGGGGGAACTATATATTATATAAGGGCACAAATTCATACCACTGGGAAAGTGTTTTGGGTATTTGTCGGCCGCTGTTTAATGTCTTTAATGATGTAATCAAATCAGGTATTACACCACTTCCAAAATTACCCACTTGGATTCATCAGGCGAAACTTCTATGCATCAAGCGACTGTCAAAATCACCTCTCACCTAATCTCCAAGCAGATCGGGTGTCCAATGGATACTGTATGCCAGTAAATGCCTGACCAATTAGATACTGTCTTTGTGGCCACCGATATTCTAGGAGATTACCCTCACCTATCATGCAATGGGAGGTATTTCGGTCTGTTTATAATGTTTCAAGATCCGTACTTCACACAGATCTCCCATCTTGAACCGAGACACAAAGTTCCCCGCTCGTCCTGGTTTACCACGTTCCCAGAGATCTCCCCTGGCGTTCAACTGGTCCTTCCGACAACTCTGAATGTTAGGTCCGTACGTGGGATACCAGGGATTGGTCGTACACACCAGATCTCGATGCCAACACTTCATTTCCAGTCCCTGAAGCTCAAGGGCAGAAGTTAACTCAAATGTCACTGATACCAGGATGCCGGCCCTCCCCGGAACCGTAACGGGCCCTACCATTAGGTGCTAGTACGTGGACGGGAGGGGGGTTGTAAACTAACCTGCGTAACGTATAATTACCTTCGCCAAGAAGGTTATGTTTTCAGTAGCGTTTGTCCGTCTGTCTGTCTGTTTGTCTGTGAACAGCATAACTCAAGAAGCTTAGTATGCATTGTCATGAAACTTGGTTGGTGGGTAGGTCTTGATAAGACCTAGAAATGATTAGATTTTGGGCCCCCTGGCGGCTTTTGTTGGTACTGCAGCAGAACTTCCGGTTTTGATATCTCGCAATCTGGACATGTCAGGGTCACGAATTTTGGTTGGTAGATAGCTCTTGAGGTAGGGAAGAAGTGACATAAGTTTGGCTCCCCTAGCGCCTTGTTCTGGAACTGCAGGAGCATTTGTTGAAAAATTTTCGAAGGATGATAACTCAAGAACCGGTGGACGGATTGTCATGATTTTTGGTATGTAGGTAGCTGAAGTGATGCTTGACACAATCAAATGATAATTATGCAAATCAGGAGCTAATTTGCATAATTAATGAGTAAATTCTATAAATCTGCTTCGTTCGATAATAGGACTATGAAGCACGTGTGACATGTAATAGAGAACGAAAAAAACATCTGAGGATATAGATTATGTAAATGAAGACCTAATTTGCATAATTAATGGGAATATTTTATAATTTCATAGTTGTAACTTCTGGGAATTTCATACTTGCCACATTTGGAAGTTAAGTGAAGGCGAACATCAATAAACATAATTTATTCAAATGATGACCTCATTTGCATAATTTATGAGAAAGTGCTATAATAGCCTTTTTGTGAAGATAAGGTTGTCATTGGGTGGAAAATATGATCAACTGATATAATCCATGCTAATGAGGCTCTTATTTTCAAAATCAATGATTAAAATTGTATGATTCTTCTACCGCAAGGGTTAACATCATTTGGCGAAGGTATGAGATCGTGGAACTCTTGTTTCTTTCTATGTTAGGTTATCATGCCTTTTTGAACATGAATTTTCTAACCTTATCCAATGAGCCGTAGCCTGACTGAACCTCGCTTTTCGCCGACTCCCTAGTTAGGCGGACTATGTAGGGAGCCCCCCGGAGCTTGGGTTTCACATGCTACATTGAGCCGGAAAAGTAAACTTTGCTGCTTTGGCTTTGTGTTTTGCCGCAAGGAAGAGGCGATCTCACTAACAAAAGAGGAACAGGAAAAGGAAGCAGGAAGCGACTTCCTCAAAATAATAAGTGGCTTGAAAAAGGAAGAATCGACCTGGTGTCAGAACCATTGCTACACAAAGTGAGGATGATACTACTTGCCGCGGTCTGTGCTGTATTTCTGCTGTCTGGCCTCCAGGTCCATCATAACCTTCTAGTTGTGGGCGAACCTGTCACGGAAGTACCGGAGGATGCGACAGTTGGCAGCACGGTGGTGCGACTGAGAGATTCTCCTGTTGCCAGCCGGGTTCTTTCTGCAGATGGTGCGTTTTGGTCAGTCAACATCACCGCGGAAATTGGGACAGACTGGTCAGTTTTCTGCGATCACAATGGCAACGTGATTGACTGGGCAATCGCCGACGTACGCGTCTTTGGACTGGCCACTAGTGATCAATACCAGTGCAGTAAGTACCCAGACCAGCATCTGTTGCATTCATGGAAAACATTATGGTATTGTTTTGGAAGTACTGTTTGGGTCTGTTTGTGTGTGTTTGTGGCCGGTATAACTTACAATCTGCCTGTGGATAGACTGTAATTGGGGAGATAAAGGTCAAGGTCACTTATGGGCCTACTAGCGGCTTTCCTGGCTGATGCAGCAGAATCTTGTTTTTAAAATCTGTGACCTAGCTAGACAAGTTATCGTATTTTATTTATTTTCGTTTCGGCATAAGGATTTTCATTTTTGGAAAAAGTCGAATTCTTTTGTTTCAGACGTCAAATTAGGTAGAAAGCTCCTGTTATGCAGAACAGGAGCTTAAGGAACATTGCAGAGAACATTGCAGACCTAGTGCTAACGGCTACTCCTCTGCCATTTTCCACCACCTACAACACAACCAGGGCCACTCCTTCAAACTCGAGTCCACAGATATCTTAGACCGCGAAACACGCTGGTGGGAACGGGGTGTCAAAGAGGCAATATATGAAAGAATGTACAACCCCACCCTCAACAGGGAAGGGGGGCTACGGGTAGATCTCTCCGGCACTTGAAATTTGGCACTCCCAGCCCCGCGGACAGACAACACTTAAGCTCCTGTTCTGCATAACAGGAGCTTTCTACCTAATTTGCATGATCTTGTCTTGACTTGTCTGACTTTTGTTCCTTTTTCGACTTCCAAAAAATTGTCTTCATGCTATTTACATATCAATCAATAGTTTGTGCATATAAACCTGCTTTTCTGCAGTCTTCCAGTCTGTCACTGACGAAAGCTAGTGGATACTAGCTGAAACGTCTGACGTTCCAAAATCATATCCAGTTGCTTGAGTAACTGCTTTTTGGCGTATTTACTATTTTATTCATTTTTACATTTATTTACGTATCATAAATGTTCATTAATCTCATGCAATCCCCAGCTTCTTGTTGGCTCTACATTTACTGTGTCTGACCTTTTGACCTTCTGTCACCATGTCTAAAATCCGTTTTTCATCCACAGAGAGACCCCTGGCGACTCGTTTCTGCCGTCTCACCACAAATGGAGCTGCACTTTCAGACAATGATTTCGTTATTGTCATATACATATACTATCCTATCAAAATAAGGATATTACAGTACAGTATATCATATTATAATGATCATTATACTTCACCGGGATATTATGATATATTACAGAAACGAAAAATGAACATATTAAGGAGGGACAGCTGAAATAGAATATTTGTTTAAATATTTGAATATTTGAAAGAAGCGCTACGTAAGGATAATACTTTAAGATTAAGAATATTGAAGTATTAATTTTAATATCTACTTAAGAACAATAGCTTGATTTAGAATTGTAGTTGTTTGTTATAGTATTTGTCAGAGATATCATATAGCACGATGGTCAGATTTGGGCCCGAAAGTCCCACTCCGCTACTATGGAGATCGAACCCCCCGAACTCGCGAATCTTGCTCGATATGACGTCATTCGAATAGAACAGGCGTTCGATCCGGGGTTACCCGCGGTCATTTACAGTAAAGTCGCTACAACCGGCTACTTCAAGCCTTTTTTACTTGGGAACCAAGGAACAGGAAAAATCCACCTTTCCACAAATATAAACCGTTTTCAAAACATTACATCTATGCCGTGATTGTATTGTGGATATGTAACATGTAACGAAGCTAGTGCCGTCATCGTGGGTGACCTTGAAGGTCAGAATTCTTGTTTACGCTGTTAAAAAATCCATGTCCCCACATCCAAGTAGTAAACAAACATGGTATTTTAACCACTCCCAAAAATCGTTCAAATTACCTCGTCGAGGGCTTGTTTGGAAGAGCAATGATTTCCGCAGATTACTGTCTTAGGGATTTTCAAAATATGGCCGCGATTATGAATTATCGGTATTCAAAGTTGAAAAACTGCGTTTTTACCTCCGGGGGAGGAGACATCCTTCCGCGGAAGGGTTTTGTGAGAGATTTAGATTTTCATGTTCGCAGCTGTTTCTCGCGTTTGGGTGGACGGATTCTTTTGAGACTCGGTATATGTTTTGCTATTGGGCTGCAGATGATGCACATTCTTTTGTTTTTATTGTATGTGTGTTTTCGGGCGTGAAAATGGTGCCTTTTGGTGGCCCCAAAACACCCCTTTGAGCGTGAAAGTGGTCGCGACCGTTGACCTTTGGCGTGTTTAAGCTATTCTCGGTCTGGTCCACGTATATGACCCCTCACAGAGAGGGATGTCCGGTCTCGATAAATTCTTTGTTCAAAACCCTATATAAAAATATACAATAAAAAGCACGGAGGAATAAATTCTCAGATTTTATTAGCTCTTTTTTTGGCTGTAATTCGAGTTTTAGTTAAAAATTCAAAAAATCCTAAGACAGAAAGTTTCAAAAAATCAAACCTTATTTTTTATATTCGGGGCCCTTTAAAATCAGTTGTTTGGTTCTCGTGAACACTTTTTGAAATCCGAAATTTACCTCATTTGGAAGAAAATGCACACAAAGTTGAGCAAAGGCAGTGGGAGAATAACATTTGAGATTAGGAAAATCACTTGTTACATTTTATTTTGACGAGTATTTACCCTCCAATTACTTTTGTTTATTTCTAAATTTTAACCGTTACCCCCAGGCCGGCCCGGGACTCCCGCGCGGCCACGTTCGAACGCGTTCTGTAACCCGATACCTTCCTAGTAATGCGACTTTTAGCCTAGCAACCGACCGCCGTGTAGAATCTATTTGCATTTTCTTTCCGCTTCATAAAAACAATAATTAACATGATATTATAATAAACAATAAATCTAGATTATTTTCCACTGAGTGAAGTTCTTTATTCCGCCATAGAAATCGCCGTTATATATTTTGACATGAATGACATACATTCGGTACCCATAAACGGATACGAGCGAGGGTTCAAAGGCATTCAATGCAGGGCGGCAATACAAAAATATTCTGGATAAGGAAATCTGTGTAATATTGACATTCACCACATTTTCTCAGCACATCATCATTTCATAATTAAAGCGTTTGGAATAGCTAAGAAAAACTACGTTATGTGTGTAGCTAAGAAAAACTACGTTAGTTTGTGTGTGTATGTGTGAGTGTGTGTGTGTGTGTGCGTGTGTGTGTGTGTATGCGTGTGTGTATGCGTGTGTGTGTTTGTGTGTGTGTTGTGTGTGTGTGTGTGTTTGTATGTGTGTGTGTGCGTGTGTGTATGTGTGTGTGTTTGTGTATACGTGTGTGTGTGTGCGCGCGTGTGTGTGCGTGTGTGTGTGTGTGTGTATGAATGAATGAATGAATGAATGAATGAATGAATGAAACTTTATTTTCGTGTTGTGCGCTTACCACGCCCAGCCCGTGTGGGCTTATACGACACCGTTTGAGAATAAATAATACATAAACAACAGAGAAACAGAGGTACAGATAACAGAATCCAAACAAAATATGAACACAAATAAAGTTAGGCTATATACAATTATGGTGAACAGATTGAACTCATAAGAGATCATAAATGCAAATAAACAAATGTGTATGTATCTGTGTGTGTTCGTAATTATATTTCAGTCCATACCATGGATGAAATATATTGTGTTCCCTCATGTTTCTTCTTCTTCTCCTTCTCCTCCTTCTCCTCCTGCCACACAGTCAAAGGGATTCAACTCTGTCATTTTTTAGTCAAATGACCTGAAATTTGGCAAGGAGGTAGAGTGGGCCAATACCCCTAGGCGTTTTTTTCATTTTTTTGATACATGCCTTTGAAAATTTTTTATGAAGGCTTTTTGGGGCATTTTTCGACAAAAAATGGATTTTTGGATCCTGAGCGCTGGTTTTACAACCAAATGGTCTGAAATTCGGTATAAGGGTACCTTGAAGATGTGTCTACAGAATAGCAGTCACATGTTTGGCATACACCACTTCCAAATGACTCATTTAGTTGACTTAAATGGCTATTTCAGGCCAAAAAAGGGCCAAAAGTGCTATACCCGTTCCACGTTCGATCTAAAGAATGGCTCGTTCTATCTGCCGTTGGCCATCGAACACATCGAACATTGCGGGTTACCTGAGGTCACGTTGCACGTAAGTCGTGCGCAATGACCCACACATTCAATTTTATGTAACGTTACCTAGATTTTTACGTCATCTACAATCACGACGAGGGAATATGCAGACCACCCTAATCCTGGGTACCGCAAAGTGTTTCGGAAGGGGTAAGAATATGTGTAAGAAAATGTTCGTCACTCCCGGCGCGGCGCAAGAACTCGTGACATTCCGACTAAATGGTTCGCCAGCTGAGGACTTTCCACAACCATGATGATTTTATACTTATAATATTATAAAGGAATATGTTATAGATCAATCATGTTTAAATGATAATTGTAATACATGGTTCTATTTGGCGGTAGTTTTGTTTCTTATTTTGACGGGGGAAACTGTCAAAAATCGAGGGAACGCAAACCGATATCGGCGCACTTCCGGGTGCATAACGTCAAAATTTCTCGACGATTGTGTAAAAATGACCACTCATCTGCCGCCTCCGGTAGCGTGTACATGGTAGTGCGATCATATCGTGCCAACGGTAGCGTCAAACGTCAGAAAAGCCCCGTAAAATATACATGTAGTTGCAAAACACATTTCCATTTCAAAATCAAAACAAGAGCAAGGAACTCCGACCCGGAAAAACAAAGGTTTCGCCAAGTCCATTTACTCCGTAGGTAGTAAATGTGCAACATAAAAAATCATAATTTCCAGCTATGAGATATGATAGATTAAAATTAATACTATAGTATTGTAAATCTGTTTATAATTTCCCTCCTTTGTGTTGTTAAGAAAACTGTGGCGTAAAATCTATTTTTATATATATAAAGAATTTGAATGTCCCCATTAATAGTCGGCTAATCTGATTTGCATAA
>NW_017804036.1:0-3321 GCF_001625305.1 Branchiostoma belcheri
CTCCACTACAGAAACGATGCCAGGATGATAATTGTGACGACACGGTACTGTAACACACACATCTCCAAAAAACAGTTACTCAAGCAACTGGATATCATTTTTCATACTATATCCAGTTGCTTGAGTGTCTGTTAACTGTTTTTGGCGTATCTAGTTACCTTGATGTCTAACCTTCATCGACATACACACATTGAGTTCGTGTGGCGCAGCGGCAGCGTTCTCGACTCGGAACCAGAGGCCCCGGGTTCGAGTCCTGACATGCCACTGATCTTGTGCCCTTGGGAAAGGCACTTTACACGACTTTCCTTACTTCACTCAGGTGTAAATGAGTATTGTTCTGTCCCTGTGTTGGTGGCGGCATTGATATAAGTTGAAAAAACTTGAGTGTGCCGTCACCACGTCTTGTGATTGCATGTTTCGGAATATAAAAAAAATACACACATTTTCCTTTCACAAAAGTTCCTTTATGATTATTATCATTATTATTTACCAATATCATCAATGAACCACTGTTGTATAGAAGAATGTAATAACTTTTGAGTGTGTTGCTTTGTTTACAGGCCATGTGGATTTCCTGTGAACCAGACAAAACGCACAAGGTGAACACCTTTGCAGGAAGACTGGGGGTTCGGATGCTTCCCAGTTCTCCTAAGAATGCTGGTCAGTAAGCTTACTTACCTATGATTGACATCTTGCACTTCTTTACATCCTGTATTTGCAATGTATACAATTTATTCATGCTACATCAGATACCGTATTTTGGTGATAAAAATAATATACTGTTACTATCATATTATATTATATTCTGTTAATATCATATAATATTCTGTAGCAGGATGTTAGTAACTACATCATCCATGACAACATTATATTTGTATGGGTCGATTGTAATGTTTCATATCATACTTTTATAATCCAAAGGTTTTGTTCTGTGCAACAATGAGCATCCTGTACTGCGTTACCTGGTGTGCAGAGGATCTGAACAGGCCAGTCGTTTTAACACAGACCGTGAGGTAGTGACGGTAGTGGAAGCAGACAATACATGGACTGACATTGGACAGGTGAGTGTGAATCGAAACAGTCCGTTCGTTTGCTAACCTGGTATCCAGTCTATCGTGGTTGGGCGGGTTTTCGTCGGGGCTGCAGGAACTCTTCCCCGCCCGTCTCAGCTAGGTTCCCGGTAGGTTTTTCACGGCAGGAGTTTGATTATCACAGGCGGTCTGTTGAGCTGGACGGGCAAAACTCTATCAGAGCCCCGAAGACAGCCCGTCCCGACCACGGTAGACCGAATACCATTCGTTAAGGTAGCAGAACACAGTTTTCGCCCTATGGGGATTTCTATAGTTAAGGACCCCAAGATGACTCACTTCGACGCGGTAAAAATTATACCAGGGTGCACTTCACAAATACGAAAATCGAATATGTTTGAGAAGAAGGTACAAACTACAAAATATCTAGAAACCAAAAAATCCTGTCGGCGTATCTGCTCATAGCGTACACTTTGAAATCACCCCCTACGGACGTGACCTGAACTGCAGCCGACTCACCCGGAAAGCCAGTTGCGCAATACAGCGCATTTATACACGAACTGCAAAACCTTCACAATTCAAATCACACAGTCTCAAACCCGATACATTCCTACACCACACAGCACAATTTACATCTGGCTGACGCTCTTATCAGGCTTTCTACCCAGCCTTCAAGAATATTCGCTGCACTACTTTCTATACCCGTGTCATCGTCCCGGGGGTCGCCCATTAATACTGTGTTCTGCTACCTTAAGGATCCCAACACCTTTATAATTGATAAGAATATGGGTGACCTGGTCTTCTTTGCCAAATTCCTGTTGACGTTACAGACGTATACATGCTCTCCCACCGATAAATGACCAAACATCAATGTTCCATCCGTCACAGGTTGGCGATAACGTGTACATGATCGGCCCCTGTGCGAAGACGAAGGAACAGGTGAAAGAACAAGCACCTAACCTCCACTTCCTCGAGAGTGGTGAAACTGTGCCCCTCGCGGTTTCCACGGGCACAGCAGACCATGGTAACATCACTGTCAGTAGTGGTGATCACGCACCAATCACCGAGAGTGACATGGAACAACACCCTAAGATCGTGACAGTTGTTGAAGAGGACCAAGGGAAGAGAGATGGACCAGAGGAAAGTGGCTCTACCGGGCATCTACTCACCACGACTGATCTGGGAGGCACAGACAACCACCAAGACCAAACTGACGACGTGTACCCGAGTATCCAAGACGCCGTGTCGTCGTAAGAAATGCCTCTGAAGACCGTATTTGCACATAATGGTGTTGAATCTTAAGTACGCATTGATTCGAAGATAGACTGTTTTTAAGGTAAATGACATGCTTTCAGATGGTGTAGTTGTCAAAAACGCTTACCG
Organism: Branchiostoma belcheri; assembly: GCF_001625305.1. Lineage (NCBI taxonomy): Eukaryota > Metazoa > Chordata > Leptocardii > Amphioxiformes > Branchiostomatidae > Branchiostoma > Branchiostoma belcheri. The sequence goes on from NW_017804036.1 coordinate 2,412, forward strand.
TCATTTTGCTGTTAGTATCGTTTCTAAATGGAAACATGTTGGTCATAACTTTTATTTCCAGGGGAGAAACTACGAAGAAGACATTTTTGAAATCTAGTCAAGAGTAACATTTATTCATGATTATCATACTGAAAGTAATCCTTATTTCTTTTGTGTCTTGGTCTAACTCCAGCATTTGCAACAACAACAAAAACTTCACTGTACGCATTGTTTTCACCAAGATCTTTCACAGTAGCAAAAGCTTTAAACATACCAATCCTAGCCCAAAGTTATTTCAAGCTAAATACATTCCATTTCTTTCACTTTTGATATCAGTGAATTTATTTCAAGCTTTTGTAAGATTAAAAAATTAAAAACCATGAAGCATAAGCATCTAACAGCAACCTTCCTTAGTTGCTTTCCTGGAGCACATTTGATAATTCTTTGCACATCATTACAGCATGCCTGAACGGTAATGTTGCTGTCAGGCAGAAAGACCAAAAGCTGCCATGACAAAAAGAAGGAACATTCCAAAGCTGGTTAGCGTAGAGACAGTATCTGCACCACTCCCGGGTGCGTTCGTACAGTCTGCATACTTGTCATAGTCGACTTCCTTGATGGCACACAGTTGTGCCACTTTGCAGTCCTCGTCACACGTAGACCGGTCGAGGCTAACGGAGTTGTACAGGTAGTACTTCTCGAAGTTGTCGGATGAACGGTCGCTGAAGCTGTCCAGGAGTTCTGAAGTGATGCCGGCGAGGCGTCGGACAGGTTGAAGGTTCCCCTGAGGCTGTACTCGCGTCCCCACAGTGGAGAACCCTGTATGTTCGCCAGAGCCAAGTTGGAGTAGTACTGGTTTACATCCTAGAGTGGGGAGGGGGGAAGTGTGTTATTCGTGACCAGTCGCAAAGAATTTGTCTGTCAATGACAT
>NW_017804036.1:8528-13830 GCF_001625305.1 Branchiostoma belcheri
GTGTGTGTGTGTGTGTGTGTGTGTGTGTGTGTGTGTGTGTGTGTGTGTGTGTGTGTGTGTATACCGTTAACGAAGGTGTTCATGACATCATCTGACAGCCAGTTTGGCACGTTCCACATGCTCCAGGTGGTGTTGTACACAGTGTTGGGCTCGGGCGGCATCTGGTGTTTGGGATGGTAGTCATGGTTACCGAACACCGGGTACACCTGGGAAACACGTCATCGGGAAGATGAAGTAACGTTAACTACGGCGCCATGTTGGTGTAGCGACGCCATGTTGGTGTAACGACTCCACGTCCGTGTAAGTAGAAGATGGTAAGTTCCTTTTCCGATATCTTTTCCGACACAATATTTGGAAACTACAGACGGGATATTGACCTTATATACTCGAATACGACCTTATAGAAGAACTTTATTGCACGACAATTGCTACGTACAAGAGAGTAGCAAACAATAAAATGTGTTGAACAAGACCTAATGTCGAATAAACCTAACAAATCTACATCATATTTATTCAAATAATAAGGGATAGCAGAAGTCTTTGATAATGTGTAACAATCGAGTGGGCTAATCACAAGTTTCGGAATTTTTCTAATAACAAAGCATTCCTTTATATATCTACCTATTTTTGCGTTGTGGGGACCATTACATGTACAATACACTACGGCTTTCGTGCAGGTGTAGTACGTTCTGGCGACTTGCTGGCCTTTGTACATTTGGTGATAAACGGTCTATGTACGCAGTCATACCTGTGTGTTTGGGAAGACGGTTCGAAGGAGGTCTGTCAGGTTTCCTATGATAGTCAGCACCACGTCTGTGTTCATCTTATCGTTATAGATGTGGGGAGTGTCGTCCCTATAAAATAACGTTATGTAGCTGATCACAAGGGCTGAGTGCGAACTCAGTAGTCTAAGAATGGCTGAGAATTACGATAGACTAGTTTAATAAACAGGCAAATTAGATTCAGGTAGAATTGAGGTCGATAAGAACTAATTTCGTATATTTAATTGCTATTGTATATCATTGATAATCTATCGTGGTATTGCACGTTATGATAGTCTGAATATGTCGTACGTGTCAGTGGTAGCCGCTACAAGCCTTGTAATTGTTAAAGTAAAGTAAAGTAAAGTAAAGCAAAGTAAAGTAAAGTAATTAAAAGTAAAGTAAAGCAAAGTAAAGTAAGCAAAAGTAAAGCAAAGTAAAGTAAAGTAAAGTAAAGTAAAGTAAAGTAAAGTAAAGTAAAGTAAAGTAAAGTAAAGTAAAGTAAAGTAATTAAAAGTAAAGTAAAGCAAAGTAAAGTAAGCAAAAGTAAAGTAAAGTAAAGTAAAGTAAAGTTAAGCAAAGCAAAATAAAGTAAAGTAAAGTAAAGTAAAGTAAAGTAAAGTAAAGTAAAGCAAAATAAAGTAAAGTAAATAAAGCAAAGTAAAGTAAAGTAAAGTAAAGTAAAGTAAAGTAAAGTAAAGTAAAGTAAAGTAAAGTAAAGCAAAATAAAGTAAAGTAAAGTAAAGTAAAGTAAAGTAAAGTAAAGTAAAGTAAAGCAAAGCAAAGCAAAGTAAAGTTAAGTAATGTAAAGTAAAGTAAAGTAATTAAAAGTAAAGTAAAGCAAAGCAAAATAAAGTAAAGTAAAGTAAAGTAAGGTAAAGTAAAGCAAAATAAAGTAAAGTGAATAAAGCAAAGTAAAGTAAAGTAAAGTAAAGTAAAGTAAAGTAAAGCAAAGCAAAGCAAAGTAAAGTAAAGTAAAGTAAAGTAAAGTAAAGCAAAGCAAAGTAAAGTAAAGTAATACAAAGTAAAGTAAAGTAATTAAAAGTAAAGTAAAGCAAAGCAAAATAAAGTAAAGTAAAGTTAAGTAAAGTAAAGTAAAGCAAAGCAAAGTAAAGTAAAGTAAAGTACAGCAAAGCAAAGTAAAGTAAAGTAAAGTAATACAAAGTAAAGTAAAGTAATTAAAAGTAAAGTAAGGTAAAGTAAAGCAAAATAAAGTAAAGTAAATAAAGCAAAGTAAAGTAAAGTAAAGTAAAGTAAAGTAAAGTAAAGTAAAGCAAAATAAAGTAAAGTAAAGCAAAGTAAAGTAAAGTAAAGTAAAGTAAAGTAAAGTAAAGTAAAGTAAAGTAAAGTAAAGTAAAGTAAAGACAAAATAAAGTAAAGTAAAGACAAAGTAAAGTAAAGTAAAGTAAAGTAAAGTAAAGTAAAGTAAAGTAAAGTAAAGTAAAGTAAAGTAAAGTAAAGCAAAATAAAATAAAGTAAAGTAAAGTAAGCAAAGTAAAGTAAGGCCATGTTGATTTGATTATATGGATGACATCCGCGCGCGCATGAATTTTCGGCCGTTTCCAATAAGTTTTCAACCATACTGTAAATCGTGCAAAACAGTTGCAAAATGAGCAAAAATATACCATAAGTTGCAAGGAAAACATTTAGAAATGATACCAATGTCGTAGAATGCCAGAATCAAAGGAAAAAAGACAAAAATGTAAAGAAATGAATTCGAAGAGTAGATTATTCGCCATAAAATATTTAGTGCCATTTGTTCAACCTTCATGACCACGTAGATTTCATAGTGAAAGCAACTTTTTTTTTGCAAAACTTTTTTTTATTCGCACGCGCGCATCAGTTTTGGGGTTCCCAGAGGATGTCATCCATATAATCAAATCAACATGGCCTAAAGTAAAGTAATTAAAAGTAAAGCAAAGCAAAGTAAAGCAAAACAAAGCAAAGCAAAGCAAAGTAAAGTAAAGTAAAGTAAAGTAAAGTAAAGTAAAGTAAAGTAATTAAAAGTAAAGTAAAGTAAACTAGAGTTCCACGATCTCATACCTTCGCCAAATGATGTTAGCCTTTATGAATAAGAAATATACTAATCATCCTGATTATGCAAATAGGATCCTCAATTGCATGAATTATATCAGTCTGTTGATCATATTCTCCACCAGACAGTCTTATCTTAACAAAGAATGCCATTTTCTCATAAATTATGCAAATGTGGTCCTTCTTTGAATAAGTTATGTTTAATTATGTTCACCTTCACTTAACTTTCAAACACCCAAAGTATGAAATTCCAGGCAGTTACCACTATGCAATTATAACATTTTCTCATTAATTATGCAAATTAAGTCTTCATTTGCATAATCGATATTTGCCTGTGTTTCTCTTGTTCTTAATAACATATGTTACAAGCTTGAACTTCCTATCATGGAATGCAGCTGATTTATAGAATTTCCTCATTAATTATGCAAATTACATCAATATTTGCATAATTGTAATATCATTATGTCAAGCATCACTTAAGCTACCTACATACCAAAAATCACGATGATCCATCAATCGGTTCTTGAGTTATCCTCTTTTAAACATTTGTCCTTTAAACCCCCCTGCAGTTCTAGAGCAAGCAACTAGGGGACTCATACTCATGTCACTTCATCCCCAGCACAAGAGCTATCTACCATCTAAATTTCGTCACCCTAGCATATCTGGATCATGAGATATCAAAACCGGAAGTTCTGCTGCAGTACCATGACAAGCCGCCAGGTGGCCCAAAATCTAATCATTTTGAGGTCTCATCAAGACCTACCCACCTACCAAATATCAAGTCAGTCCATTTAAGCCTTCTCAAGTTATCGTGTTTACACACACACACACACACACACACACACATACACGAACGCCTCTGAAAACATAACCTTCTTGGCGAAGGTAATAAAGTAAAGTAAAGTAACAGGCAAGAATACTTAGTTTCATAGAGCGTACCCTGTCCAGATGATGAAGTCGGGGTCGGGTTCGATGTCCTTCATGGCGTGTACAGTGTCGTTGATGAGTCGCCAGGGGGCGTCACACAGATAGTCTCCCCAGCTGCCGGCATCGCTCGGTGTCGGCTGACCTAATTTTGAATTATTAAACTGTATAAACAAATATACAGCCAGGACTGCCCAACTAACCGGAGGCTTTTATAAAGGGCTAGCCCTCATAGTGTGGCAGATAACTGAAATAATCTTTCAAATTGTGATACAAGCACCAAACTTGGTACAAATACTCATCAGACGTTACTCTTTTGAAAAAGTACGCGGGCCACTTGATTTGACTTTTGGTCAGAGATTCGGTGTCTCTAGCAGCTTGCGTTAGAACTGCAGGGGCGTTTTTTGCCGGTGCACAATTTGCTCCAAGTGATTACGCTAGCTATAGGGGGCGCCAAAAGTCAAATTAGCGCCCCTGGACTCCAAGTTGAAGCAAATTTTGTGCACCGGCAAAAAACATCCCTACAGTTCCAACGCAAGCTGCTAGAGACACCAAATCTCTGACCAAAAGTCAAATCAAGTGACCCGCGTACTTTTTCAAAAGAGTAACGTCTGATGAGTATTTGTACCAAGTTTGGTGCTTGTATCACATTTTGAAAGGTTCCTCCAAAATTTAATGTTATCTGCTCCACTATCATAACAGGACAATAAACAATTAGAGACAATTAACACTGTCGGTTACAATTTAGATACATTATCATACTATTAGGTAACAGATGAGTCATTCTAAGTATGGAGGCGGCCTGTGTTATTAGCCTTACATTAACAAGCTAACTAAGACCACACCAATTCAATTTGTTGGTTCACGGATTCGCCCACTTCATTTTTTTTCTGATTAAAAAAGAAACATTTCAGTTTCAGAATCAACTCCCAGATGCTCATATTTTGGCCCTAACAGTTAAAGGAAGTTTAAGTATAGTGGTTTGATTAAAAGTCTTAAATTCATGGTGTGAATTACAAACTAGCCTGGTATATTTTAACTTCAGGGCTCCTATCACAATATTAAGGGTTATTATAGGATGCAATGGTCTGGGTTTTTTTTCGCCAAGAATAAATAAATCCAAGAACCAACAAATCAAATTGGTGTGGCCTAAAGGTGCCTGTGCTGAGCACCAGGCGTTTGCTGGGTAGACACCATATTTGCGTTGCGCAGCAGAGGCCTCAAAATGGGAAAATATCCTATGTTCCTAGTTAATACCTTTAAAAATCATTTTTTTCTCTTGAAAGTTTTGGTCCATTTTGGAGATTTTCGAGCTGGAAGGCACAGGTAGGGTCTAAACGTTCTTACTTTGGTCAGGTTTTGTTTATTTCTTCAGTTTAGTGAGCGTAGTGAGAGATGTGAGTGGTTAGGTCTTGTCCAGGCGGATGGATACCATGAAAAATTAGGTCAAAGTTGAGGCTTTGTTACTATCATCAGCTGTGGCGGGAATTTGAGGTGGTCGACCCCCTGTTTCCTTTCTATTTTTGAGAATCAGACCCTTGTGGCTACTTGGTGCAGAAAAAATATTGAAGTATGGGCAAGTG
>NW_017804036.1:13910-35730 GCF_001625305.1 Branchiostoma belcheri
ACCAACCCTACCTATGACATCATCGAGTTCAAAGGGGATTCCCCATGCGTTCCTATGTACACGTAGTGCTTCACCTCAGTGTTACTTTACCCCTCCCCAATACTCCTCAGTATTACAAACCTACCGGTCTAGCTTAAGGGTGTTGAACGATGCTTGTGCGATAACAGGTGTTTGGGTGGGAAAAGTTACAACCAATCACGGTACACAATTTATATCAAACATTCATATCTATAACATTACCTCTTTCAACATATCAATCCAGAGAGCCCCGATTCGAAGTACTAGGTACAGATAACAGCCTCAGTCACTGAAATTTCAAGACAGAAACGGTAGACAAACGAGTGCACAAACCGTCAGCGCTGCAGTGTGCAGCCAGGGCCCACAGAAACAGAAGTGTAGTAAGGACTGCAGAGCTCCCCATGGTCGATACGAACCTCTCAGGCTTCAAGCACCACACTGTGAGAGAGCTTCCGGCTGGTTGACCTTTTCAACTTTAACAGGTGTGGCGCGAAAGCTACGTCACTGTGAAAACCACAAGCCCCTCCCGGGTTGATTATTTACATGGATCAGTGAGCAACGGACTCTTATCTAAGGCCACACCAAGTAAATATTATGTATGGATGATGTCCGCGCGCGCATTGATTTTGGCCTGTTCCGAGAAAAAAACCCAAGAAATTCCGCTTCCTGTAAGGCCATGTTGATTTGATTATATGGATGACATCCTCTGGGAACCCCAAAACTGATGCGTGCGTGCGAATAAAAAAAAGTTTTGCAAAAAAAAAAAGTTGCTTTCACTATGAAATCTACGTGGTCATGAAGGTTGAACAAATGGCACAGAATATGTTATGGCGAATAATCTACTCTTCGAATTCATTTCTTTACATTTTTGTCTTTTTTCCTTTGATTTTGGCATTCTACGACATTGGTATCGTTTCTAAATGTTTTCCTTGCAACTTATGGTATATTTTTGCTCATTTAGCAACTGTTTTGCAAGATTTACAGTATGGTTGAAAACTTTTTTTTTTTTGGAAACGGCCGAAAATTCATGCGCGCGCGGATGTCATCCATATAATCAAATCAAGATGGCCTAACTATGACCAAAGAGTCACGACAGTGCTGATTCGTCAGATTGACGTTAAACCCGTAACACGAAAACAGGACAGGACAGTTCCACCTGATTTATTGCTGTTTTGATGATGAATAAAAGACTTCTTGCTTGTTACACTGTGTCACCTCATTCAATTTGTGTCCTAACATTTGTCGTCTCTTAGTATATTTCTAATCTAGGCATCTTGTTTTTAGGGCCCTTCTTGTGTTTTTTTTCGCCCTCTCGCATTAGATTTAGGGTCTCCATCCATAAAATTTACTTGGTGTGGCCTAATCTGATCGCAAACAATAATCAATTATAGTATCCGGTACTCTCCACGCGGATGTTGATGGGGGAAGATCGTTACCTTTTTATATATGGCCCGTTTTTTGGCGCTACCCCCACCCACTTTGGATGGCGTATTGGACCCTCTGGCCAATGGATACTGCCTGGCCAGTTTGAAACTGTCTTGTTGGCAACCTAGGATCTGCTTGGAGATTAGTATCCGGAGGATGTACTCTCAATAGAGGAAAAAACGGAAGGCTACGTCATTATAACATACTTCCCTTTAAATCGACAAAACCTTTGAACCCCCCCGAAAATGTGCTGTCAAACACATAACCGCTTGTGATGCAATCTCCACAGACGTCTAGGGGCTTCTCAGAACCCGCTTATTTCGGATACTGGTTATGTTTCCTTATGGCAGGGTAATAGTGTCAGGTCGGATTTTATATGTCGGCTAAATCCTTCTATTATACAATCAATATGTACATGTTTATCCATGACTATGTGGTGCTTTGCCCGACACTTAACTCAAAAGGCATCACTGTTCCAAACACACGGACTAGTAGGCTACGGCAGTCACACCTACATCTAGTGGGGCAGATAACTGAAATAATCTTTCAAATTGTGATACAAGTACCAAACTTGGTACAAATACTCATGAGACATTACCCTCTTGAAAAAGATTTTACGTCACTTTTTCCTTACTTTAACAGCTTTTTACCACATAAAAATCATGACTGTAGCATGTTTAGAACAGGAGATACAAAGCCCGGAAGGTTGGCTGCAGTACCAAAAAGCGCCGCTAGGGGGCGCCAAAAGTGAAATCAAGTGGCCCGCGTACTTTTTCAAAAGAGTAATGTCTCATGAGTATTTGTACCAAGTTTGGTGCTTGTATCACAATTTGAAAGATTCCTCCAAAATGTGATGTTATCTGCTCCACTAATCACACAGTCCACCTCTACAGCCTCAAAATCCAGACTCATTTGGACCACTTCTTGTTCTTTAGTACTCTTGTTCTGTCTCTGCTTTTGTTGCCACTATATAACTATCGATATCATTTAAATTTTACACCGTCTTATTTCAATTGAACAACCAACGCAACTGGAGAAGGGCATCGTAATGTAACTTTTGCAAGGGTAACGTTGGGTCGGAAGTTTTTAAGAATCATGTTACAGTCGTTCACAATTCAATGTTGTAAACATTAAACAAAATGCCGCCAATCAGTGAATATTGGCAAGTCAGAGCTAGTCGGCCTTTGTAACAGAAATCAAACACGCGCCCTACACTACTTCTAATTTATTTCTTGAAATAAACACTTCGTAGCTTTGACATGTCATGAATACTTATGTGAACTCGACATATCTACTAGAGAAGTAACATTAGCAAAGCAAACGCATGATGTTTACCTTCGGACATGGTCTGCTCTGTTAATTCTTACTCAAACACATGCACATGAAGTACTACTAGTACAAGTATATGGTGACAGGAGCAGAGCAGACTACGAAATTGCAACATTATGTAACCCAACACCAGTCACCATGGTGACATACGTCGACAAATCATGTCATTGGTCAGGTGATAGGTCACTGTTTGGAGAAGAAGAAGAAGAGGAGGAGGAAGAAACTAAGTAAAAACAATATGTTTCCCTTTGGTAAACATAATAACGTGATTGACATGGGAATGTTTATCCACAACGTGCTTTGCCGGATACAGAAAACCCTCTCCAAAATTTAGTGCTCATGACATGAAACAGCATGCCACCGATCAATAAGAATGGATCAGAAACAGCAAGTCCTTGTTAGCCTGGGTAACATCCTATTTGTATGCTGGGGCTCCCATACTCCCCTCCCGAAAAATATTCTTAGGGAGCGAGCCCCGGCATACAAATAAGACCATTTTGATTTGATTATATGGATGACATCCGCGCGCGCATGAATTTTCGGCCGTTTCCAAAAAAAAAAGTTTTCAACCATACTGTAAATCGTACAAAACAGTTGCAATATGAGCAAAAATATACCATAAGTTACAAAAAAAATTAATAAAAACTATACCAATGTCGTAGAATGCCAAAATCAAACGAAAAAAGACGAAATTGTAAAGAAATGAACTTGAAGACTAGATTATTCGCCAAACCATATTCTGTGCCATTTGCTCAATCCTCATGACCACGTAGATTTCATAATGGAAAGAACTTTTTTTTTTGCAAAACTTTTTTGTATTCGCACGCGCGCATCAGTTTTGGGGCTCCCGAAGGATGTCATCCATATAATCAAATCAACATGGCCTAAGATGACACCAAGGCTTTGTAAGCATAAAAAACAAACAAACAAACAAAACACATGTACTCTCACAATTATGAAATAACACCTGTACAAGTGACGCAAGACTTCTCAGATATCACGGTATCTGCCAAGTCTCAAATAGTGGAGCAGATAACATCAAATTTTGGAGGAATCTTTCAAATTGTGATACAAGCACCAAACTTGGTACAAATACTCATGAGACATTACTCTTCTGAAAAAGTACGCGGGCCACTTGGTTTGACTTTTGACGCCCCCTAGCGGCGCTTTTTGGTACTGCAGCCGACCTTCCGGTCTTTGTATCTTCTGTTTTAAACATACCACAGTTATGTGGTAGAAAGCTGTTAAAGTAAGGAAGAAGTGACGTAAATTTGGTGTCTCTAGCAGCTTGCGTTGGAACTGCAGGGGCGTTTGTTACCGGTGCACAATTTGCTCCAAGGACGCTCTTTGGTACTGCAGCCGACCAAAAAGTCCTCTCCTTGGAGCAAATTGTGCACCGGCATAAAACGCCCCTGCAGTTCCAACGCAAGCTGCTAGAGACACCAAATTTACGTCACTTCGCAAGTTTAGAACAGGAGATACAAAGATCACAAGTCAAATCAAGTGGCCCGCGTACTTTGTCAAAAGAGTAATGTCTCATGAGTTTGGTGCTTGTATCACAATTTGAAAGATTTTTTCAGTTATCTGCCCCACTAAAAGTTCAATGGCAACTTGCACGCCCTATTATATAGGGCTTACAATTGGGCACATCAATGGCAAGATATACAAAATGAAACCACTCTTTCTGAAATGTAAACGTATCAAGAAAAATGAAAGATATACAGATTCAAAAATTCCCCAAATCAACTTTTTACCTTCATGTAGCTGCTCGGCATTCTCTACATATATTATATGTACACTTCTACATCAATCCATCTATTAAATACCCATGTAGGAACCAAATTAGCTGACATCCTTAGCAAGTGGTAAAAGCTAGGCAAAAAAACAATAAGAAAATGTTGCATATGCATATTTACACAATTCATAATCTTACACATACAAAAACAATATACCACAAAAGCATATCATTTTCCTGTATACTATACTATATATTTTCAACATGTTATAAGCTATACAATTTTACTTGTGTTTTTCCAAGTCCTTTAGTTTGCCTGAACTGCACGTTCCACAGACGGGTACTCCTGATTGGTTAACGTCGCCGTCTGACCCACCAATCCTGTGCCGTTGCTGCCATTCAAATTTCCCGTTGCCAACGGCACCTCATCAGAAGTACTAGTGACTGCTTCACTGACAGACGGGTAGCTGGGATTGTTCTCAGGCTCTAGAGTTTGACCAATGTGTGAGTTAGCTGCCTGATTTTCGCGTGCGGCCATCGGTTGTGGATTTTGGAATGTTCTTTGAGAGCTGGTGACGGCTGTCTGAACTTCTGGATACCCGGGATTGTTTGGGTGGTCGGGTGGGTACTCAGGAGTGGCCTGTAGGTCATTGCTGACGGTCTCGTTTACGTGAAGGTCGATTGTTACGGATTCCGTCACGGCCCCCTGCTGTTGACTTGCCTGCTGATGACATGAAAGTTCTGTGAGTTGGTCCACAGCCTGTACTGGTACTGTTGTCTGCTCCTGGACCCCAGACACTGGTTGTACCGGCACACTTGTTGGTGTTGTAGGAACCGTGTTGCTCCGCTGGAGAGCGCCGTGCGGACAGGACTGGCTGAGGAGGAGACGAGCCCTGTTCATGTCTCCCGCCAAGTTGCCCTCGGCATCGTAGTGCAGCTTGTCTGCGCTGTCCGGTAGACACGGGTCTGAGCCGGACTCCTCCCTGGACAGCTTCGTGTTGTGCAGTCCCATGGCCAGCTCGCCCTATTATACGAAACGCATGAAGGAATAAAAAATTAACATAAAATAACTGACCACTTTTTAACAAGAGTTCCGAGACTCCATACCTCCATGAAATATGGTCTTGACATGTAAATGTAAATTTCTTCTTTAATTATGCAAATGACCTCTGCATTAACATGATATATGCATCGTGATGTATGTTAACTTATGATTAACTTGTCCCGACAGATGTCCCAAGTATGACATTCTCATCATTCACCATTAAGAAATCATAGAATTTTCGCATTAATAATGCAAATTAGGTCATCATTTGCATATTTAGTATCTGTTGATGTTCCGCGTGACATAGGTTACATACATTACATGTATGAAAGTAATATAATGTAAAACACTGTGATTATATAATTTCCTCATTAATTATGCAAATAAAGTCCTCATTTGCATAATTTACATCTCTCTCTCTCTCTCTCTCAGCTACCTACACACCAAAACCGGCTATATAATAATAAGGAAATAACAGCACTCTGATTTTACTACCGGACATATTCACTCACCCCTGATTCAAATCAATCATATCTATTGTATTTATGGTCCTTCAGTATACTTCCTGGTGATGGTAACTGTATATGCTCTTTCATATATATATATATATATATATATATAAAAGCAGCGAAATATTTTTTTCGACTTACCAGGTTGACTGTATGTGCGCGAGTTTTCTGAAAGTCTGTGGCAAAACACAAGACAGAAGGCAAAATGTCAACAGTTATATATACAGTATTACTTTGTAATAAGATATACAGAGCACCAAGTGTTATGTATATAATATGTTGTAGCATCGCACGTTACAAAAATCCAGCACAATCCAGACGTACATGTACCTTGTACTTTTGCCAGGTTGATTTTTTTTGAATAATAACAAACAATAAAAACAAAAAAATATGGCACATAGTAAATCCCCCATGACCAACCCTATCAAGATTAGTTTTCATGTAACATACTATAAAATCATTATTTTTACACTGATGATATTATAACTTATTGGTTGATATTGTGAAAATTGTTAAGCTCATTTTACGCACGTATTTAGATGTCTATATGTTAACTGTGAAATACTCACTTGTTTAGTTGTCTATTTGTTAACTGTACAATATTTGTTTCTCTGTTTTTAAACACTAGCATACAATTCAGCGCTACTTTTTTAGTTGCGCTGCCACATGCTAGAGATTGTACTCATCGATCAATCAATAAACAATTATTATTATTATTTCATAAAATTGAAATAAGAATATACCTTTTCTTCTTTTTGCTTCGTTTGAATGGTTGAACGCCTCGACTGCGTCGTTCCTTTTCAGCTGCCTTAGATGTTCCATGAGACGCGATGTGGGGTAGTTCGGGTCACTCCTGCCCAGTATCTCCAGAAGCTTCATCGTGGGGCTGCCTGGTGCCACGCACGCGTTCAGTTTCTTTAAAAAAAATAATAAATAAATTTTACGGCTCTCAGTGGCAGATATGAGATGTTGTCACATCGGCGCACCAAATCCGTAAGGTGTTTTTGGCACCTTGACAGACAGATTAGCCTGAGAGGCTCGGTGGGCGTCACTCCACCGTACAGGTGGGGAAGTCGTGTAAAGTGCCTTTCCCAAGGGCACAATGTCGGGCCACGGTGAGTATCGAACCCAGGACCTCTCGGTTCCGAGTCCAACGCTCTAACCGTTGCGCCACCGACGCCACGTGTTCAGTTTCTTATGTAAAAAGAAAGAAAAGTTAGAGAAGAAGAACAGCCAGATTGTCTGGACTTTCGTCAAAGAAATGACTGAGCGGTCATTGTCCTGCCTCTGGACTAAGAGGTTGGGAGTTCGAATCCCGGCTGATGTCGCTCACCCGACATACACGCTACTGTTTAGGGTCACAGTCCTTCGGACGGGACGTTAACCGTGGTCCACTGTTCATTGTGCTTGTCGAAAAGAGCAAGGGGAATTTCCCCGGTACAATGAACCTGTAAATACTGTACATAGCGTCTGTCTTCTCTGTCACGACCAATACAAGATTAGCTCTTCAATGAGGTAAACTGGTTTGAGATCAATTTCTTTCTTTCCTATCACAGGAACTACATTATCCTCATTTACAGTGACACTTACGAGTCCTTGTCATGTTCAAATGTTTTCCAGTTCCTTCACATGTGATTGGTGTCGACCTGTGTTCTCAGTTCATTAAGTTGGAATGCGGTTTATTATTATGACGTAAATCACATATATCACAACAGTCGCAGCCCGAAGGCTGAATTGATGAAGTGATATTACAGAAATCGACTGCAACACATGATTAAAGTGACGCTGAAGAAAAATGTCCTGAGGTTATTTCAGTTAATTATCCAAATAAATTAATTAATGTATATAATTGGTGTCGTTATACTTACATAAAACATAGATAAACAAAGGTACGAAGCATAAACAAATAAAAAAGAAAGCAACTGTAAAACTTAAAATATTACACATAAGGCACATAAGATCTTGTACAATACAAAAAAATTCTCTCACCTAGAGCTTTCGACCAGTCACTGAGAGAACTTTTTTTTGTCTTGGGCCAAACGTTTTAACTCTAATTATGTAACTATAGCTACCAACACAGATGAACTTTCATGATCACATAAGATCTTCATTCATGCAAAAGAAAACTTATTACCGCTGCGAATCCTTCCTGTAAGGTTCCTTCAGCCTCCAGTCTGCCGGCTAGAGCCTGCCAGTCGTCCCGACTGCCGGATGTTCTCAGCACCGGGTCCCTGTCCAGTTTGTCGGCGATGGCCTGTTTCTGCTCCGGGGTCATGCTGCTGATCACGTTTATATTTATCTAAAAGAGAAAATGAACCAGTTAGTAGTATATTCATCAATCAGTGACTCTTTTTTAAAGGGAAAAACACGTACCTCCAAATTTTCGATGTCTACTGTGCATCTTGATCACGGAGTGACCTAGTCTCGCGAGAACACGAGACTAGGTCGAGACTTGTGTGGAGCTTCTGACCTCCCCCGCCTCCTTGCGGGTCAGGGGTAGGTAGGACTTGGGCCCGGGCAGCTCCCAGCCTTCATTGCGATTCATCAATTTGGAGGTACGTGTTTTTACCTTTAAGAAGAGTGATTGATGAATATACCACTAACTGATAATTCTACGCGACTGATGAACCTCTTCAAAGAAACATTGAACTTTATTCCAACACAAGGTTTACAGAGCGATCAAATTTTCGACGACCACTGTCGCCTTCATCAGGATAATTAATGACCAATCACTTCACAACGCAACGTGATCTCGCGAGAGTTACGGTTTACAAACACGTGACCTTATTCACACAAGACTTTACTGATACCTGACGTCAGCAATTGATAAAAAATGCCAGGGAGTTTAGGCGATGAAAGCGACAGTGGTCGTCGAAAATTTGATCGCTCTGTAACCCTTGTCTTGGAATAAAGTTCAATGTTTTAATATGATTACTACCAACACAGATGAACTTTCGTGATAATCTAAGAAAATGAACCAACTTGAAGATTGTTATAGAGAAACATTTTATAAGTTAACATGAAAGTTTATCTGAGTTGGTAAATTAGATAATGAGAATTAAACCGTTCTCAAGCTCAAATATATTTTACTCATCAAAACTCTCCGGAGAGGCGAAAAGGAAGCCATCTACATCAGGGCATACCAACCTTCTCTCAACCGGGACGGGGGGCGGTACCGACTTCCAACGAACTTTGACCCAGTGATGACGTCACACGTGGGAAAAATCACGTGTCTACAGCACTTGCGTCCGAAATCTGATTACGGCCGAGCGACGGTTTAAAATTTTGGTGAGTAAATTTCTTTTGGAGTTGGAGAACAGTTTAATTCTCATTATATAAGTTAATAACACAAAGTACAAAATAACAGACGTCTGTACAGTATTATGAAAACACTACGATCCAGAATGACATACAGCAAAAGAACTCACACAGTTTCAACTCTCTATACAACCATGACATCACAATTCCTGACTGAATTTTACCAATCCCACCCTTACGTTGTTTCAGTGATAGGGTATATTCTACAGTTGGGGGCCGTATGGTTTATAGATTCTTTATTGACACAACAAAAAAGTATGTGTGTAAAAATGTAAAAAGTATGGCAACAAGCAAATTACATGTACAACTCTCAACGCTCTACTCTCCTTGGCAAACTATCCAGGCTCTTAGGACACACCCTAGATTTTATAACTCTTTCTGACAACGCAAAAACTGACCTTTTACTCCGTGGCAGTACCGCATTCTCATCAGTTGTTAACTCCAATATATTATCACTTACCCAAAACTTCATCACCACATCAGAACGTTTTTAAAAGATTTCAATTTTCCCCCTTTGCTATCTATGTACTGTGTCCTCTTTGCCATCATTTATAATTGGGTGGGGAACCGGACCTGCGCTCTTAAATTTCCTGTATTTACTGTTTTTGCCTGTCTTAAAGTTGCGTTTGTTTTTTTCCTTATTATATGTATTTATTTCAGTGGTGCCGTCAACATAAGTGCTTTCCACTTGAGTGCGGCACCACCATGTCCTGTACCTTTTTCTATGTGAATGAATAAAAAAAAATTACATGTAACCCACCTCCTCCATGACAGTCGATGTTCCAACTCTCGCCACCGTCCCGTCTGCGGTGATGACGATGCACGTCCTCATCAGCACGTCTCCGATGTTGCCAGTCTGGCTGGCCAGCGTCCTCAGGTCCCGGAAGTACTGGTCGGTAAACGCCGCCCGGTAGTCCCTCTCCGGGACGTGCGAATTCTGCAGTCTGATGACGTTTCGGACGTTGTCATATTTGGTAAACTTCAAGGACAGGGTTCCGGGTTTGGATTGCCCCACCTGCACAAACATATAGCAGTGCTATCAGATTCTACAACAAGAAATGCTTTTCAAAAACCTGGCTGGGGGGGGGGGTCTTAATGTGGGAATGGCTGGTTGTTTTAGCCTTCGGACTACCACGACAGAACCACCAGAAACAGAGACAACAAGAGTTCCACGATCTCATACCTTCGCCAAATGATGTTAACCCTTGCGGTTGAAGAATTATACAATTTTAATAATTGATTTTGCAAATAAGATCCTCATTTGCAAGGGTTATATCAGTTGATCATATTCTCCACCCAATGACAGTCTTATCTTAACAAAAAGGCTATTGTAGCACTTCCTCATAAATTATGCAAATGAGGTCATGATTTGAATAAATTATGTTTATTGATGTTCGCCTTCACTTAACTTCCAAATGTGGCAAGTATGAAATTCCCAGCAGTTACAACCATGAAATTATAAAAATTTCCCATTAATTATGCAAATTAGGTATTTATTTACATAATCTATATCCTCAGATTTTTTCATTCTCAATTACATGTCACAAGTGTTTCATAGTCCTATTATCGAACAAAGCAGAGTTTTAGAATTTCCTCATTAATTATGCAAATTAGCTCCTGATTTGCATAATTATCATTTGATTATGTCAAGCATCACTTCAGCTACCTACATACCAAAAATCACGTCAATCCGTCAACCGGTTACTTAGTTATCATCCTTCGAAAATTTTTCAACAAATGCTCCTGCAGTTCCAGAACAAGCCGCTAGGGGGCCCAAACTCATGTCACTTCTTCCCTACCTCATGAGCTATCTACCAACCAAAATTCGTGACCCTAGCATGTCCAGATCGCGAGATATCAAAACCGGAAGTTCTGCTGCAGTACCAACAGAAGCCGCCAGGGGGCCCAAAATCTAATCATTTCTAGGTCTCATCAAGACCTACCCACCTACCAAGTTTCATGACAATGCATACTAAGCTTCTTGAGTTATGCTGTTCACAAACAGACAGACAGACAGACGGACAAACGCTACTGAAAACATAACCTTCTTGGCGAAGGTAAATATAGACCAATCCAATGCAGGACTGACTGACTCAGGAACTCCCCCATAACTTAAAGTGTTCGCCTTTTAAATGCTTGATCGAATAGTTAATGTTTAAAACTTTCCGTTTAAAACTTTTAGTATAAAACTTTCCGTTTTATACTCGTATTATGGTACAAATGTTAAATTTTATCATACACCAACGTTATATTTATATATAATAATTGACCCTATGTTTTATCTTAATACGAGCTCTGAAAATGTTTGTAACGAATCCGCAATTCAGCCCGCGGGGGAAACGTTGCAACAGCCCAGGGCTACACGTAGATAAAACAGGACAAGTCGATAGGTGTAATGTAGTCAGCTGCCGCCGCGCCGCGTGCCTGCGAAGCTGGTGTGTTACGCCGAAGGGCGGTTATACCGGCTACACAGATACAGATACAGGAGTGCTAGACAGGCCTACAGGACAGAACGGACATAACACTGAGGCGAATGTGCAAATTACTTCTAGCCTCCCAACCACCCAACCATTGAACATAATCATCCCCAGCAAAAATCGTTACTCATACATATCATAGCCACAATCATGCGCACAGTATGAAAGCATTGGTTCTTACTTAGCCCTGGGAACTCAAAGTTCTTTTTCGTTTTTGCTTTTTCACTTTAAGTAAATTGTCACTGGGTACTGAATGGAACAGGAAAGATACTTAAGTCTAGAGAAAAATTGAAATTGGATCGGTTGCTCCGTAATGTAGTACTGTGTTTGTGACTTACCACTTAATTGGGCATGGGAACCACGTATTGTGTCTCAAATTAAATCTGT
Organism: Branchiostoma belcheri; assembly: GCF_001625305.1. Lineage (NCBI taxonomy): Eukaryota > Metazoa > Chordata > Leptocardii > Amphioxiformes > Branchiostomatidae > Branchiostoma > Branchiostoma belcheri. Next base: position 26,154 of record NW_017804036.1, read on the forward strand.
AAAGAGACAAAACTGCATCAGCTTACCTGGAAGAACATGTCCCCTGCCTCGAAAGGTACATCGGGAGAAACCAGGTGAACCAGTCGGTACTTTGACGTGCAGAGAGGGAACCCCTGAGCACAGAGGAAAACATCAGAGAATGTGAAATTTGAAAACAGCTTAATCCTACCAGTAACTTGGATGCCAGACTTTTCCCAGGACAAATGCATACACACAGGCCCTGAGAAGCTAGCCTGGTTACCGGGGTCTTTGGAGGGGATAAAGACTCGGAAGCTAAAATAGATTTGGTATCTGGTGGCGAGGCTACTGAGAAGCAGGGTCTAGTTAGATTCTATGAGGGCGTGTGGTGAAATTTCGTCGGGGACAAGTCTGGAGCTAGCCTGTATACTGGCCCTGGCAACCGTCTGGCACCCAGGCTATTTTACTAAATGTCTAGATCTATTTTGTTTGAAATCGGAACAAAGTAGAATACTGCTTCGAAGGTTACATATTCATATATACTAAAACAAGGCTTCTTACCTGGTTCCGCAACGTTGTCAACAGCTGCAATGTTGGCTCTACAAAACGTTCTCTGAAGTCGTCCACGTTGCCGTTGTATTTTGTCTGCAGTACCTGCCTCAGACCCTCTTCTGTTCCCCTGTACTTGGCGCTGTACTTGCCAAAGCAAGCCTGTATGAGACCCTTACACATGTCTGCCATCGCTGGGTCCATCGTCTGTCACTGTGGGTAATTATATAAGGCAAACATCATTAACATTTCAAAAGCCTTTAGGTTTGCTTCAGCTCTGATATTACGTTGTCTTTGTCTACAACTGTTAGTGGAGCAGATAACATCAAATTTTGGAGGAATCTTTCAAATTGTGATACAAGCACCAAACTTGGTACAAATACTCATGACACATTACTCTTTTGAAAAAGTACGCGGGCCACTTGATTTGACTTTTGGCTTCAAGGGCGCTTTTATTGCTTCGGAAGGTCGGCTGCAGTACCAAAAAGCTCCTGCAGTTTTAACGCAAGCAGCTAGAGACACTAAATTTACGTCACTTCTTCCTTACTTTAACAGCTTTCTACCACATAAAAATCATGACTGTAGCATGAACAGGAGATACAAAGCCCGGAAGGTCGGCTGCAGTACCAAAAGTCAAATCAAGTGGCCCGCGTACTCTTTCAAAAGAGTAATGTGTCATGAGTATTTGTACCAAGTTTGGTGCTTGTATCACAATTTGAAAGATTATTTCAGTTATCTGCCCCACTATTTATGGACAGACAGACTGCACATACGGCCTGAGTGAGTGATACGTGGTGTACATGTAACAGCTGTTTGGTATCTTTTTTATATCCGAAGGATTACTAAGGAGTGCTGTAATCATAAGGGGTAAATCTTTACTGCAGTTTGCGTTAATGATAATCGATAAGCGTTAATGATAACGCTGATACTGGTCGATGTCAGGAAGTCGTTGTTTTAATTCACTTTCAGACATAACATCCGTTCTCAACCCTCTAAGCCCGGCCCTTTGGCAAGTAAAATCAGATCCATGTGGCAGTCACTGCAGATAAAATCGGGAACACGTACTAGTGTGTGATATTAAATTAGGCCATTTAGTAAATTTTATGGATGACGTCCGCGCGCGCACTGATTTTGGCCTGTTCCTAGAAAAAAACCCAAGAAATTCCGCTTCCTGTGACTATGACCAAAGAGTCACGACAGTGCCAAAAATCGTCAGATTGACCTGAAACCCGTAACGCGAAAACAGGACAGGACGACAACTGCTGTTCCACCTGATTTAGTGCTGTTTTGATGATGAATAAAAGACTTCTTGCTTGTTACACTGTGTCACCTCATTCAATTTGTGTCCTAACATTTGTCGTCTCTTAGTATATTTCTAATCTAGGCATCTTGTTTTTTAGGGCCCTTCTTGTTTTTTTTCGCCCTCTCGCATTAGATTTAGGGTCTCCAAAGGACGTCATCCATAAAATTACCTTATCTATATTATTGCTAAAGTCTCCCAACCCATTTATTTTTCAAAGAGTCAGACAATTCATCTCCCACTGCCTCCTGAGAAGAAGTCAAACCCCCTAATAGTTTAATAGGATAGAATAGAATAGAATCGATTAGAATAGCAGTTACCTTGTTCCTCTTACCTGTTCATATATTGCATATCTACTGTTTATCCTGTATGTATACCAACGTTATTAGATTTAAGTAGAGATAGTAGGTTTGATAAGTATATCGTACACGTAGAACTTCATGTTAGCAAATAGTCTTATATCACCACATTTTTCTTGTCAATGTCTGTTTGCAATTAGCCCTCGGGCATGAATTTGCCACAAACAACAACTATTAAAAACCTTATGATTTCTCGATCATGAACGATATACGATATATGACCTGCGGGCGACAAATATCACGTAAATAAGGGACCTTTGCTGATGAGTGCAGAAAGGATCGTTACGCCATGTTGATTTGATTATATGGATGACATCCTCCGGGAACCCCAAAACTGATGCGCCCGTGCGAATAAAAAAAAAGTTTTGCAAAAAAAAAGTTGCTTTCACTATGAAATATACGTGGTCATGAAGGTTGAAGAAATGGCACAGGATATGTTATGGCGAATAATCTACTCCTCGAATTCATTTCTTTACATTTTTGTCTTTTTTCCTTTGATTTTGGCATTCTACGACATTGGTATCGTTTCTAAATGTTTTCCTTGCAACTTATGGTATATTTTTGCTCATTTAGCAACTGTTTTGCACGATTTACAGTATTTTTTTTTTTTGAAAGATCTCTTCTAAATTATGTACATTTGTTGGAGGGACATACAGTCTTGCTACATATTTCTTATACAAGATTTTGTTTGTTACTTTCTGTATGTCTATTTCCTGTGTTTGTTCGTTAATATTACATACAGACATACTGTCAGGCTCTTTCAAGGTCGTTTTCCAACTCGTGGGGATGGATTCACGCAGCCCATAATATCTTAGGAGCTCTGATGCATTCAAGGAAATTGAATATTTTTTTCTTAAATCTTCAGGAGTTAAAATGTTACCATGTTCATCGGCTATGTCCTGAATTGTTTTTATTCCCTCTTCAAACAACTTTTTCCAGAAAATCGATTTACAGTTTTGTACTATGTATTGATTGTTCCAAAGAAATTCATGTCTTATTTCCTCCTTAGTTTGTGGGCGGTGTGAATTTAACTCCTCCCATGCTTCTAACATGCTTACATAAAAAGAAGGCATGTTCTTAACATTCAATGCTTTAACTGAGAAATTGCACTTTAATAAAAAAGTTCCCCCAAAGCAGTGGAAGTGATATTCTAATACATTTGTTGTGTATATTCTCTTTATCCAGCTGGCGTTCAGTGCCTTTAACATGCAAGTAAAATTCATCATATTTAAGCCACCTTGTTCCCTGTTTCCCATTAGGGTTGACAACTTGACCTTTGGTGATTTGTTATTCCATATAAACTTCAGTCCTATTGAATTGACTTTCTTATCAAAGTCTTCTGGGGCTTTGAGTACTGAACAATTATATATTAGTTTGGATACAGCTAGTGACTTAAATACGAGGATTTTTCCTATTAAAGTTAAATCTCTTCCTGACCAAATATTTAACAAGTTTCTCATTTTCTTCAACTTTTCATCAAAGTCCAGTTCTTCGCATTTCTTTCTGTCATAGGAGAAATGGACCCCAAGACATTTGATTGGCTTGCTTGGCCAGTGGACACCTAGAGGTGTGTCCTTTCTGTCCTTATTTGTACCCAGCCACATGGCTTCTGTTTTTTTCTTACTAACTTGAAGTCCTGAGCAATATTCAAACGTTTCTAAGACTGACAGAGCATTTTTCGCTGACTCAACTCCATTTGTCAAGATTGTGGTGTCGTTAGCGTACATTAGGTTTTTTTGTTAGCTGTTTGCTTATGATAATTCCGCCAATTCTTTCGTCTGATCGTATTTTATTGGCGAGTGGTTCAAGTCCTATTATGAAGAGTAGGCCCGAAAGGGGGTCTCCCTGTCTTACTCCTCTTTCAAGACTAAACCATTCAGAAATAAAGTCATTATTTATAACACAGCTACAAGCGTTTTTATACAGTACCGTCGGTACGATTTACAGTATGGTTGAAAACTTTTTTTTTTTGGAAACGGCCGAAAATTCATGCGCGCGCGGATGTCATCCATATAATCAAATCAACATGGCCTTACTTGCTAAACATTTCTGCAATGTTTTGTTTGGTTTTCGGTCAACAGGTTCGAATTTTTTTCTACAACTGTCGAAGGTTTTTCCGCCAAATGTCTTGCGGACATATATTCAATAAATATATATTTTTGTATTTTAAGCTTTTTGAAAATACCATACTATGACTACTCTCGACCCTCTCGATCATTGCAGATATTTTTTTTTAATTTACTCCGAAACATGTAATACAAGACGTGGTGACGGCACACTCAAGTTTTTTCAACTTATATTAATGCCGACACCAACACAGGGACAGTACAATACTCATTTACACCTGAGCGAAGTGAGGAAAGTCGTGTAAAGTGCCTTTCCCAAGGCACAAGATCGGTGGCATGTCAGGACTCGAACCCGGGGCCTCTGGTTCCGAGTCGAGAACGCTGCCGCTGCGCCACACGACCCCACATTGCAGATATGTTTTCTAAACTATACTATATTATACTGCACATTGCACATTATGCTTCTTGTATATATATTTTTGTATTTCAGCTTTGGAAAATACTATCAGTCAGTCTAAAGAGACCATGACTTGCACTGCTCAAAAATGGCATATTACAGTTTCTTCAGCTTTTGAAAATACCCATACATACTTCAAAATTGGGAGAACAAAACCCTCCCCAGTCTGTCCCATATATATACACGGACATAACAGGTGCCGATTTTCTGGGTCAGGCAGGGCAAAACCATTTCCGGGGAGGGGCGTAAGTTTTTTTTATCTCAGCCAGACAAGCATTGACAGGTGGTCAGACTGGGAGAATTAGACAAGGGTGCTTATGAGCTGCCAGCATATAGATAAGGCCACACCAAGTAAATTTTATGGATGACGTCCGCGCGCGCATTGATTTTGGCATGTTCCTAGAAAAAAAACAAGAAATTCCGCTTCCTGTAAGGCCATGTTGATTTGATTATATGGATGACATCCATGCGCGCATGAATTTTCGGCCGTTTCCAAAAAAAAAAAAAAATGTTTTCAACCATACTGTAAATCGTGCAAAACAGTTGCTAAATGAGCAAAAATATACCATATGTTGCAAGGAAAACATTTAGAAACGATACCAATGTCGTAGAATGCCAAAATCAAAGGAAAAAAGACAAAAATGTAAAGAAATGAATTCGAAGAGTAGATTATTCGCCATAACATATTCTGTGCCATTTGTTCAACCTTCATGACCACGTAGATTTCATACTGAAAGCAACTTTTTTTTTTTGCAAAACTTTTTTTTTATTCGCACGCGCGCATCAGTTTTGGGGTTCCCAGAGGATGTCATCCATATAATCAAATCAACATGGTCTAACTATGACCAAAGAGTCACGACAGTGCCACAAATCGTTAGATTGACGTGAACCCCGTAACGCGAAATGGGTAAAGAGCACATGCTTTGTTTCAGCAGGCCTGCAAAAATGTGATGAAAGAAACAGGACAGGACGATAAACGACTTCTTGCTTGTTACACTGTGTCACCTCATTCAATTTGTGTCCTAACATTTGTCGTCTCTAAGTATATTTCTAATCTAGGCATCTTGTTTTTCAGGGCCTTTCTTGTTTTGTTTTTGCCCTCTCGCATTAGATTTTGGGTCTCCAAAGGACGTCATCCATAAAATTTACTTGGTGTGGCCTAAGGCCTAAATAAACAAAATCTACATGAAAGTAGTAAGTACATGAAAGTCTGACCATTACCATAATGAAACATGTACGTGTCACTCTTTGTCTTAAGGGGAGATGTAGAGAATAGCATTTTTCAACCGTTGGAAAAACATGCACGCTTCATTTCCGGCGATTTTCTCTCTTTTTTGAATGAATGAAGACTTATTTTTGTCACCGTTATATTAAATAATAGATTTGATTGAAGCATGACTTATAAACAGAGCATGCTTTTGTGTAGCCTCTACCAGGCACCGCGGATCGCTGGAAAAATAGTAGAAATTGGCCGAAATAAAGGGATAGTATACCAGAGAAGATCCAGGGCCATAGGCGCCATTGGATCCAGGGCTCCAATTTGCGACCCACGGAGCTTCTATGGCCCTGGATCTTCTCTGGCATACTATCCCTTTATTTCGGCCAATTTCTACTATTTTCCAGCGATCCGCGGTGCCTGGTAGAGGCTAGCTTTTGTGTACATTTAGACTACAAGCCATTGTAAAATTGCACACTTTGGCAAGCATAACACATTTCCCCCGCATGTATGGTCACAGTTGGTATGAACACAAACAAGTCATGTGTATGGTTAAACAACCATGGATATGGAATGTTAGATAGGCCTTATACATTGTCAGTTCCCTAGCGTAACGTTTTAAATGGCAATTTGCAATTAGTCCCTTGTGACATTAAACATTGACAAATGGCGAGATTTCTTGTGCGCTTTACCTTGGTGGAATAAAATTTTCACACCAATACATAATTTAGCTGCTCTAAGGTAAGATTGCGTGTACTTGTATATACGGCAAATACAATACTACATATGCAACTACAACTGATAACAAGCGTAGAACGCACTACAAGCCCTTACCTTTAGTCCCAGTACACCGCCAACAAACTAACCACTCTCACAGTCGAGAATTTCCTCTTGAATTGACCCCCTAGCTTTCCGACTGGATTCACCGACGTGTAACTAAAAACCACGTCGGTAACTTTTATCCTAACCAAAAAGCGGAAGTTGTGAAAGTGCCAAATGCTATATTTAAATCGTATGCATACATATGTCTGTGACAGGATATTACATCATACCCGGATGGGCGGATGGCCGCAGTCAATAAGGCACCGTTTTCAAGTAATTATTTCGTGGAAAACGGAAGTGTTATAACATAACGGTCCCTTTGGTGAACCCTAAAGCATGTTAGATAAGGTTGTTTTTTTTATTCCAACATGTAATCACCAGACGTGGTGACGGCACACTCAAGTTTTATCAACTTATATTAATGCCGCCACCAACATAGAGGACAAATATATGACAGGGCAATACTCATTTACACCTGAGCGAAGTGAGGAAAGTCGTGTTAAGTGCCTTTCCCAAGGGCACAAGATCGGTGGCATGTCAGGACTCGAACCCGGGACCTCAGGGTTCCGAGTCGCGCACTCTGCCGCTACGCCACACGACCCCACAAGTTTAGGTTAGGTTTCAAGTCTATGTACTCCATTTACATCCCATAGATTAATGGCGGGTCAAAAACACAGATTTAATTTGGATCCTTAATCTGAACATAACAAACATGTTAGACACTTGCATGTAATCATGGGGACGTATTTTTAAGCAGGTGTTACGGGAGGATTATTCACCAATTTCACACTTTTGTTGGAATTAGAGAAAATGACGTACCTTCTATCGTTCCACCTTCTACCGAAGACTCTCCTACTCGCACTCCTCGCATGCATTACCGAGTAGGTGAGTCTTCGACTTCGGTAGAAGGTGGAACGATAGAAGGTACGTCATTTTCTCTAATTCCAACAAAAATGCAATTATGGCATGTGTTTTATACTAGATAAATAATTCAAAACATTAGTTGACCAGTTTGTCGATAGAATTTGTTGGAAATATTACATCGAGGAAGGGGGAGGGGGGATGGTTACGTCATATCCCTGCATATCCGTGACCGTTACTAGGCATTATGGGAAGTGTGAAATTGGTGAATAGGATATCCTCTAAATATACCCCCCCCCTCCCATTTTAGTAGTTGCACTAGTAGTAGCACTAACAAAACGAGGCATTACGTCACGATTTATCTAATCCCTCCCGGCTAAAGATCATTGCAGACGTACCTTAAGTTCCCAGGAACAGTTACCTAGCCCCCGTGACGACTTGTAAACAGCCGCGTAAACGCCGTACCCTGCCCGTCACTCTGTCTGTCAACACTTCCACGAACGAAACCTCGACGGGCTGTTTCTGAGACGGCACGCAGGCACTGGCGATAGTGAAACCTTTACCCCCGTGAGTGACTGAGTGTGAGTCAGCGCATTGGAATGAGGGGGCGTCCAACGTACGGAAAGTCCCACTGAAACCATTCAGTACAAAACAATCATGGCTTTCACGGGGACAAATCATTGTTGGTAGGGAGAAGGGGCTGAAAACACTGTGACCCACAACATGCTATAGTGTGTCCTTGGGTACGTATCAGATGATTAATGTACAATCGGTAAACAATTAACTGGTGAACAGAAAACAATTATCTAAACGTCGAAGTACATATTTTGACAGTTGAGTTTAGAAAACAGTACTATAATTATTTTTTCCATGAAATATAGAGAAAGGGCAGTGCCATTCTTTGATTGTTTGTTTTACCCTGCAAGTAATTACCTATATAACGTTTCTTGACAGGACAAATAAAGCCATAGGTACACCCCCGTAAATAAGGATATTTGGACTGTCCAACCCACTACAGAGTTCACAATCCTATCGATATTGTTTAGCGACTGGTCCGTGCAGTAGATAGCATCAACCAGCAAACTGGAACACTTATAACATCATGAGCTCACCTGGCCAGGTGAACCAGGGTCTTCTGGCGGCCCTCCGCGTCTTGAGAGAAGCCCTTAAAGGAGGAGAAAACTGGTCCTGTTCCTCGGAGAAAAGATTTCGGCTCTGCCACAGCCGGCGACGCTCGGTGACTGGTGGACCAGCGTTCAGGTAAAGCTGGGTCTGCTTAGGTTTTCTCGTGAAATGTACGAAATAAACTCCCTCAGTGGAATAAAATGACCACAATTCAGACAAATATCTCGTTAAAGCCTTTGAGCTGCGTGATTTGCCTCTGTAAAAGTCTCCACAGTACGATATCACGTCCCAAAGTTCACAACTGTACATATATGCATGTAACTTCCGGGTTCAAATTGTACGGTCGTTTTACGTGCAACAACGCCGACTGGCGTCAGTGATTATATTTGCAGTTACAAGGAATACGGCGATGAAGGTTATACATCCAGGTAGTAAGATACGCCAAAAAGCAGTTAGGCCACACAGTCTTAATTTTATGGATGACATCATCTGAAGACCCCCAAATTAGTGCGCGAGGGCGAATAAAATAAATTCCGGCCAAAAATAAAAATGCTACCAAACCACAGGAATACAAAGCTGGTATTGTGAATTTGTACATAGCAACGTCTACGACAAGCCGGCACATGCTGGCTTTTTGCGGAGTTTATGAATCGGCACTGTACGTATGTACTGAGTTCTTGAGTCGTGGAGCTTCGGTAGCCTGGGTGCCCGGCTCCGTATTGTCGCTAAGGCCACGCCGATTTAATTTTATGGATGACATCCTCCGAAGACCCCCAAAATAGTGCGCGCGGGCGAATAAAAAAAAATGCTACTAAACCACAGGAATACAAAGCTGGTATTGTGAATTTGCGGCAGTATTTAGCG
>NW_017804036.1:36997-70714 GCF_001625305.1 Branchiostoma belcheri
GGACTACCCAGGCCTAGAGCCAGGTCAGAGCCTCGGAGGACGTGATCTTTTTTTTTTTTTTGAGAACAGGCGAAAATCAATGCGCGCGCGGATGTCATCCATAAAATTAAGTCGGTGTGGCCTAACTACCATGGACTACCCAGGCATAGAGCTATGCCAGTGCCTCGGAGGACGTGATCATTTTTTTTTTAATTAATGCGCGCGTGGATGTCATCCATACAATTAAATCAGTGTGGCCTTACTCAAGCAACTGGATATGATTTTGGAAAGGGTCAGACGTTTCAGTTAGTATCCACTAGCTTTCGTCAGTGACTGAGAGACCAGAGGGGAAAGCAGGTTTATAAGCACAAACTATTGATTGATATGCAAATAAGTGAAGACAATTTTTGGAAGTCCAAAAAGAAACAAAAGTTAGACGTTACAAAAGTTAGAAGTTACAAGGAATCTTGAGCTATCTTTAAACGAAAGACCGTGGTAACAGGTGTACCAAAACCACTGTATTGTGCTTGAAAATTCATGCGAAGTGCTCAACAAAAGTTTACTTTGAAACGTAGACACAAGATACAAAGAAATGCTTTATATATTTTGTCTTTGATAGGATGGGTCCGAAATAAACCCGGAAAAACTGAAGAAACTAGAAGAAGACTACCTTCAGCGACTGGAGGACCGGCCGTCCCTGCCTCATGTCGCGCTGAGGACCCTGGGAAGGTTTCCTCTCATCCTGACCACCAACATGGACTGTCTGGTGGAGCGGCTGGTCTGGGCACCGCAGGGCATTGTGGGGGAAGCTCTCAGGCTAGACCAGGTCAACTAGCATTTCACATACTATCAAGTTCATCTGTGTTGGTAGTTACATGTTTAAAGTTCAAACTTTTGACCCAACACAATAAAGTTCTCTCACCTAGAACTTTCGACCAGTCCCTCTGGTCTTCTTCAGTAGACTGACCCAGTGAAGCTTGTCACGTGGCTACTATGGGGAAGACGGTGACTGGTTGAAAGCTCCAGGTGCATGAGAGAACTTTATTGTGTTGGATCAAAAGTTTCAACTTTAGCATTTTTGATATACTTTGTCAGAGCTTAAACATTTTTCCCGTAAGATTCTTTATAACGCTTTACACTGTTGCTAGTGACTGACATAATCCATGACTTGTATCTTGTATATGTTTTGGCATGTCAAATTCTCTGTATTCTTGCACAGTGAGGTTATCAAAGTCAGTTGTTTCTGTTTTTCACCTCTATCTACAGCTGAGCTTGTTGGCTTCAACATGGCCGAATTTTCACCATGACGTCATCGTCAAGTGTTTCGGGGATTCGAGTCTTCACGCAAGGGCAACGGTATGTAGGACACAGGCAGGCAGTTCGGCTGTCAGAATTTTTCTTTTGATTTCCTGGTTTTTTTTATGTTTATCGAAGGAAAACATATTGTTACCTTCGCCAAGAAGGTTATGTTTTCAGTAGCGTTTGTCTGTGTGTGGGTATGTGTGTTTGTGTGTAGTTTAGCAAGATAACTCGAGAAGCAGTGGATGGCTTGGAATGAAACTTGGTAGGTAGGTAGGTCTTCATGAGACCTAGAAATGATTAGATTTTGGGCCCCCTGGCGGCTTTCCTAGGTACTGCAGCAGAACTTCCGGTTTTGATATCTCGTGATCTGGACATGCTAGGGTCACGAATTTTGGATGGTATATAGCTCTTGGAATAGGGAAGAAGTGACATGAGTTTGGGTCCCCTAGCGGCTTGTTCTGGAACTGCAGGAGCATTTGTTGAAAATTTTTCGAAGGAGGATAATTCAAGAACCGGTTGACGGATTGTCGTGATTTTTGGTATGTAGGTAGTTGAAGTGATGCTTGACATGATCAGATGACAATTATGCAAATCAGGAGCTAATTTGCATAATTAATGAGGAAATTCTATAAATCTGCTTTGTTCGATAATAGAACTATGAACCACTTGTGACATCACTTGTGAGAACGAGAAAAACATCTGAGGATATAGATTATGTAAATGAGGACCTAATTTGCATAATAAATGGAAAATTTTTATAATTTCATAGTTGTAACTGCTGGGAATTTCATACTTGCCACATTTGGAAGTTAAGTGAAGGTGAACATCAACAAATATAATTTATTCAAATCATGGTCTCATTTGCATAATTTATGAGGAAGTGCTATAATAGCATTTTTGTTAAGATAAGGCTGTCATTGGGTGGAGAATATGATCAACTGATATAATCCATGCAAATGGGGCTCTTATTTACAAAATCAATGATTAAAATTGTATAATTTGTCAACCACAAGGGTTAACATCATTTGGCGAAGGTATGAGATCGTGGAACTCTTGTTTTTACTCAGTTTCTTCCTCCTCTTCTGTTCCAAATGCTAACCTCTGACCTGGCCAATGACATGATTTGTTGACGTCTGTCACCATGGTGACTGGTGTTCGGTTACATAATGCTGCAATTTCATGGTCTGCTCTGCCCCTGTCACCATATACTCGCAGTACATGTATGTGGATGCGTTCGAGTAAAAATTAACAGAGCAGACCATGTCCGAAGGTTAACATTATGCATTTGCTTTGCAAATGTTACTTCTCTAGTTTCTTTTTTTTAATTCATTAATCAAAAGAAAATATAAACACTGAAGCATCCATTATAAAATAATTCAAATCATAAGGCTGATAATGAAGAAAACTCATTTCCTTGTTTGCAAAAATTGAGTTGATCCATGGGTATGAATCTTACGTTAAGGCGAGTAGGAAGAAAGTATTGTTTGCTATATTTATATTTCAGTCCATACCATGGTATGGATAAAATATATTGTGTTCTCTCATGTTTCTTCTCCTCCTTCTCCTCCTCCTTCTCCTGCCAAACAGTCAAAGGGATTCAACTCCGCCATCATTCAGCCAAATGACTTGAAATTTGGCATGGAGGTAGAGTGGGCCAATACCCCCAGGAGTTGTTTTTTTCATTTTTTTGATACATGCCTTTGAAAAATTTTATGAAGGTTTTTTGGGGCATTTTTCGCCAAAAAATGGATTTTTTGGATCCTGAGCCCTGGTTTTACAACCAAATGATCTGAAATTCGGTATAAGGGTACCTTGAACATGTGTCTACAGAATAGCAGTCACATATTTGGCATACATCACTTCCAAATGACTCATTTGGGGGACTTTGATGGCTATTTTCAGCCAAAAAAGGGCCAAAAGTGCTATACCCGTTCCATGTTCTATCTAAAGAATGGCCTGTTCCATCTGCATGCCGTTGGCCATGGAACACGTGTTCCATTGCGGGTTACCTCGGGTCACATTGCACGTAAGTCGTGCGTAATGACCCACACATTCAATTTTATGTGCCTAAGACCTTCAAGATGTATCAAATCTCATCATTGTTAGTATTTGCATACCTGTAATAAGATCAGTAAAGCTTTCGCGATTCAATGTGCTTGTTCTTGCATCTTTGTTCTCAATTACATAGCTACTATATAATTCATTTATTTGAGAATCTTTGCCAGTTTTACACTGGGATAAGTTTGGAATAGTCCACTTTTGCGTGGGAGGGAGATGGACTGAAATATGCTGTATTTGCTCCCAAGCAAATATCGGCCTCTCTAATTAAATTTCATTATTTCTTTTCCGCCTGGTAGACTAATCCAGTGGCTTCCCACTGGGAGATGTAGAGTGGGACGTCCACATACAACGCGTTTATCAATGTTAGAGAAAGACACTGGTCTCGCAGGGACTGCTCTAGTGTCTGCCATGAGGGACATGGGGTACTGGACTCCAGTACTGTATCTGTATCGATATAACCGGTATAACCGCCCTTCGGCGTAACACACCAGCTTCGCAGGCACGCGGCGCGGCGGCAGCTAGCTATATCGCACCGAACGACTTGTTACACTCATCATCTTTGCACATTTGATTGCAAGAGTTGTTTAAAGCTTTCTAGTGATGATGCCCCAACTGTGCTTGGTGGCAACGAGTTCTAGTCTACGATAGTTCTGGGGAAATACGAGTTTTCGAATACCTCAATTATTGGTTGATAAGTCTGATATTTGAAGGCATGACTGTTTCTTGTATTAGATACTTAGTGGTTGGTACGTCCACCAGTTTATTAGTTTTAGTACGTCCACCAGTTTTGTACATCATGCACAGTCTGGATATTCTACGTCTGTCTTCCAGCGACCCCCACTGTAGGTTTCTCTTCATTTCCGTTACACTAGCACCCCTTTGATAGTTAGTACCAGTGGCTTTCTCTATCATTGACAAAAGTGTAGTATGTGGTACAGGAGTGACTTTATTAATATAAAACTACTAAACGAACAGTAACTTCTCCGCATTTAGAACATTATAATTACGATATGTAAATATTAATATTTGTACCAAATGTCAATTTGTAAATAGCCTTATCTATTGATGTGAAAAGTATGCAGTTCAGCCACTTTACCTGGCTGCGATGTACATTTTTAAGGATCATGTTGATCAAATAAACCATTCATTCATTCATTCATTCATTCATTCATTCATTCATTCTTCTTCTTTCTCTTTATTTCCTCCCATAGGAGAGCAGTGTCACACCAATACAACATAAAAATCACTTCACATATACTAATTAAAATATGCTAGTTAAAATATATCTTGTAGGGTATTTACAAGGGTGATCAAACGATCATAATGTCGGCAATTAAAAGATATTTACTTTACGTCACGAATTACACTATAGGGTATTTTCGTTTGTTATCCTCCTTTTACACCGTAATAAAATGTTCAAAGGGCATCAAAAGTCTCTGATTCAGTCCTTTTTGCCTTCACTTCAAGACTCAAGTTCTTCTAGCTAAATCCCTTCTCAGCTACAACGCCATTCTGCAGGTAGAGAGTAGAACCCAGGGAACATTGTCCTCTCTGTTATACCCCTCCCTGGCTAGTGTCTCTTTCTAGTTCTGGTCCTCTCTCCTCAGCCTTCTCTCCTCAGCCCTCTCTCCTCAGCCCTCTCTCCTCAGCCTTCACTCCTCAGCCCTCTCTCCTCAGCCCTCTCTCCTCAGCCTTCTCTCCTCAGTCTTCTCTCCTCAGCCTTCTCTCCTCAGCCTTCTCTCCTCAGCCTTCTCTCCTCAGCCTTCTCTCCGCAGCCTTCTCTCCTCAGTTTTCTCTCCAGTTCTTCCCTGCCTTCTCTCTGCTTCTCTCCATTCCAACTGTTCACCTTTCTTTCCATGTGGCATGTTTTAGTGCCATAGTTGCCAATGGGCGGAGTAGTTTGGCTGCTGTTGTAATGAAGGCGCACCACACTTCTGCGTCCACTTCTTCTTCTGTTACTTCCGCTCCCAACATAATTTCTGTAAACCTCTCTTCTGGCTGTTCGTGTACTCTTGCCATCACCCTTACTCCCAGATAGTTCGCTAGTTCTTCTGCCAGGGCTTGTCTCAGGTGTATGAATGTTGTACATCGGGTGAACAGGTGGCCCACTAGGTCTTCTGTGTCCGACTTACAGGTTGGGCAGGGCTTCTGTTGTGTTGGTGGGACAGTACTAAGGAGGATTAGGTTCTTTAGATCTCTTTGGTGCTCTGGTTGTTGTCTTGCTAGTACCCATAGTTTATGCGGTTTCTCGCTTGTCGGATGTACTTTGTAGAACCTGTGACATGTGCTTTCAGAGGACACTGTGGCCTGCCACCTCTCATTTCCTTTAGCTCGTATTGTTGTCTTCACCAGTTGCTTCCATTCACTTGCTGAAGGGAAATTCTTCGTCAGCCAGTATTCTTCTAACCATCCTTCCAAGCCATATTCTCTTGCTACTTCAAAGCACTCACTGACTAGACCTCTTGCCTTCCTACTTGTTCTTCCTAAGACGTAGGAGTATAGCCTGAACAAGAAGACCTTCTTCGCCAGGATTGTGTTGCGCATAGAGACAAGTCTCCCAAATAGGCATAGTTTGAACCTGTCCAGAACTGATTTCAGGCTCTCCATTCCCAGGGCACCAAGGCTCGCCGTTGTCTCTGTCTGGAAGTGCATGCCTTGCATGCGCTTAACTCCACTTCTATGTACTCTCTCTAGTTTCAAGAGATCACTGTTTGACGGGCTCCAAAACTCACTTCCGTGTAACATGCTTGGTATCACTAGTGTGTTGTATAGGGTTTTGGAGATTAAGGGTTAGGTTGCTGTCCTTCACTGCCTGTTGCCAGAATTGCACTAATCCTTCCCTTTCCCTTTCTGCAGGCTTGCTCAATGGTTTCCATTGATGAAAGTTTGGCTGAATGTTGTACTCCGACATGAGTCACCACACTTGTTTCTGGTATTGTTCTTGTGCCCATTCTCCAGCAGTAGGATGCATTGGGCGTCTGCTGTATGCTACTTGTTGATCCAAATACAACACATTTACTCTTGTCAGGGGCAAACTCAAAGCGCCATTTTCTTCCATACTGGGTCATGGTGTCGATCATTCTCTGCAGGCCCATCCTTGTGCTAGCTAGTAGACAGATATCGTCCGCTAATGCTGGGGAAGCGCAACACATGCCTCCCATGCACACTCCACCTGGCTGGGCTTGTAGTTCTTCATGCACGTCGTCAGTAGCTAGTAAGTAGCAAGTCAGAGATAAAATCCCTCCTTGATTCACTCCTCTTGTTGTGTTGAACTCTCTTGATAGACCACCGTTTAAGAGGACTGCGTACGTACAGCCTGTGTGCATGTGTTTGAGAAGTCTCCATAGTTTGCCATTTATCCCTCTCCCGTACATTTTAAATAGTAATCCCTCCAGCCAGACAGTGTCATAGGCCTTCTTAGTATCCAAGAAGCATCCGTACACCAGACTCCCTCTCTCCTTGAAGTGATTGATCACTTCTCTTACAATGAACGCAGTTGTTATGTTACTACATCCAGCTTGGCTCCCACTCTGGAGTTGGTGAGGTATACCCCCTATCACACAGCCATGGGCTCCACCTGTTATACAATGTCCTCTCCCACACCTTTGATATAACCGGTAACAAGGTTACGCCTCTATGAGAGTCCAGATCAGTCTTGTTTGTTTTTCCCTGTTTCAGGAGGGGTATCTTCACTCCCTTCTTGAAGCCAGCTGGGATATATTCCCTCTCCCTGATTGCATTAAACAGGTTTGTCAGACGGGTCCACAGAGTCTCACCGCCAAATTTGATGTGTTCATAGACTAGTCCATCAATTCCACCACTTTTCCCATTCTTTAGACCCTTGCAGACAACTGCTATTTCCTGCAGTGAAAAGGGTTCTTCAAGTATCCCTTCTGTATTCATGTGGCTCTCCTCTTCCATCTTAACCACTTCTTCTATGATCTTTCTTTTGTGCACTCCATCAAAGATGTTGTCTTCTTCCTCCTGTTCATTACCTAACTTCTCAAAATGTCTTGCCCAGGTTTCTCTCACCTCAGTGGGATCTGTGATAACTCGTTCCCCGACTTTTACGGCCTGTGGCTTATCTACTCTGCCTCTTCTCTGTCCCACTCTTTTCCAGAACTCTTTGTCATCAACTCCAGCGAATGCGGCCAGTTCTTCGTTCTGCTTCGCTTCATGCAGTATCTTTGCTTCTCTCAGTTCTGTCCTGAGCCTGTTTTTGCTCTCTTTATATGCCCTGTACAACTGGTTGTCTTTTTCCCTCGGTTTCCCGCCTTCTTTCCACTGGAGCCATGCTTCCACTTCTTGTTGGTGCACTTCTGTCAGATCTGGTGTCCAATAAGGTTTCTGGTGTTTCTTTCTTTCTTTCGGAGGCATCACTTCCTCGGCTGTTCTTATCAGTATTGTTGTGATTGTCCTGAGTTCATTTTCTATGTCTTCTGTTGACATCATAGTTGGAGCTCTACTTGTTCCCAGCCTCTCCTTCACTCTCCTTCTATACATCTCTTTCTCCTCTTGGTCAGCTTTATGCCACCTGGGCTTTGTTTTGGGCATGGCTTCCTCCCACTCCCTGGGCTTGTTGGTAAATGTGGCAACCACAGGGTTGTGGTCAGATAAGTTGAGACTGCAATCTTCCATCACTTCACAGGCGACTGTTTCTGCTATAAGGGAGTATGGGACGAGTATGTGGTCTATTGTTGACCGATGGTTCCCACTGGCATCATGGAACGTGTATAAAGGCCCTTTACACAGCTGGCTCAGGTTGAGGGAAAACAGAGCTAATTCTTCCATTGTGTTCTCAAGTTCTCTTCCTCTCTTAGACCCCTTCCCTCTGCCTCTGGGGCCTCCATTCTCTCTTCCTCTCTGCTCACCAATGTCTGCATTAAAGTCTCCGACAAGTATTACCTCTCCTTCATTTTCATACTTTCTGTATATTTCTGTTATAATGTCCAAATGTTCCCTGTAGGTTTCAACCGCCAGGCCACTGTATGGCATATAGACTGCAAAGACAAAGATTTTCTGGCCGTTCTGGAGCCTGACTCTCACTCCAATAATTCTGTCGTTGCCATCCTCAAGTTTATGCACTGCATAGTCAATTGACTCCTTCCACAGTAGGGCAACTCCTCCCTGCCCTCTTCTCCACAGTGTGTTATGTCCCTTTAGCTGGTTACTTGCTCTTCCCCACCCTCTGTGGCTAATCATCACTTGGTCAAGTTCAGGTAGTGCCTCCTCGTATAACCAATGCTCAGTAACTGCAAGGATGTCTATATGAGCTAGATGTTTCCTTATGAATGGCAGTGCTGTCACTATTCCCCTGGCATTGTAGCAACCAACTGTCAGCTCTTTAGGTGTACATGTGCTTGAAGTATCGGTGACAATCACTGTGCGTCCTGTGAGTCTGCTGGCCTTGTGTAAGGACTGCCACTTGTTATTTGGTTCCTCTCACCATTGTCTTTACTCTTGTCTTTCCTTTCCAAGTCTGCCAGGTTGCTTTGTGTCTTCTGTCCCAGTTTCATGTCCTTGTTCTTATAAGAAGTCTCTGAAACCCAAGCCCTGCATCTGACTCCCTGGGGCCAGAAGTTGTCCCTGGTTACTAAGTGGGCTTGTTCCACCGGGACGTTGATTCTTGCGAATGCCGTATCTTTCTGTTTAGACGCCATGATCCTTACAAAACTCAGCTGGACGCCCTTGTTCTGTGCGAACTTATATATCATGTTCTGCAGTCTCATAGGATCTGTCTTCTTCAAATAACCCAAGAAGAACCTCTCTATCATTGACAAAAGTGTAGTATGTGGTACAGGAGTGACTTTATTAATATAAAACTACTAAACGAACAGTAACTTCTCCGCATTTAGAACATTATAATTACGATATGTAAATATTAATATTTGTACCAAATGTCAATTTGTAAATAGCCTTATCTATTGATGTGAAAAGTATGCAGTTCAGCCACTTTACCTGGCTGCGATGTACATTTTTAAGGATCATGTTGATCAAATAAACCATTCATTCATTCATTCATTCATTCATTCATTCATTCATTCATTCATTCATTCATTCATTCATTCATTCATTCATTCATTCAAACGTGCCTTACTGAATTATCCGGAGGCATGATGATGATTATGATGATTTTTTGCCCAGGTGGAGGGCAAACAGCGGATGGAAGAGCTGTGCACATCTGACGGGGAGGAGGTCAGGTTCTTGGAACAGCTGTTTGACGAGCGGTCCGTCCTGTTCCTCGGCTGCGACCCTGATCAGCCCCTGTACACCAGCGCCCTCCAGCGGTTTGCTGAAAACTCCAAGGTGGGAAGCCAATTACAATCACAAGACATGTAAAATCTCCAAGTGGATCGTTTGGGTGGTTACAAAAACTGTATCAAACTAGCCAGACATTTACCATTGGCCATCCGATGAAAACCTAAAATGGCGCCGCGCGGCGTGGGTCACGCTATCCCGTCAGACACTGCGTTCGGGTCAGCGGCGGTTCATTTATAATGCGTAAAATAAATTCTCAAGCGGAAATAAAGTGATTTAATTCCATCCAGGGAATAATCTAACGTTATGGGAACACGCAGGACCTCGGCAAAACTTTTCAGAACAAAATTCATAAGCCCTTTTGCATGCAGTACCGCCGACCGCCGGTACTGCCCGCGTTCGGGGCGGGGCATATCTCTATGTAGTGCCGACTACCACCGGGGCCGCTCGCGCGCCGGCAGACGCGCTAAATTTTATAAGAAAACGTCATTCTTTGTGGCCCTAAACACTCATTTTTTTATTTTTTTGGTGGTCCAGTGTCTTTATACAGGCACTTAACTGTCCATTTATGCCATCTTTGCTAACATTTAATGTGTAGATCTGGGTCATTATACGATCTAGTCGGACCAAATTCTATACGATACGCCGGAATATACGATAATGCGCTATACAATTATGCATTGTTTTTACAATGGTGTGAATGGTAAATGGTTTGGTGTTTTAGAATTATATACAATTACCCGAAATATACAATTATGAGAAATACAAATAAGTGGAATCCCCTGTATCAAGCCGAAGACCAAACCTCTGGTTGGACTTGGTAAGTTATGTAGCCAACAGCCAACTTTGTCAATCAACAAAAACATAAACTGTAACCTACGAAGTGCTACAATTTATATGTTTAGCAACATAAATCTCTATTCCTATATTAATCTACTCTCTGAAATTCCACATGCTTTTCTACCTGTTTTACGTAGCCTGGGTACCATCCGGATTTTCGCTACGCAACGGATTTTCATAAAAAAATCGAGCGTTGCGTAGTGAAAATCCGGATGGTACCCAAGCTAGTTTTACGAAGAGGGAAGAAACAACGTTAAATATATCAATATAACTATAGCCTTATAGGTTCATCCATCTGTATGCAATAGATGTAGTGTAGCACCTTTGTAGAATTTTAGCGTCTATACGACGTATTTGAAACTGCATGTATCGCGCTTAACCCTCATGGGCATGAATGTGCAAATAAACATCATTGCCATTGTTAGTGTCAATATATTGTTTCTCATTATATTGTTTGATATATGTATTGACTAATTTAATGATGTGTTATATTTTCATCTTCTTGTAGCCAATCCTACTTATCTAGTTTGGCTCACCGTATTGTTTCACTACTTATGCTTAACTTAATTATTTTGTTAATTTGATTCATTTTTCATTGTACTTGTTTACTATCTTTTTATTACTTCTTCATTGTTATTTGTATTTGATTCAACAAACTGTAGAAATTGTAAAAACATGAAGGGGAGGACTTGAAATAAGCCACTGCGGCTTTTCTTCCTGCCCTTGCACATTTATTTCTTTGTATTATTTTGTATAACTTTGTATAATTTTTCATTATGTGCTAAATGAAAATAAATAATTAAATATAAGATATGTTTGTACTTTTTCTCACAGACAAGACATTTTGTAGTAGTGCCTGCCCGGCAGCGTGGTGTGGAGGAGCGGGGAAGCCTGTCTGTTCTGCACGTGGAACTGGACCTCCCGTCTCTCGCCCAGCTCCTCAACCCGAGCGCCAAACCGCCGCTGACACCCACCGACAAAGTACGTGTACGTACTCTGTCGTACAATAGTTTGGCAACATTTTTTTCTATTCCAACATGTTATCACCAGACGTGGTGACGACACACTCAAGTTTTGTTTTTCAACTTATATTAATGCCGCCACCAACACAGGGGACAAATACATGACGGGACAATACTCATTTACACCTGAGGAAAGTCGTGTAAAGTGCCTTTCCCAAGGGCACAATATCGGTGGCATGTCAGGACTCGAACCCAGGACTCTTAGGTCCGAGTCGCGCACTCTGCCGCTACGCCACACGACCACACAACATAAACCGAGCATACATGTAATGGGCTTCTACTGAGAAGCACTACCTGGGATACACTTAGCAATTCCACTTCACGGTGTTCTAAACCAAAATCTACACGTCTGCTGGACGGCAAGCCAAACGTCAAACTCCTCTGTGGACCAAATGTTCTAGCCCGGGTACCATTCGTATCCAAACTGTACAGATGGCACCCAGGCTGAAAAAAATGAAATGGAAGCAACAGGTACATCCTTGCCGTACAGGTACATATGGAATTTATCAAAAGTCCATCGTTTGATCGAGTGAGACGGCGTATCGGATGCAACCTGCAGGTGTTGGTACACCCCTGCCCCACCAATGGTATAGGAAATGATAGCGTGTATAGTACATGTGTGAGTTAACTGTCCTTGGTGCTGAATTGTCCTTGGTGCTGAATGCCTTCCACCAAGGGGCTTCAACATGAAAGATGTGCACTTTACATGACTTTCCTCACTCCACCCAGGTGTGAATGGGTACTTCGGTTGGGGAAAGTCGTATTGAGGTCACCTTGTGGCGCCGAATGGCAGCCGCACAGACCCTTGCGACAGTTCCACAAAAAATAATTGTGGAACAAATATGTGTATCATGTGTATTATTTGATTGTTGTAATTGTTGTGATTTGTATTCATTATTATGTGATACCCTGCATCAATTCAGCCGTATAAAGGCTGCGACTGCACGGGTACTGTTTGGACAATAAAACCATTTATTATTATAATTATTATGATTATTATGTGCCCTAGTTTGCGTCACGGCAGGATCAACGTTGTGAGCCCGGGTATTTCTTTATTTTGCATACGGTTTTACTATATAGACATTTTATCATAGGCCGTACCAAATACTACCAGGAAAGACACAGACATGAAACAGGGAGAGGACATTCCTCCCGGATGTGACGTCATCCAACTACTCTGTCTCGGAACCGGCAAGGGCACTACAGGTAACGTTACATTGCTTCCATTTCTATTTTTTTTCAAATTCAAAATAAATTCTAACCTTCTGTTTAAATATAGTGAAGTGTGTAACTGGATATTGATTAGGCCATGTTGATTTGATTATATGGATGACATCCGCGCGCGCATGAATTTTCGGCCGTTTCCAAAAAAAAAAAGTTTTCAACCATACTGCCAAAAATCATACAAAACAGCTACAAAATGAGCAAAAATATACCATAAGTTACAAAAAAATTAATAAAAACTATACCAATGTCGTAGAATGCCAAAATCAAACGAAAAAAGACAAAATTGTAAAGAAATGAACTTGAAGACTAGATTATTCGCCAAACCATATTCTGTGCCATTTGCTCAACCCTCATGACCACGTAGATTTCATAATGAAAAGAACTTTTTTTTGCAATACTTTTTTTATTCGCACGCGCGCATCAGTTTTGGGGCTCCCGGAGGATGTCATCCATATAATCAAATCAACATGGCCTTAGTGCAGATACAGATCTAGATACACGTATATGACAGGCAGGTGTAGGTAGTCAGTCTCATACGTCTTTGAGGCCGTTGGGGCAGTGAGTTGATGATCCACTGTGTCTAGGGCATGGTATTGGAAGGTGGAACCCATCTCTCTTCTTCCACCCCCTTTCACAATGTACCTCACCAACCAAAGTCAAGTACCTATTTTGCACCTAGCTGGATGGGGGTGAGGAAAGTCGTGTAAAATTCCAAGCGCCTTTCCAAAGAACACAACGTCTATCCAGGAATGCAAGGAATCGAACTCACGGCCTCTCGATCTCTTCGTGTCTGCTGGCCTAGCCTCTTGGACATTCGACGCCACACACACAGATATGTACTAATATAGAACTAGAAAGGTAACCTTTGCAAAGCAAATGCATAATGATTACCTTCGCATACGGTCTGCTCTGTTAATTCTTACTCAAACACATTCATACATATGGTCAGGCAGGAGCCTAAATCCCTCCTGCTATGAAATTGCAACAACCCTACGCTAGTTACCATGGTAACAGACAGTCTGGTTCAGATCATTGGCCTTTCTAATTGGAGAAGAAGAAAAAGAAGAAAAGGAAACGTAGCAAAACAATATGTTTTCCTTCGGTGTACACAAATATCCATAACTTACCCAGTGTGACCTCCTACCAGCCGTTCTGACAGGAGAACCCAGCTCCTCTATGGTGGTTCTACACAACTCCAGACCTGTACTGCTGGTGGACGTGGGGCTGGGAGTAACACAGTCTCTTCTGCACTACATAGGTAAGGATGGCTTTTTTAATTCTTCAAGAGGACAATCCTCCAGGTTTAGTCTGAGTGTATAAAATCACCGGATTCCGATGTTTACCTATGTTTTAGTTGCCCTTCTTTTCAAATGTCATCATTGCCAAATGTCATTGTAGAACATGTTTTATATGTTTAAATATGTTTTTAGACTTCGTAACAGTCATGCACCCCAAAACATCTACAGCTCCATGGTTCCCGTCCATTCTACCCACAAGTATTCAACTAGATTTGCCAATTCTTGCAGTTTCAAACTACTTAAACCAAAAACAAACAGCAAAAAGCGAACATTTCTCTACCGGGCCCATTAATCTATGGTACGCCCTGCCACCCAGTATCAAAACACTGACCAGTCTGCATCAATTCAAAAAGGCCATCCACCAGTTGTACATGAGTTAAGTTATATATATTAAATCAAGTCATGATAGTTTTGTTTAACCTGTATATAATTTGTGATGATTATGTATGTTGATTCTCTTTTATTTTTTTGTCAGTATGTTCATATGTTTATATGTTTTGAACCCTAGAAGACTAGTCGTCATGGACTAAAGGGTATCGAAATAAACGAAACATCATGGTAGGCCGTCATTGCCCTCCATACTGTCTTGTTTCTTGCTGTCCATCGTCTCACTGTGTCGGGGGCATCATACTTTAAAAGAGGTAAAAATAGGCCTTTCTCAGACTTTTTCTCGTCTTTGTAGAACGTTGCGAAAAAACGAGCGAACTTTCTTCACCAATTTTAGTAGTATAAAAAAGTACAGTTGTAACATAAACCAATCATCTTATTTCAATATTTCCTAACACATCCTGAGAAACAATATCATTTCTACCATTTGTAGCAGTATCAAAAAGGTCAGTTGCAACATGAGCCAATCATATCTTGGAAGTTCATTTGTGTTGGTAGAAGTCATCATGAAACAAGTTTGAACTGTCCAACACAAGAAATTGGACTTACCCAAATTTTCGACTATACAAGGAACGTCACGGAAGCGGTGGATTGCTCATTCCCTGACAAAGACTGGAGTTGTACAGTCGAAAATTCGGGTAAGTCCAATATATTGTGTTGGAAATTGCAGTTCAAACTTGTCAACTTCATAATAGTGAAAGTTTATTGCAAATACTTGCCCAAGGGCTAATTGCAGTTACAAACAACATAAGGAAGAAAATACAGTGGTATGTGAGACTATATCTACGTCTAGCATTATACTATATTCTACAACATACATGGCAACTACTAGTTTTACTGGGTTTGACTTCTTCTTTTTAGGCAATGGAAGACGAATTTACCCACTTCTTCTATAATGTGTGGGTTCTTTGATTTTAGTAGTGAAATTGTTTTTTCGTGGTAGGGAATGGTGGGGAAGTAAGGGAGCATTTTGGACACGGTGCAAAATAATTGTTTTCTGATGTCGTCATAAAATGGACAGTTAGAGATGAAATGAATTTCGTCTTCCACTGCATTTGAGGGGCAATATTTACAAATTCTCTCCGACACAGGCAGTTTCGTATATCGCTTTTTTTTAAACACTGTTTATTCAAATCGTGAAAGCAAGTACAGGTAGAAGTAAATATGCATACACAGCTACTTTTAACAACTTTTACAGCCATATCCCCAAAATACACGAACCAATCACAAAGAACAGTCACTAAAAAAGATGTCTAAATCACTTAGACACAACAGGTCTTTATATCCCCCTTTTAATGATAATAAAGCAATTATCTTCTTTCTCCACAGCTCCCGAGAAGTTCCCAGACGCGATGTTCGTGACGCACAACCACAGTGACCACGCGGGAGAGCTGCCCCTGGTGCTGGGAGGAACCGCCCAGCGGCGTGTGCTGGCCGGCAAGCCGAGAGTCAAGCTCCTCTGTGGACCGAAGGTTCTGGAACCGCTCAAAGTCCATCGTTTGAGCGAGATGGCGTATCAGATGAAACCTGTAAGTCCACACCTACCAAACCGACGGTATCAGCATGAAAGTTCATCTGAGTTGGTAAATTACATTATGAAAAACTTAAACTGTTCTCCAACTCAAAATTTGACTCACCAGAAATTTTCGACTGAATCACTCAGTCTTCCTCAGCTATCTGATCCAAATGCTGTGGACACGTGATTTTTCCCACGTGTGACGTCAGCAAAGGGTCAAAGGTTGTCTGAAGTCGATATCGCCCCCCCCGTCCACAGCATTTGGGTCATATAGCTGAGGAAGACACTGTCCTTGGTGCTGAACGCCTTCTACTCCTGGCACATTTTCAGTACTTCGTAACAATGCTGGAACGCTAAAGAAAGCATGTGATTTTTGTACTTGAGTTATATCACTATTCATTAGTGATAATATCTTATTATTGATTTCTTGGGCGTTCAAATCAGCCCTTTATTGCTGTCCTTGGTTCTGAAAGCCTTCCAAGGTAATGACTTCTTACTCTTGATGAAAGTGCAAAAAATTTTGCTGAAGACAAACAACAAGAGCGCTGCACAAATTATTTGTATACATTCCTGGACATATTTACAACTATCAAATTGCTGATATCTTCGTTTAAGAGGTTCATCAGTCACGTAAGATTAGCAGTTAGTAGAACATTCACCAATCAGTGACTGTGTTTTGAAAGGTAAAACACGTACCTCCAAATTTTCAATGTCGACTGTATTCTGATATCTTCATATTAGTATTATTGTATCCCCCCACCAATGTTTATAGGATGACGTAGCTGATTGGCTGATCTGTGACCCCGAGGGTGACCCCGTGTATCTTGATGACGTCAAGAATTTCAAACTCCAGGCAGTTAAGAGCCAGCACGACATACCATGCTACGGTATGGAAGACTTTATGATTTGATTTATTACCTCCATGAAAAATGGAGGTATTGTTTTGGCGTGTTTCTCTGTGTGTGTGTGTGTGTGTGTGTGTGTGTGTGTGTGTGTGTGTGTGTCTATGTGTTTCCGCACATTTGTAGTCAGCATAACTTCAGAACGCCTTTATGGATTGTGATGATATTTGGTATGCTGGTAGATCTTAGGAAGCCGAAGGTCAAGGTCAAATATGGGCCTCCTGGTGGCTGACTTTGGTGCTGCAGCAGAACTTCCGGTCTTTGTATCTTTTGCAAGGCAGGGAAAACAGATATGCAGGCAGCGCGGTTTGATTAATGAGGTTCTCCCTCTGGACCCCTGAGTTGACCAGATCTACATGTATTACAGCCTGACCTATTTAGTATTTCAGGCCAAAGGTGCTACTGTATTAGCAGAAAAGCTGTGTGTTTGAAAACAAAAACCTGTGTTATTTTGTTCTGTACTGTAGTGTAGTGTACTGTGTAAAAACATTTAGAAAAAATCATATATTTCATGGAGGTATGAAATCTCATAATTCTTGTTGAAATTGCAACAGTGCAATACACGTGGGATAGGTAGGCAGTTTGTGCCGGTGTTGTGTCCCGCACATGGAAACAAATACAGGACAGGCAATACTCATTTCCACTTGATCCATGAGTTAAGTGGGGAAAGTCGTGTTATTAGTGGAGCAGATAACATCAAATTTTGGAGGAATCTTTCAAATTGTGATACAAGCACCAAACTTGGTACAAATACTCATGAGACATTACTCTTTTGAAAAAGTACGCGGGCCACTTGATTTGACTTTTGGTGCCCCCTAGCGGCGCTTTTTGGTACTGCAGCCGACCTTCTGGGCTTTGTATCTCCTGTTCTAAACATGCTACAGTCATTATTTTTATGTGGTAGAAAGCTGTTAAAGTAGGAAAGAAGTGACGTAAATTTGGTGTCTCTAGCTGCTTGCGTTGGAACTGCAAAGGCGTTTTTTGCTGGTGCACAATTTGCTTCAAGGGCGCTTTTTTTGCTTCGGAAGGTCGGCTGCAGTACCAAAACGCGCCCTTGGAGCAAATTTTTGCACCGGCAAAAAAACGCTCCTGCAGTTTAAACACCGCAACTGAGCAAATTTACAGTACCCAGAAGTATTGGTTGGAGTGTATGATCTGTGGGTTTGTTTGTGTATCCGTCTGTCTGGACAGAGAAGATTGAGAGCACGTGGGTGGAAGGAGGAAGATTGACAGGCGGAATGACAAGCCAAAGGTCTCAGAATCTGACAAGGAGTCAATTATAAGTCTCTGTGGGGGAAGGAAGCCGAGACTCACATGTCCTAAAAATCTAAAATCTTTTATTCCTAGTTAAGAATTTTACTCGTTATCGTGTGACACTATACAAGTATTCAAACCCTATAATGTAGTATAGTAGGAGTATAATAGTATAATTGACCAAACCGTAGTTGTATGTCTCCTATTGCTTTACCTTACTTTCTTAAACACTATACACGCAATGAGCCTTTGGGCATGACGTTTTAAATAAAGCCTTGGTCACAACCCGCCGTACGTGCTTTTTGTCCGTACGCTTTTTGGGAGGCTACGTCTGCACGTTTTTTTTTCTGAAAACGTGGGGAAGGACTGGCGTCGACGCACGTCACTCGCACGTCACTCGCACGGTTGCACAAAGTGTAAGAGTGTGGTCTGCACGCCACGTCTGGCCGTGAGCGGTTGCGTGCATTGTTCGTTGCGCAAGTGGTAAGTGAGTTGTACGTGCTTACAACGTACGATCTCTGTGCGATTGCAACTTGACCGTAAGGAGGCCGCACTCACACGTGCTTCCTCCGTACGGTACGTACGGGGCACACGATGTAGACAGCACGCAGAAGCACGTACGGCGGTTGTGACCAAGGCTTAAAGAATGGAAGCCGCACAGACCCTTGAGACAGTTCCACAAGTGTGTGTGGAGCAAATATGTTATGTGTTATGTCATGTGATTGTAAACCATGCATTAGGAAACCATTCAGCACTATAATTATTATTATCTTCCAGGATTTTTGCTTTACTACAAGGACGAACTGATCCTCGGGTTCTCGGGTGATTCCGGGTTCACGCCGGAGTTGTACGACAAGGTCTTCGAGGCGCCGACTGTTGTCGTGGACGGCCGGACCCCGTCCTCACAGTGGCACGCATCGGTACGGTCTTTTTTTATAATGAAAATGAAAATGAAATACCTTTATTGTACATTCATGCCACGACGGGCTAGGTACAAGTCAAGATATAACAGACACATAACAAACGTATATAGACAAAAGATGCACTACTTGACTTAGACATACATATGTAAGGAACATACAAGGGTACTATACTAGGCTAATACAAAGTGTTCTAGTCACTGATCTAATATAGAGAGGTCAACTTCTTCTCGCTTTTTTGTACAGTGGAAAATGTGGGAGCAGATCATGTTTATGATACAGGGTTTGTCTAGACGCATCAAAAATATAAATTTATCATTTGCGCTTAGGTGTTCAAAGTATGGGAACTTCTCTTTGATATAATTAAAAAGGACAGATCTTTCATTAGAATATAAAGTACAGTCTAAAATAGAGTGTTGTTATATTCCAACATTTCAAGACCAAACATTGCGACAGCACACTCAAGTTATTATATCAACTTATTTTATGCCGCCACCAACACAGAGTACAAATACAGGACAGGACAATACTCATTTCCACCTGTCAGTGAAGTGAGGAAAATCGTGTGAAGTGCCTTTCCCAAGGGCACAAGATCGGGTGGCATGTCAGGACTCTAACCCGGGACCTCTTGGTTCCGAGTCGAGCACTCTGCCGCTTCGTCACACGATCTTTCCTTCCGGTGTATTTTTGTACTCGTATCCTGGTTACCAAACCGAGTCCTAAATCCACTCTGCAAATAGATGTAGGACTCGTAAAGCTATAATAGGTTTGGTAACCGGGATAGTACTTTTGAGGACTTGCCTTTAGCTTGCTTTGAATTCCAGAAACGTTACCAATTATGTATGCTGGTTGTTGTTAATTTTTGTGCAGTGCACTATGATTGAGTTCATAACAACATTAAATTACACAACTCATACAGCAACAAAGACGAAAGCCAGAATGGTTAACGTTATAACTTCTTTGCCTTCATGACCAGATCTATACAGACATACACGTGATGGTATATTCTGCATTTTTTAACAGAGCACTATGGCCGTCAATGTACATGCATGTGAGGCGTAGCATATTTCATAAGGTATGGGCTAAAGCCCCAAGGCTTCTTGAATAAACAAAGATGATTGTTGCCAATAATAGATATTTTATCACACCTATACAATTATTTATTGTTTTTTTCAGTTTGATGAGATTTCAGTCTACTTGAAAGGCCGAGAGGTGAGTTGCATGACAAAGTATATTTTTTTCATCTATCAATGTTTTTTTTTTCATTACAATGGTGGAATTTGTCATCAATTTCGCTATGAAACACACCATGTTATTTTTTTCCGTAGAAGAAGCCCAGAGCTGTTTATGTGACAGGGTATGGCACTGCAGCCGAGTACACGACAGACGACAGCGCCCTCATGCGGTTTGAAAGGGGACTGCGCTACACACTGTGGAAGGGAGAAAATGAACGTCCCGAACTGACGAAGGAAGGGACCAATTAGAAGGAGTTTTTTATGCATGCTGATGGTTAATCTAGTACCTTTTCTGAAAGTTTCCGATTCTAATTGCCTACTTGATACTAGGCTGAAATATTATGCTTAATTGTATATGGAATGCTAATATGTTTATGTTGCATATCAATTTTTTCACAAAAAGGCTATGGGACATTACGTCTTGTATCTCCAAGCAGATCTTTTGGTGTCTGCAAAGGCAGAATCAAAATGGCCAGGCAGTATCCATTGGCCAGTTATCATTTTGCCCAGTTATATGGGACTGAATGTACCTTTTTATACAAGAAGGACAGAAGTACACATTGTGATGTCACATGCAAACACCCTGTTAGTCTGCTACAGTTGTTCTTGCCATTTAGGCCATGTTGATTTGATTATATGAATGACATCCGCGCGCGTTGGAATTTTCGGCCGTTTAAAAAAAAAGTTTTCAACCATACTGTAAATCGTACAAAACAGTTGCAAAATGAGCAAAAATATACCGTAAGTTACAAAACAACCATACCAATGTCGTAGAACGCCAAAATCAAACGAAAAAAGACGAAATTGTAAAGAAATGAACTTGAAGACTAGATTATTCGCCAAACCATATTCTGTCCCATTTGTTCAACCACGTAGATTTCATAATGAAAACAACTTTTTTTTTTGTAAAACTTTTTTTTATTCGCACGCGCGCATCAATTTTGGGGTTCCCGGAGGATGTCATCCATATAATCAAATCAACATGGCCTTACTGCTACATGTTGTATTAATCTCTCTTTACATCTGAAAAAAATATTTTTTTCTTGAATGTTAAGCATGTGTCACCAGTCTGGGTCTCCTGCTCCCCTCCTTCCATGGTGCCTCTTGTCAGGTTTCTGGACAACAAAAACACGCCCTACACCAGGCAGGTGCTAAATAACAATAACTTGTTTGTGCACAGCGTGAGACACAAAGCAGTTTCACATCGACTGAATGAAATTAAAAGTGGAAGATAAAAGCAAACAGCCACAGATTGTACGATTTGCAAACATGAAGCAGCTCGCGTAGAGCAGACATCAAATAAACACGTAATCGGTTTAGTTGCTACATATTAAAAAGCAGTTTCACATCGATTGAATGAAATTAAAAAGGAAAGATAAAAGCAAACAGCCACAGATTGTACGATTTGCAAACATGAAACAGCTCGTAGGCGAGACTTATCAAATGAACACGTAATCATTTCAGTTGCTTGATATTGAGAACAGTCGGCTACAAAAGGAGTCACTGCTGTATTAATCTCTCTTTGCATCTGAAAAAAATTTTTTTTTTCTTAAATGTTAAGCATTCTTGAATGTGTCACCATGCTGCTCCCGACATGGTGCCTCTTGTCAGGGTTCTGGACAACAAAAACACGCCCTACACCAGGCAGGTGCTAAATAACAATAACTTGTTTGTGCACAGCGTGAGACTCAAAGCAGTTTCACATCGACTGAATGAAATTAAAAATGGAAGATAAAAGCAAACAGCCACAGATTGTACGATTTGCAAACATGAAACAGCTCGCGTAGGCGAGACTTATCAAATGAACACGTAATCGTTTTAGTTGCTACATATTAAAAAGCAGTTTCACATCGATTGAATGAAATTAAAAATGAAAGATAAAAGGAAACAGCCACAGATTGCACGATTTGCAGACATGAAACATCTCGTAGGCGAGACTTATCAATTGAACACGTAATCGTTTCAGTTTCTTGATATTAAAAACAGTCGGCTACACAAGGAGCTACTGTTGTATCGATCTCTCTTTGCGTCTGAAAAAATATTTCATTTTTGTTTCTTAAATGTTTGAAAAGCATAAGCATTTGATTGTGTAGTAAACACAATATCTACAAAAGTAGTGTAAAAAAACAAGTACTAGTACTCAGTTAACACTACACTGAAAAAGTTAAATCTAATTTATATTATATTATACTTTATATAGTTTCATACCTGATTGTGTATGGGTGTCATTTTGGAAATTAGAATAGTTTATCAACCTATCAAAGTATACGTAGAATGAATATTGTCTTCTTACAAGTAAACATGGCTTCTGAATGTTTTGTTGAATTCATATTTTACTAAAACCACTAGCCTGAGTGTCAGCCTTGTTAGCTTTCGTCCGCTACCCAAGATCCGCTCCCCGCCAACGGTAGAGGACGAAAGCTAACAAGGCTGACACTCAGGCTATAAAACCACAGCAGAAGACAGTATTATAAGCACTGTAGCTCATAGCTTCAAGTCTCAGGCTGAGTGTATTGAAACGTTCTGACAAATACGACTAAGGAAATACAACCTGTACGCTGCAGGTGTATCTAAAGTGCCCGCTTTCTACGTGAGCTGCATGAGGTGAAAGTTCGGTGCATCTTATTAAGTATTTCTTCATTGCAACATGTAATCACAAGACGTGGTGACAAAGTAAGTTTATATTTATGTTGGACTTTATCGGAAATCAGTCAGAATGAAGGAACTGTCCAACGAATAACATCCAATGTCGAGAATCCCTTTATTTGTTCCAATTACCTTTTGTACATACTTTCTCGTGCCATTATATTGCATCTGCACATCATTGTGAGATTGATAATTATAGTAGTTAAGGATCTGTTGATTTTTTAAAATACTTCTTCTTACAAAAAACGTGGCTTTTAATTAAAAGAAATGAAACTTACTAGTCACTCCGGTATACAACAATTCATTCTACATTACAATTCTCTCTCATTACAATTCTAAGAATGTCCACATTGTTGCTTGTTATGAATTTAGACATTTTTTTTTAAATTTCATCTATAACTACATGGGCTACATCCTACTTTAAGTAAATAGTCCGTATATTACATAAATTGTAATGAATTGTTGGATAAGAAACGCACATGTACAAGAAGTGCATTTTACGCAGAATCATTTTCCACTCGCTATGGCTATTAGGGCAGCCTATGACTATGTTGCCCTATCTAAACCATCAATTGACTTTTAGAATAGGTCAAACCTCCTACAAAATTTTATGAATTTGTACCACAGTTGTACACAATGTTAATGATATTTTACTTTTACATTTACAAATTTTAAAGTTCATGTCATGCTAACAAACATTTCTATGGTAGAAACTAATTGACAGGAAAATTCCGGCAGTACATTTGATTATTCATCACATTTATGTAGTTGTTAAAGTAAAAAGTAACATGTACAGTGATTTCAACAAACGTTTGGCGACCTATGGCCCATCTTTACAAAATAATCTGTTGGATCGCAGTTTAGGTAATGTTGACACCAATTTTATTAGTTTGGTTCCTTAGTCAACTCAATTCAGTATTCTACCTTCAAGTTGTCCAGCTTTACAGAGAACCATCCGAGAACAGTTGCGGTGAGCGCTCGGCCATATCTCCTAGTTACACCCTGTAACAAAAAACAAAAAATTGCCATAGATGACATGTGGATGTCCTGACTGCTTCAGTACTCGTAGCAATAATGGCTGAAAAACGGCAAATGTGAAACCTTTAACCATGTAGGAATAACATCCCCAAGGAAAGCCTTTGACGACTTCGATACTCCTGGCGCTAATGGTTGAAACATTGGCAAGTTCGAAACCCTTAGTTAACATTGTAAGAATAATATCATTTTTCAGTTAAGTTTCCATTTTCGATTAGTAGAAATGATCTTCGCTTCAGGTACCTGCGGTGACTTGGCAAATGAAGTTGGCCTTAAAATTGCACCGTCCGTCGTACCACTTGTCATTTGCCCTCCGGTACTTGGCGCAGTTTTGCTTGTCGTAAACGACGCTTGGTTCTCTCCAAGACCACGAGGTGTACCCCCGAAGGGGAGTGCCGTCCACCCACTCAAACACCCCTTTCTTGCGCCGATCGGAGAGGCCGAACCAGAATGCGCCAGTAGAGCCAGTGGCTCTATACAGCGAAATCAGAAAAGCGTCGATCCAAGTGTCTTTGGGCATGGCGAGGGTGCCGCCATCTCGACGACAGATCTTGCTCGCTCCGCCGAAGCTGCTGAAAGTGCGGTAAGCCTTGTAGCAGGTATCACGGAACTTCTCATAACCTTTTGGACAATCTGGAGAAAATGTATTGTGTTTGAACAGCTTTAAGAAGAATAAAAGCGTTGGTCAGATGGCTCCTCTTCCAGCACTAACATAATTAAGTTTGAAGTTCGAGCTTATTAAGAAAGGAACTCACGGGCATGGTTTGCCCGAATGCGTGCTAAATACAATTTCTGTTTGGGTGTACATAGCTTCTTGGTTAAATGTATGTTTGTGATATGCAGTTACTTGTTTGTAAGTGATTATCTTCTAAGACATCTATTTGGTACATACAAATACAACCATAGAATAAGACAACAGTTACCAACTAAGATGAATCATCAAAACAGCCAAATGTCATATCTTTTAAAGGTGTTTTAGTCAAAGAAAAAAGGATTCCACACCTCCTTTAGACTTGCAGTGTGGCGTTGACTTGACCCGCCCATGTGGCCCCGTTTTACCCTTTTGTCCCGGGCGTCCCGGTGGCCCTTGGAACCCAGGCGGCCTCTTCTGCCCTTGAGGCCCAATTGGCCCCGTTTCTCCCTTTTGGCCCAAGCGTCCGCTTGGCCCAGGGGGCCCCATCCGACCTTGAGGCCCAGTTGGCCCAATGTCTCCCTTCTCTCCTGGTGGGCCAGGTGGCCCGGGAGGCCCAGCAGACACAGGGGCAACTGGTCCCATGGTCCCCTTCTTTCCTGGTGCGCCAGGTAGCCCAGGAGGCCCAGGTGGCCCGGCAGACACAGGGCCAGGTGGGCCAATGGCTCCTGGTGGACCAGGAGGCCCAGTAGACCCGGGGCCAGTTGGCCCTATGCCCCCCTTTTCTCCACGAGGCCCAGTTGGCCCACTGGCTCCCTTCTCCCCTGGTGGGCCAGGTGGCCCAGGAGGCCCGGCAGAGACAGGGCCAACTGTCCCAATGGGCCCCTTCCCTCCTGTAGGGCCAAGACGCACGGCAAACACTGGCTGCCCGGAGGAAACACATGTCTCTGGAAAAACACCTGATCATAAGCTTACGAGAGATCATGGAGAATACAGTTTGACACATCACAAACATATGTTGGATGTACACGTGTGCATTAAAGAGTTACATGATTTAAATACACAGAATTGTACAACTACAAAAAAATGTTAGTTACTAACGTTCCAGCTCGGCAAGTCGCTGCTCGGTCCTTTGGTTCTGCTTTTTCATCTCCTCAAATTGCTTTGCCGTTTCCACAGACTGACTGGCGTTTTTGACTATATTAAAGGACAATAGGACAAAAAATATCAGTGGCTTCTTATACAGGTTAAGTCAACATATACCTGTACAAGATACTGCAAGTTAAAAACATTATGAGATTAGAATTTAAGTTTGGAAACTGATTGTCTAAACATTGTAAATGAAACGAGGCGTGTATTTTCCTGATGTAATCTAAGAAACTTGCCTGCAAAAAAAGACAACAGTATAACGATCACCACAGCGAACACAAGGCCTGTGATCTGCCATAATTTGTTGCGCAGGCGCCAACACTTGTTACCGTCCGGGGGCGTATCGTAGGCATCTGTAAAGAGAGGAATATTTATGTTTACCCTCACCACTACGTCTTTTAAATAAACATTTAATGCTGATGTAACTAAAAACAAAAAAAGCCGCATACCTCTGATCTGCTAGCGTCATTGCAGTTTGTAAGGTTGCTGTTTGTGCACTGGTTTTGTCAGTGGTACAGTATTGCGCACCAGTTTTAGCTAGCATGTCAGTCTCTAACATGCGCAAACTGCAAGTAGTTCAGAATAGGGCTTGTAGATTGTAATTGAAATGTGCTCCTGAGACACCTACCAGGCAGATGCATATTGATCTTGGTTGGCTGACTGTGAGTGAGAGATTCTCCTCTAGCACACTGGTCATGTTCTTTAAGATTGTCACTAGTCATGAACCACAGTATATATACAACTCCCTTGTGCCTGTTCATGTATCTCACATTCACAATACCAGATCTGCTGCACAGTACAACTTTAGATTACCCAAACCTAAGACGAACAGTAAGAAGCGCTCATTCCTGTATCGTGCTATATCGTTGTGGAACGACCTACCTTATCATGTCAAGACACTGAGTAACCTTCTCAAGTTTAAGCAAGCCATAGTAAACAGTGTCACATGAAGCCGACCTCTAGTTTTTAAATTGTTAATATTCATTTATGCGTTCCTTTAAATGTTTGATGTTTGATGTATTTTTGTCTTTTTAAACGTTTGCACTGTATCTTATGCACTATTTCCTATGTATATATGTAACGATGTGCCTGTATTCCATGTATTTGAGCCTTGGAAGACTAGCCCTGCAGGGCTAAAAGGTTTCGAAATAAATGAAATGAAATAAATGAAATTAGGGTAATACTGTGAAAGGACAGACATAGCTAGCTCTAAGATCTC
This sequence comes from Branchiostoma belcheri, assembly GCF_001625305.1. Lineage (NCBI taxonomy): Eukaryota > Metazoa > Chordata > Leptocardii > Amphioxiformes > Branchiostomatidae > Branchiostoma > Branchiostoma belcheri. The sequence goes on from NW_017804036.1 coordinate 63,879, forward strand.
ATTTCTACTCCGACCGACTAATTCCCAAAGATTTGGTAGATCGCTCAACTAAGTTAATAGATAAACTCGATTTCCTCTTCTAGTATATTTTGTTGTCTTTTTGCAATAATTTTTAACACATTGCATCATATTCATTAATATTGAAATCATGGATCGCACAAATCCAATCCTGGTCACTGTACGGTCGCACAGCGATCGCCGTACGCCTAGTAAAAAGGAGCATCAAAGCAAAACAGAGAGTTTTGCAACGTAATAATCTACAAAGTTATTTTTTACCTGCTCTAGAGACGTACAGAGCGTTCGGTATGTTCGCAGCGGCGTGTGCAACGGACCGCCAATCTGTCTGAGGCTGCTGCATGGGTGTGGCACCTGTGGAAAAAAAATTATGTCCATCCTACGTCTTTTGCTGAATAAAAATAACCAGGACTGTTAACAGCCCAATCTTAAAAATAAGTCATTTCACAGCCGGACCAAGAGGTCATGAGTTCGAATCCCGGCTGACTGTGCCGCTCACATGACGTACATGCATGTCGGGTGAGCGGCACAGCTGAGATTCGAACCCATGACTTGTTGGTATAGTTGTATATAGATGTGTTGAGGAAAGCTGTGCGTTTAGAAAACAAACAAACAAACAAACAAGCAAGCAAGCAAGCAAACAAACAAACAAGCTACCTCCAGGATCCCCGGTCTGGGACTGCTGCTGCCCTCTCTTCATGGTGCCACTTGTCAGGTTTCTGGACAGAAAAAACACGTCCTACACCAGGCAGGTGCTTAATAACAATAACTTGTTTGTGCACAGCGTGAGACACAAAGCAGTTTCACATCGAATGAAATTGTAAAAGATAAAAGCAAACAGCCACAGATTGTACGATTTGCAAACATGAAGCAGCTCACGTAAAGCAGACTTATCAAATGAACACGTAATCGTTTTAGTTGCTACATATTAAAAAGCAGTTTCACATCGATTGAATGAAATTAAAAAGGAAAGATGAAAGCAAACAGCCACAGATTGCACGATTTGCAAACATTAAACAGCTCGTAGGCGAGCACGTAAATGAACACGTAATCGTTTCAGTTGCTTGATATTAAAAACAGTGGGCTACAAAAGGAGTTACTGTTGTATTGATCTTTCTTATGTTCTTAAATGTTAAGCATAAGCATTAATTTCTGATAGCAAACACAATACCCAAAAAAGTGACGTAAAAACATGCACAATGTACTTCAGCAATCAGTGAACACTACACTGAAAAAAGTTAAATCTAATTTCTATTATACTATTTTTTTGGTTTGGTTTGGGGAGTATACATGATTCTGTGTGGGTGTCATTTGGTAGTTAGAATAATTACGCTATATCTTATTAAAGTATACGTAGAGCATTGTCAACTTTAAAGTAAACAATACTTTTGAATGTTTCTCAATTGATATTTCACTATAACAAAAACATGATTGATATTTCACTATAAGCACTGCAGCTCATAGCCACAACTTAGTTGTATTGAAACCTTTATCCAGACAAATACGACTTAACAAATGCAACCTGTTCGGTACATTTTTATATTCCAACATGTAATCACAGGACGTGCTCACAGTAAGTATTTTTATATTGGGCTCTATTGACAATCAGCCAGTCAGTCAAAATGAAGGAAGTACCCAACGAAAAATGTCAAATCAGAATTCCTTTATTTGTTTAAATTACCCTTAGTACATACTAGTACTCATGTAATAGTTCTAATAGTTCTGATAGTTATGATAGCTCTAATAGTTATAATAGTTACAATAGTTATAATAGTTATAATAGTTATAATAGTTATAATAGTTATAATAGTTATAATAGTTATAATAGTTATAATAGTTATAATAGTTATAATAGTTATAATAGTTATAATAGTTATAATAGTTATAATAGTTATAATAGTTATAATAGTTATAATAGTTATAATAGTTATAATAGTTATAATAGTTATAATAGTTATAATAGTTATAATAGTTATAATGACACCTGGGTTTAGGTACATTTTGTATGCAGGGCCCACTGCGCCAAAAGTTGAATTTATCAGATGATACACACAGCTAATATATACCGGTGTCGTTTGTCGCGTAAAGAAAATTCATTATCATATTTGGCTTTTATCATTAGTTGGTAAATCCATATTCCATGCAGTGCCATCCTCTGTGAAAATCTTTGGGTTCAGAACCTGCCAACCAGGTCAAAATGGGTTAAATAAGGTTCGATTGGGTTCCAAGGGTTAAAGTGGGTGCTTTTTGACAGCTCAGTTCTTAGATGTTTTCTATATATTCCAATAAGGGCTGGAATTAGTGGGCTGTCCCCTTCACATGAGAGGCAAAATGAACCAGAATGCCGTCTGAAGAAACATTAGTTGTTTATTCCTGGATATTTTAACGATTTCTAGACATTTTTACTACATTGGAAGAGATGTACAAACCTTTGCCTAACCTTAATTAAGTTACTTAATAATTATCCCCTGCAAACCATTTTAACATCATTAGTTTGATATTTTGGACACACTGAAGCACATGGGTTCGCCTTCCTGATGGTATCTTGTCCAAATGAAGTAAAATGTGCACTGTATACATCTCAAATGTTGTTGTTTATATTACAAAGCTTAAATGTGTGGGAAATCACTCTCATGCGTGTGGCATGTCTACGGTCTTGTGGTCTTTCAAAGGCGTGATTTGCTAGGATCCGATTCTGGATTCCGATATTTGAGATACAAGTACCTGTGGTCGTGGCACTGAGCTGATACGGGTCCCAATCTACAAAAATATTATTGTCAACTAGGACCTGTTGGGAGAACTCTGGCCTTGCCAGCCGCGCCATGTCGGAAGGTTGGTAGGGCACTACTGGTGGGTATGGAGGAGGTGGAAGAACATCCTTGGTTTCCAAACTATCCAGGACTTCGTTAGACATGCCTTGGAAGTACATGACATCCTGGAATTAGAAAGGATGGTTAACTATACATTTTAAAAAGGCAATATTGTGTCCATACGCATCTAGTGCGATGCATTTGCTTATGTGCATTGGCTAATTTGCGTGTTTGTCTATGCCTTTGTCTGTGTGTATGTGTGTGTGTGTGTGTGTGTGTGTGTGTTGTGTGTGTGTGTATGTGTGTGTGTGTGTGTGTGTGTGTGTGTGTGTGTGTGTGTGTATTTGTATGGATGTATTTGTGTGAGTAAAGATACATAAAGGGATACTTACTATAAAACAGAGGTCCTTCCTGTTCGGAAAGACTTTTGGAAGGTAGGGACGCTTGAAGTCCGAAAGGGCATGCCCCTCGAGTTGCCACAGCTGCGGATGTGCACGCCTCAGAGTTGTACCAAGTTCAGCTGGCATTTTGGACCACATCTTCTTCCCCTGCAATTCTGTGGCCATCCGGAAGGTTTTGCTCAAGTTTAGCACCGCCATCAGTTATAATGGAGACATACAAGCCTACCTGCCATGGCAACATTGCTTCTTGTTGGTTCAGAGGTATAATATTCAAACACTTCTTAGGACATCCTTAAACGACATCAATAAGTTTTGATGAATTTCACATTGGCAGTTACGTACCACTTTGTCGTTAGCTTCCGCTACTAACACTATGACATCCGAGTCGTCCACCCATTGGTGAAACTTGGCGGGCAGGTAGTCGAATCCGTCCCGGAATGTGACTACTGACGCTATGTTCATGACGGCGTCGTAGTCACTGCGTGTGGCTTTACGGTAAGTTAGGTGGAGGCTGTTTTGGTTCGCCTATAAAATCAATTCAAAAATCATCAAAGTTTATTGACACATTTAGAATATGAATCAGAAGATAATACAATGAATTGTATTACAGAGGTTGTAGTAAATCTAATAGCTGAATGGGAACATCAGATCGCGTTTTATTTGCTGATTCAAACAACTTGTACTAACAGTTAAAGTTGAGTTCAACATTATTCCATCCAAAATACTTTTGGAGCCCCTAAAACTGATGCGATAAGGCAAAAAACGATGAGAAAAAATATTATTAATTTCTTCGATCTATTAAAAAGTCATATGCATCTTGAAGGATGGAAACACAGAATATGTTAAAACAAACAATAAGTCCTTTATTCTTTTATCAAGATGTGCAATAAACAAACAAACGTCTACATCATTTTACTTGTGTTAGACCTAAAAGTGCCACTTGTGCCACAATGTTCTCTTATAACCATCTTATACAAATCATTGCCGCAAGTTTTACATGTAATTAACATTTTGTGTCACTCTTCTGAAGCTTGTATCTTAACGCGTTTGCCTTCGAGCTTCCTGTTGGCAAAAGTTGAAATTGACATATATACCTAGTACATACCTACGGTCTGTGGTGGCATTTCAAAGGCGTGAGTTGCTCGGATCTAACTGGGCCAACTGAGCTAACGAGATAAATGTTAAATACAAGTACCTGTGCTCCTTGGGAAGGTGAACAAGGCCCAACCTCTCTACACAAAAGGTTTTGCTTGTGGTTTTCAGGGACGGGTCAATCAACATTACACAAAACGTGATCATCCCTTCGTACTTATGGCAAGCTCTGCCTACATGGCGTTTGATATGAGCCTGACACAAAGCTGCATCTCTACAGTGTACATCTACGTGATACACTCTTCCCCTTGGTGTCATATAACTGCCACCAAAACTCAAACTCTTAGCTGTTGATTCGCTAGTGTCGACAAGAATAATGACTCTCCTCTCTGAGAACAAACGTAAGTTGGAGGCACTGAGCTGATACTGGTCCCAATCTACAAAAATATTATTGTCAACTAGGACCTGCTGGGAGAACTCTGGCCTTGCCAGCCGCGCCATGTCGGAAGGTTGGTAGGGCACTACTGGCGGGTGTGGAGGAGGTGGAAGAACATCCTTGGTTTCCAAACTATCCAGGACTTCGTTAGACATGCCTTGGAAGTACATGACATCCTGGAATTAGAAAGGATGGTTAACTATACATTTTAAAAAGGCAATATTGTGTCCATACGCATCTAGTGCGATGCATTTGCTTATGTGCATTGGCTAATTTGCGTGTTTGTCTATGCCTTTGTCTGTGTGTATGTGTGTGAGTGTGTGTGTGTGTGTGTGTGTGTGTGTGTATGTGTATGTGTGTGTGTGTGTGTGTTTGTGTGTATTTGTATGGATGTATTTGTGTGAGTAAATATACATAAAGGGATACTTACTATAAAACAGATGTCCTTCTTGTTCGGAAAGACTTTCGGAAGGTAGGGACGCTTGAAGTCCGAAAGGGCATGCCCCTCGAGTTGCCACAGCTGCGGATGTGCATGCCTCAGAGTTGTACCAAGTTCAGCTGGCATTTTGGACCACATCTTCTTCCCCTGCAATTCTGTGGCCATCCGGAAGGTTTTGCTCAAGACATTAGCACCGCCATCAGTTATAATGGAGACATAGAAGCCTACCTGCCATGGCAACATTGCTTCTTGTTGGTTCAGAGGTATAATATTCAAACACTTCTTAGGACATCCTTAAACGACATCAATAAGTTTTGATGAATTTCACATTGGCAGTTACGTACCACTTTGTCGTTAGTTTCCGCTACTAACACTATGACATCCGAGTCGTCCACCCATTGGTGAAACTTGGCGGGCAGGTAGTCGAATCCGTCCCGGAATGTGACTACTGACGCTATGTTCATGACGGCGTCGTAGTCACTGCGTGTGGCTTTACGGTAAGTTAGGTGGAGGCTGTTTTGGTTCGCCTATAAAATCAATTCAAAAATCATCAAAGTTTATTGACACATTTAGAATATGAATCAGAAGATAATACAATGAATTGTATTACAGAGGTTGTAGTAAATCTAATAGCTGAATGGGAACATCAGATCGCGTTTTATTTGCTGATTCAAACAACTTGTACTAACAGTTAAAGTTGAGTTCAACATTATTCCATCCAAAATACTTTTGGAGCCCCTAAAACTGATGCGATAAGGCAAAAAACGATGAGAAAAAATATTATTAATTTCTTCGATCTATTAAAAAGTCATATGCATCTTGAAGGATGGAAACACAGAATATGTTAAAACAAACAATAAGTCCTTTATTCTTTTATCAAGATGTGCAATAAACAAACAAACGTCTACATCATTTTACTTGTGTTAGACCTAAAAGTGCCACTTGTGCCACAATGTTCTCTTATAACCATCTTATACAAATCATTGCCGCAAGTTTTACATGTAATTAACATTTTGTGTCACTCTTCTGAAGCTTGTATCTTAACGCGTTTGCCTTCGAGCTTCCTGTTGGCAAAAGTTGAAATTGACATATATACCTAGTACATACCTACGGTTTGTGGTGGCATTTCAAAGGCGTGAGTTGCTCGGATCTAACTGGGCCAACTGAGCTAACGAGATAAATGTTAAATACAAGTACCTGTGCTCCTTGGGAAGGTGAACAAGGCCCAACCTCTCTACACAAAAGGTTTTGCTTGTGGTTTTCAGGGACGGGTCAATCAACATTACACAAAACGTGATCATCCCTTCGTACTTATGGCAAGCTCTGCCTACATGGCGTTTGATATGAGCCTGACACAAAGCTGCATCTCTACAGTGTACATCTACGTGATACAATCTTCCCCTTGGTGTCATATAACTGCCACCAAAACTCAAACTCTTAGCTGTTGACTCGCTAGTGTCGACAAGAATAATGACACCCCGCTCTAAGAACAAACGTAAGTTGGAGGCACTGAGCTGATACGGGTCCCAATCTACAAAAATATTATTGTCAACTAGGACCTGCTGGGAGAACTCTGGCCTTGCCAGCCGCGCCATGTCGGAAGGTTGGTAGGGCACTACTGGTGGGTGTGGAGGAGGTGGAAG
>NW_017804036.1:70734-75530 GCF_001625305.1 Branchiostoma belcheri
CGCCATCATGGTCAGTGTGTACAAAGGTCACATAAGTTGATTGTCTCGATCGGCCTATAATAAGAATGAAAAGGCGACACAACACAGCATAGCACAACGCGGACTACACTGTCACGGATGCCATGGGAGAGAGCTCACTAGTTCTTAAAGATAAAGCCCAAGTCACACATTCAGAACCTTCCTACAGGACTTGTGATACCGACCACTCCCAACCAATTTGGGTTGGACGTAATGCCTTGAGTTCATCCTATGTAATAGTTCAACTTCGATTCTCTGATTGCACCCAAGCAGAATGTGCCCATCTTTCTTCTTTCTATTCTTCGTATGAAGTAACATAATGTCTTCTAGTACTCTACGCATATAGTGAACGAGAACAAGTTTCTATTGAAGGAGTACATGCTGACGTTATCGTCGTCCTAAGTTAGTCTACCATCTCATGAAAAGGGCTATAATATGAGATACAACGTTCTGTATTATACTAGAATATGTTTGAGTCAGTCAACAATTCTCGTCCTATGTTAGTCTATCATCTCATGAAGAGGGTTATAATAAGAGATACAACGTTCTATATTATACTAGAATATTTTGAGTCAGTCAACAATTCTATCTATGACTTGTAAAACAGAGAAGTAAGGGAAATAACGTCTAACTTGGTTATATCATGCCAATGGAGTAAACTTGAACAGTATAACATTACCAATGAATGGTTTACCACATGTTAAAACAGAGTTATATTGCAGAGATCGTGGTACCGGTATACGTATTGGTCTAATTTTGCAGTTATCATTGTCCTGGACATAACTAAGAAAATAACTGCATACGGTACAAAGTGTGTGGAATAACAGTCCGTTAAATCATAAAACGAAAGAGTCATTTATGTAATCATGTATGATCAGATACAGTTCACCTCGTGTCGTGGTTTTATTGTACAGTTCTGGGCAGGCCAAGCGCCGTCGCCGTCGCTGTCCGACGCCGAACGAAGGCACGCGCTTCACCGGGAGCCGTCCTCTTCGGACTGCGGGCACAGCAACACGAGTGCGTGCGTGGAACTGTGGTTCAAAGTTCTTGATGGTTTCAGATTTCGAGAGCCCCCACTGCATGAGGGTGGGGGCGGTTCAGAGCGGCGGCCATGTGGAGATAGAGAACAAAGGAAAGATGACGGAATGTTCTGTTACCTCGGCCTTGGTGACTTTGTTGTACAGTTACGGGCAGGCCAAGCGTGATATGTCCGACGCCGAACGAAGGTACGCGCTTCACCGGGAGCCGTCCTCTTCGGAAATGTCGGCACAAGCAACACGGGTGCGTGCGTGGAACTGCAGACAAAGGAAAAGGCGGCCGCTAGCAGTAGCAGCACATGTGGTCGGACAAAACCTGGGACTCGTTTTCCTGGTTGTCAGATAGAGTCACGCTGAACTGCTCCTTTCGTCTTCCGGAGACCCTGTCGTCGGGACTGAAGCGAAGATTCTGGGAAAGGATGATCGGCAGACCGGGGGACCTTCTGGCGGTTAAAGGAGGGGAATCAAACCCCGAGTTCAGGAATGTCACTCATGCTGCGCCAACCAGCCGGCTGCGGAGGGCACCCCGTTTTGGAGGTCGTGTCTCTTGGCTTTTTGAGGTGTACGATGGAAATCCTGGGGTATACGTGACCCACCGACGTCATAACCAATAAACATAACATATAGTGGCGCTAATGTTTGTATACAATTTCCTGCTTTTCAAGTCTTTCAACATACAAACTTTTTAAATTACCTTTGTTCCCTTCTCTTTCTGGCTATACATAAATGACATAGACCAAGGACGTTCAACATGTTGAACGTCCTTGCATAGACAAAGGAATCACCTCTCAGATCCGGTTATTCGCAGATGATTGCCTAATATATAGACCCATAGTAACAAAGCAGGATCAGTTAGACCTACAGAAAGACCTAGACACATTAGCAGCATGGTCAGATACCTGGCAATTGAGATTTAATGTAAAGAAGTACATGTACATAAATCTAAACGCTCACCACAGTTCATGTACACAATGTTTGCAGAACCGATTGAGGTCTGCAATCAACATCCGTACCTAGGAATCTTAATATCACAGGATCTCAAGTGGACAGCTCACATCAACAACACCACGGCCAAGGCCAACACCACACTAGGTTTTCTCAGGAGAAACATACGGGGGGCTTCAGTCGAGGTAAGAGCTAAAGCATACACTCCCTTAAGCGACGGTCACAACCCGCCTTACGTGCTTTTTCTCCGTACGTTTTTTGGGAGGGTACGTCTGCTACGTTTTTTCTGAAAACGCGGGGAAGGAGTGGCATCTACGCACGTCACTCGCACGGTTGCGCAAAGTGTAAGAGTGGGGTCTGCACGCCAAGTCTGGCCGTGAGCGGTTGCGTGCATCGTACGTTGCGCAAGTGGTAAGTGAGTTGTACGTGCTTACAACGTACGATCTCTGTGCGATTGCAACTTTACCACAATGAGGCCGTACTCACACGTGCTTCTTTCGCACGGCACGTACGGGGCACGCGCGTCGCCCGTACTCGCACGCACGTGTGGTGAATCCGCAGACCGCACGTAGAAAAAGTTTTACATGCACTTAAAGTTCTACGGCGTGTCTGCGTGCTCCCAAATCCGTAGGATTCCGTACGGAGGCGGTACTCACCACGCACGGATGCCCTACGTTTGCCCACGTTTTTGCACGTAGACAGCACGCAGAAGCACGTACGGCGGGTTGTGACCGTCGCATTAGTTAGACCCAAGTTGGAATATTCAGCAACAGTGTGGGACCCGCTCAAACGTCAGTATGCTCAAACCAGTATCCAGGAAGAAAAGATTGAGGCAGTCCAAAGGCGAGCGGCAAGATTTGTATTTCAGGATTATAAGTCAAGTCAAGTCAAAGTTTATTGCACAACGATTGTCACGGGTACAATGTATGGCAAATAATAAAATTACTAGTTGGTATGTGTCTAACATAATGCTATATATATGGTCAACGGACATTGTATCTGACTACTGGCTAGAGAATATTTCGACTCTACATGTACATTCTACATTACGCTAAACTATACACATGAAGAGTACAGTGAGCAGTTGTACCTAATTATACTAAACATGTTCTATGGCTACTAAACAGAGTGTATACTAAGTTACTTGCCAGGAATGTTAAAATTCTACATATAAATGCTACGAAACGCTATACATACGCGTAAGGGAACAAAACCCCGAAAGTGACTCTCTCCATTGGAAATGTATTACGCCGGACACTTTTGAAATTAAAATTGATATATCGAAAGACAGGAAATAAAGAGTGATAAGCCTTTAGGCTTTAGGCATACTGTAAATGGTACAAAATGATATATGTCGTATGTTGCAAAAAAATGTTGGGAAAAGATACTAATACTGATGTATTTTATCCCTTTTATATGTGATGGTGGCTGTGTATATGTGATGTTATCACTGAATCAAAACCATTTGTACAATGATTGTTTCGAATAAATTTGACGTTCAACCATCTACCCTGACAGCAAGAGAAGACCATCCACCCAATCCACGATATAGGACTGAATACGGCGGCCTTGGTTTACGACAACGAAGGTGCAAGGATCAAAAACGGCCTCTAGTGGGTCAATGCGGGACTACACTACTCTCAAAGCAGAGGTTAGGGTTTTGTGTCATTTCCGGCGTGTTTTAGACTGTTTTTATCGGGGTTCCTTTTTTGCGCTGGAATTTTTCTTCTTTGGGTTGGGTGAAAGAAAATTCCAGTGCAAAAAAAACACAAAACCTAACGTCTGCTTGGAGAGTAATGTAGTCCAGCATTGACATGCTAGAGGCCGTTTTTGTTCCATGCACCTTTGTTGTCGTAAACCACACCGAGAGTGTGTTTTACACCACAATTTTGGTTAACACAGTATAAATGGGCGACCCCCGGAGTCTGTGACGTGAGAATACAAAGTAGTGCGGAAGAAATTCTTGAATCCTGGCTATAAAGTGTTATGTGAGAAGTAGTCAAGAGTGAACATCGCTCTGTGGTTAAGACATATATCAGATTTCAGACCGTAGGTTTTCGATCATGAAGTTTTTCCTGTTGGTGTATAAATGCGCCGCTTGACCCGACTGTAAGTGAGCCGGCTGCAGGTCAGTTAACTTCCGTATTTATCACGATATTGTGTAAGTGGGTTGCGTGATTGAAAGAGCTCTTTTGTGGGGATGTGGGTGGCCTTGAAAAAGGCCGGGGTTTTGGGTTGTGTGTAGCAGCGGCGGTGGATCTACTTGGAGCTGGTGTACTTGGTGACGGCCTTGGTGCCCTCGCTGACGGCGTGCTTGGCCAGCTCGCCCGGCAGCAGGAGTCTGACGGCGGTCTGAATCTCGCGGCTACTGATGGTGGAGCGCTTGTTGTAGTGAGCCAGACGGGAAGCCTCGGCGGCGATGCGCTCAAAGATGTCGTTGACAAATGAGTTCATGATGCCCATGGCCTTGCTGGAGACGCCGGTGTCGGGGTGCACCTGCTTGAGCACTTTGTAGATGTAGACGCCGAACGTCTCCCTCCTCTTTCTCCTCCTTCCCTTCTTCTTGTCTCCGACCGGCCTGGCTTTGCCAGCTTTCTTGGCGGCTTTTTCCACTTGGCGGCATGACGATATTCTTGGCGATTTAGACAGCAAGATAACTGCACCCGTTCGGCTTTGTCTTTTATATCCGGAAGAATGCAAATTCTTGGATTGTCTAGTCCAAGGTGCGGACGTGGTAGAAATGAACTCGCGGCAATAAGCTCGTCCTATTGGTTCGCTGTCGATCCAGCANCGGGG
>NW_017804037.1:0-4317 GCF_001625305.1 Branchiostoma belcheri
CGGTTCGCCAAGGTCTTTCAATCTCAGGCTCGAGTACTGTGAAGACACCTTCTATATAAAGGCCGGAACGCTGCCAAAACGACTTCTCAACTCGCGCAGAAAACTTTGCTGAAAAGAATCCAGTCCTTCCGTTAAGCTGCTGAAGGCTTATAATTACAAAGAGTCCTGTTCACAACAAAAACCTGCTGCGAACTCAGCTGCAAACTCAGCAATAACACAGACCTCGGAAACTTGTCTTCAAAACAGAGATTGGGTGATCTCAGTACTAGTGTCCTGATTGTTTATCATAGCTTTCTTGTCTATCAAGTTTAGGTGGCTGATTTTACATGGTTTCTTCCTTTATATGTAACTCCATCCAATAAACTTTAGATATCATGCAGCCAAATAAGGAACAAGAAAGAAAAGGACGGTCTTAAGAACGTTTCGTAGTATTTAGCATAATTATGCATTACTCACAGTCCTACAATGCCTCGCAAGGAGGTAGGTAGACAACACCGGTTAGGGTGAAGCATCCTATAGCTTTAGCTTGGTGTGTCAAGAAATAATGAAGAACATCCTAATGTTACAGGGGAAACCGTTGAATTGGAATAAAATACGCATAGTTTTAGCAATCGACGTATGTTGCTGAAATACGACGTGAATAAACAAACAACGTACTTTGTAGGTTCTTGAAATACTGCTGAATACGATGTAGTTACAACGCATTTATGTTGCTCTAAGATATACACAAGTTTAACATTCATCTAAGATATACACGATAAATAAGGGTAACATTCATCTAAGATATACACAATATATAAGGATAAGAGTCATCTAAGATATACACGATATATTTTACAAGGTTAAAAATCATCTAAGATATACACCTTCCACACTAACCACAGCCAGTATACCGGCAGATCGTCCTGAGGTCATTCACCCCGGTACTGCAGAATACTAGTACGTCATAGCGTGCGCTATGAATCATGGGAATCCTATCAAAACCGTCAACAACCCTTCTCACCTGCGGCGTAACAGACCTTCTCTGTCTTCAAGACGCCGTGAGAACTCACCTGTACGTCTTGTGACGTCAAAACCAAGAGGCTTCAGTTCCTGGAGCGTCCGAGAACCTTACAGAGATATTAAAGACCGGGAAAAGGTTTCCAATCTCTCACAAGACACACCTGGAAAATTTCAGGTAAACCCGGAAGTAACGGGTGCATCATACGTAGTACAAAACCTAAAGAAACTTTACCACAGCCCTTTAGCACACAGATAAACTGTCCATGTTGAATGAATTAGAAAGTAATGACGCTATGTCTGTATGGCTTTTAAAATTATCGGTCTATTCCACTATCATGAGATTGTTAATGGAGAGAATGATATATTTGTGGGTCTGTGTTTGCGCTACAGGAAGGCACTAGATCCCTCTAGTCTTAGTAACGACAACCTGTCACTGGGCAGGTGGTGTGTATCTATATCTGTAGGATCAGACCAGGCATGGACGGAAGGGAACAGGAGACAATGGAGAAAGACAAGGAGTCCGGGCCGGAGGAGTCCGGGTCTGAAGTGTCGAGTTGGAAGGACATGGATGAAGACGAGAAGGTAGAGTGAAGAAAACATTTTAAGAATAGACGTGATGTTACACACGGACGAGCCTCACTGTGCATATGGTGGTGTATATCTATAACAGGCCTTTTCCTTTAGCCTGATGTAGATTGGTCCGCCCGTAAGGTGGCCTCCTTGCGACAGGACAGCTCGGTAGTCTTTTTTTTACATTTATCTGTACATACTTTGAATGTTTTTTTTTTCAGATGTGTTTGTACCGTGTTATGTGTCTGTATACTATGGGCCGTTGAGTCTGAAATAAACAATAAACATATACATGTGAGCTATGCAGAAATACAGGAGATAAATGATATATCTTTTTATAACTTTACACTGAGAGACATGAAAGGAAGTGAAATATCAGTATGACGGATAAATGAAGGGATAGGTGTTAAATCTTGATGAGTGTTGTTCTGATTGACTGAGTGTTGACAGTTGTTTCTCCTGTTCCTGTCTGCCGCCGCTATAGGCGCTGTGGAAGGCTGCAGGGGAAGGAGACACGGACAGAGTGAAGCAGCTGTTAGCGGAGGGAGTCAACCCTAATGCTGCTGATGGCCGTCGGGTTTGTTGCCATGTCTTTCGTCATTTTGCTTACTATGGTGATAAAACATTTAAGGCTGTGCAATGAAAATCAAGAGGTGTTGGGGGCAAACCGTTTAAGAGCGACACAGATGGGAAGGTTCAGGGCGCACTGGTCGCTGCACCCGTCTTCAGCTTTCAGCTTGTCTGTAACATATCCGTATCATTTCCCAAAGCAACCAGGAATGGCTACCATGAAACTGTGTCAGCTTTACTGACAGCTGGTGCAGATGTGAACGCACAGAACATGGTGGTTGGTACACTGATTGCTGTGATACAAGAAATATCTTTGTGCCAGTTTGTAAGATTTGACATTTGCTGTTTAAAATATCACAAACACAAACACTGTTACCAACATTTCATGTGGCACTTTTGTCTGTTCTGGTGCAGATGTGCACGGAACGATAACATAGGTGGACTGACTACTTTATTTCCGAAACATTTTCATGTCTTATAAGATTTGATATTCATCTTTTACATAACGGTTTACTTGCTGAATTCCGTTAGAATTGTCAACAAAATAACTGCACATTTGTCCTACCTGTTGTCATGCTGAAGGCCATCTGATGTATTTACAGCAAGACTCTCCCCTGCACCTGGCAGCCTGGAATGGCCACCATGAAACTGTATCAGTTTTACTGACAGCTGGTGCAGATGTGAACGCACGGGGCGATGTGGTAGGTAGACTTATTGCATTGATACAAGACATATTTGTTTTATTCATTGTCTACATAGCATTTGCTGTTTAAAATATAACCAACACAAAAATTTCACCAATATACGAATTGCATATTTGTATAGCTCTGTAGCAGTTTCCGACCTGTTGTCATGCTGAAGACCATCTGATGTATTTTACAGCAAGACTCTCCCCTGCACCTGGCAGCCTGGAATGGCCACCATGAAACTGTATCAGTTTTACTGACAGCTGGTGCAGATGTGAACGCACGGGACAAGTGGGTAGGTAGACTGACTGCTGTGACGCAGAAACATTTTTATATCTCTTATGGAATTTGACATCTATCTTCAGCTGTATAGCAGTTTACTTGCTGAATTCCGTTAGAATTGTCAACAACATAACTGCACATTTGTCCGACCTGTTGTCATGCTGAAAGCCATCTGATGTATTTTACAGTACAATACAGTACAGTACATGATGTACAATTTGGGGCTATTTTTGTGCAACGCATGACACCGCAGCAAAACGCAACGAATGCGGAAGTCTCTACGCCATCGCATGGCAAAAAAAGCCAGTGGTCGATGACCTGATTAAGACACTAAATTGAGAAATATTGTGCAATAAATGTCAGAAGGATCTAAGTTGCAATGTTACGGTGATTGTCCATTATTAGAAACAAACAGTATGAATGGCAAAGGTAGGGAATGGTTTCAAGCGAGCTAGGAGTCAGTGAGTGATGTAAATATATACATTCATAAGGAGTTGCTAGCTGATCATACTTAGGATGAAAAATTGCACTGTCAATGCCCCAACAGGACTACACACCCCTCCATGACGCAGGTACACTGGGCCACCCCAAGTGTGCGGAAATACTGCTGCAGTACGGGGCTGATGCCGGTCTCAGGAACAAGGTCAGTCGATTCTTCGGCTTCTGTGGTAAATAACTGACCACCAATCCAGAAATACAATATTGGCTTTACTTTGTTTGGGAGAAAAATCAAAAGTAAGATTTTTAATAATGATGGTCCACTTAAATACATACATTACTGTCCAAGGCAAGGAGAAGCTGTTGTTGGAATAAACACACAAATCACGATGTGTTCTGATGAGCCTATAACTCTATTCAGACCGGGCCGGGGAGGGGGTTGAGCCCTGCGCCCCCTTTTATCTCTGCTAATAGCGATTGAAGGGCTGGCGCTAGAACCGTTAAATTGGTGACTCTTTCAAAAATATACTGTTTTTTTTTTACGTTAGCAGATATTTTATCATAGGTTTTTTTTTTTAAGTTTGGTTCTATTCCTCTGAGCTTAATGGAAAAAATGGACGGTTTTACCCCAGAAAACCATGTAAATGACGTCATAATGACCTCTTAATTACACAAATGTCATTTTATGAATTTATTTCATTACTTAATCATCCTCTGAAAATTCGGTGGCCATACGATAAGTGGCTGTTGAGTTACAGGGGGCGGGCCC
>NW_017804037.1:4764-34085 GCF_001625305.1 Branchiostoma belcheri
AATGTGAGTCACTTCAAAACTTACGTGATGCAAAATTATAAAGCATTATATCTAAAGTGTATAATTGAGATGACTGTAAATTTCTTGTCAAACACATCGGTTCACAAACAACTGCTGATAATATTAAACTACAAGTTGAAGATGATATGAAGTTCTTTTTTTAATTCCCCTGGTACGCAAGCTAGTATTTGAATTTTTGTATTATGCTTGACAGGTTGGAGATAAATAACTATCATCAGAATTTCGTAGAAACATTTAGCTGGAAGGCATGTGATCTACTAGTATCTATAGAGACATGTATATGTATAATTAAACATGTCCAATTTTAGCTGTGACTGCTGTGACTAGAAGTGTTTCAGAAAGAATTGTAGAACCGCCCTTACACCAAACAAAACTCACTTTTACGTGTGCATGTTTACAGGAAGTCTCCACACGTAAGAAAGGCTACGATCCTGTACTCGTCCGGTTCTATGAAGAAAGAGAAATGACAGTGGCGAGGAAGGATCACCCGTTGATACAAGAAGCAGCTAAGGAGAGCGGGAAAACAGTTGACCAAGTCATGGTATTATCAAACTCAATACACGTCTTACATTCCTATTGACAAGATAGCTTTCTAAGGTCGACTTCTGTAGTCGATGTTAGTCATTATTATGCATGGATGGTTAATAAACATTGTTTCTACATCTATAGGATACTGAACAAGGCCCTCAGGAGGCCTCACTCTGTTGTATATTTCCATAACAGTTACTCTTCTTCCCCAATCCCCATCTACTTTTGGCGGCAAAATATATTAAACAGGATATCATACATCTAGTCCAACCCATTTGTCTGTAGCACCACCAAGNACCCCCCCCCCCCCCAACCCGTCTATCCTCAGTCCCGCACCAGGTCCGACAGTATCTTAGGTCAGGTTCCAGTGACGAAACTAGGAGGGACATCCTCTGATCTGATTGTATCGAGTTATCACCAGGTCTGGTCAAACATGTCAAATATGATTTTCAGTGGTTCGATAGTGCCTGTTCCGCCATACCTGGAATTAAACTTTGACAAGTATACCGTGTTTCATAGAGAAATTTATAGACAACAAAAAATACAGCGACTTTCGCAATATAGTCATCTACATGTAGACATGCAGACAGATACGTGAGTACAACAAAATTGACCTACGTACGAGACAATAGATGAACCAACTTATTGTCCTTCCAGAACTTCATCGGTAACTACCGTAAGAGTCAAGGCGGCAGTAAGAGGAGACCGCCACCAGACACGATGGAGAGGAAGAGGAGGATCACGGGATATCACGAGTACTACAGGGAACAGCTACCAAGGAAAAGGGGTGAGTTGAAACGGCAGTTATAATTGTTTACGAAAATGTTTAACTATGACAATTATCGCAAGATTCAGTCGATCATTTTATTATCCTTTCGAATGCTTTAGTTGTAGTAAATAGAAGGGTGACATTTGTAAATGCAAATAGATAAAGTTTACCTTCACATGGTCTCTCTCTCTATATATATAATGCACATGTGTATATAATGACCAGCCTCTCCAATCTTGCTACAAAATGTAACCGAACACCACATGGTGTCTGCTACAGCACTAATTACCATGGTGACAGACGTCTGTTTCATGTCATTGACCTTATGTATTTGGAAAAGAAAAAGACGAAACAGAGTAAAACAATATGTTTTTCTCTTGCGAAGGTTATCTCAATAATGCTTCCTGTGTCACTATTATATCAATGAAGTTCACATGACCATTTCATTCCCTTTTCAAATGTTTGCCAAGTATTTCAACGTATTTAACTTACTGCATGTTTTGTGACTGTCTTACCATAGCATACTGTAGGTACATTTTAGATACGGCGTTAGCATCGCTTACGAAAAGTATTCGAAACATCAACTTTATGGACATCCACTGAAGTACCGTGTATTGTACGTAAACGGTATCTAACACTTTGCGTCTTGCATTTTCCTTCAGCCAACCGAGGATTCTCCCTTGCCGGTGACCGGTGCCAATAAGGAAATCGGCGAGAGCTGGAAGAACCTGACTGACGAGGAAAAGGATGAATACAACAAAGCAGCAGAGAGGAGAAGAGGCAAAGAGACGAAAGTCAAAACTTCGTCAGAAGTGGCGAAAAAGCTGAAACAGCTCAAAAAACTGGTGGGTGTAATAATACGAACATGTTCCTGGACACTTGGAGAATTGTTTAAGAGTAATCATTCAAAAAAGTATATGAAATACAATAAACATCCTTTGAGTCAATTTGACAGATATTTACGATCCATTCCTTTGCATGCGCATCGACCTGATCGAGTCCCCTTATTTGAATCAGAAACAGGTATTTGTATGTACGTTCCACCCAGTAAACGCAGTTTTTGTTGATATCAGTAACTTCTCAACATATGTACATGGAAAATGGATTAATGTCTACAGAATAATGTAGTTTACTAGAATGTACTAGATGTTTGAACAATAAAGAAGAATTGCGTCCAAGCACGATCATTTCGAACGTAGTACATAGCATATCAAATGCAATTGGAGCATTGTTGTTACTTTTAGTCTGAGGAGCTTGGCGATCTTGGTGTGGAGGCTTTGATGGTTACTCTCTACAATGGAAGGATTCGAGCGTTCGGGTCCCAGAAGGATCTGATAAAGGACGGGAAGTTCGGGGGGTACATCGAGAATCAGCTGAAAGCAGCAGAACATCAGCGGAAAGCAGCACAATGTGAGCCAACCCTCCCCTACATTGGTCATAACACATTGCTGCTAACGTGCCAAAAATACAAGTACAATCTATCTATGATTTTACTACAACTAGTTGGCCCAGTGGGCTGTCCTTGGCAAACTATATATAGTGATGTCATTTGGTAACCATTGCTATCTTAATATACATTTATCTGTACAGGTTTAACAATGGACAGACGCCGAAGGAGTTCGAACAGAGAGGGCACCACAGGAACGACTGAAGAGAGCCATGACGTAACCGGAAGGCCCGGGAGCAGCACCAGTTCAGTCAGTAAGAGAAGGAAGAAGAACAAAGAGGCACAGCAGGGTAACCAGCAAAATTCCAGTTCTGCTGCCTCTTTACCGTCGGCATCTTCAACACAAGGTAAGCGGTACATTTTGTTACATACAAAGTAACAAATTGGCAGAGCTTCTGTAGATCTATGGTATTGTTCATAGGAATTCCCGAACACAATTTCTATACACCAATGATTAACAGTTTGCTACTGCTAGATACGAATCTTGCCTAGTATGTAGTTATAGTTGTGTATTGCTTCATTTCGCCCACTCCCTTATGTCATGGTGTAATTTGTAATTATCAAAGCCCCCAACACAATTTATACCATACTTACATGAAATGAAACGGTTGGACGTTTCCAATTTTGGTTCTTTTTTTTTTAAATATCAATTGACTGGGGGAGGGCATACCTTATCTTGAACATAGATGTGAATGTTACCATGTATGTAATAATATCATGGATTCCTTTTCCAGTGGAAGTCACCTGCAAAAATGTGTTTTTCTTTCTCCAGAGACAACAGTCACAACAGAAGGACTTCTACCCAAAACAACAGACATACCACACAACACAGGGACTCCTGTGCATGTGGTATTACCACACAGAGCAACATCTACCCCTGCCCGACCAAACGCAGGGAATCTTGAACTTCTGGCACAGCAGTCAGCAACACATCCAGATCTACACAACTCCCTCTCTGCATCACCACACAACACATGGACTCCTATACAGCTAGCACCACAAACAACTCCAACAGAATCGCAGACAGGTTTTCACTACTTGTGCAGATCCAACATACCTCTTGAACTTCTGGTACCGCAAACAACTCAAACAGCATCTGCTGTTCGTCAAGTGCCTACAGGTGTGGACAATTTCAATTCCTTTGGACTTCCCGACAGAACAGCATCACTGAACCTACCTGCTGCCCTGCCAACATTTCAAATGCAAGGTTGGTACCTGTAGTTGGTTTGGAACATCCATACCTTTGTCAGAAGCTGTTTGACAGAATTTGCCAATATTTTCTTTGTCTCTGCCTTCCTACAACAATTCTATACATATGGCTCTACATACACTGATTGTTGGTACTGGCTGGTACAAGAGGTGTGTTAAGTTTATTTGGTATTTATCTTGCCAACCTATTGTTTCACATTCCATAACAACAGTCTTCGGTATTGTGACCTATTTCATTCAATATTTGAAGTGAACCAGCATTGGTCTATGAAATTTTTAAGTCAGTCTTTGGGATGTTCGTAAATCCACTATTAAACTATTCCCTGTTAGGAACACCAGCCATGACAACAGGAGGACTCCCACACATGGCACCACAGATACCCACAGCAGCGAGCGTAGGGACCTCTGTGCCTTCCCAGGTGACTCCAACGTTTCGTCAGGCACCTAGGTACCTACAGAAGTCGGGACAACAAACGAACAGTTTCCTCCCAGCCCGTTCGTATTTCCAATGCCTCATCATCGCTAGATACAAGCAGATATCTTAATACATGTACAGGTCTTAATGGAAGTTGTTGTTTAGTAAATATGTTGCAATATGCTCTATCACATAAATTACATATACATGTACATAGCAATGTATTAACAATGTTACAGTATTAAAAGCATGGATCAAAGTTTGTATGTATATAAGCCCTTATGAGAGTCCTGAAAAGTGCCATCTTCCATTAAGACGACAGCATTCAGGTGCAGTACACCAGTACCTGACCTCTTTGTTTACTACCTGTTTGACCTCGAGCAGCTGCCTCTGACGTCACTGGTCGCTAGGATACCAGGTCAGGGTGGGGGCACGTCGTACGTGTCAGTAGAAAGTGAAAGAGTTTCTGTCGCATTTTGGGACTTTCCTGCGCCAAAATGGGACTTTTTATACGCGCTAAACTATTGACGCTGTGACAGAAGTGGTGAAGAAGCCGACTGTTGGAACAGGGTACAGTGGAGAGGGTTTGATTCACTCTGTGGACCAGTTTTGTTCGACACCCTGCCTCGGAAGGGAACCATTCAAGCGGCCATGTTGGTATGGACAGAAGTACGATGGATATATTATATTGGTGAACATGAACGACATAACTATGGCCAACTATGGCTGAACGGACTACTGTAAGTCTCTTTAGATTCGCGGGGCCTAAAGTTCGCGGTTTCGGGGAAATGGACAATCCGCGGTATTTTTAGATTCGCGATTTCCCCTTGGCTATTCAAAGAAGAACTTGTAAAGTGCATATTTAAAAATAAGAAAAGTTCGTGTCCCGGCATTTATCTCCTAAAATGCGGCGCAAAAATGTGTTTCGTGCTCCGCGCGAGCCGCTGCCTGCAGCTCTGTCGGTATGCAAATCTTGCATCACATGTCCGCGCTACGCGTCTCTGATTGGTTGTTGCGACAGTGCCGGCGGTAAAGCTCGATCGATCTGACGTTTCTTTGCTCGGAAATAAGCGCTAAAACGTTATTTTCCACGACTACACATCGGTACTCAAGTGAAGAAATGCATAATCAAAAGAATCTTTAGGGAAAATATATATTCCTAAGCAAATTTATGCCGTCTTCGGCGAGATTTTGTCGTTCAAACCGAACCCGGAAGTATGCAAAGGTCGCCTTCGGTAGGCTCACGCTAGCGTTTCTATCGAGCAAAATAAGTAAGAACAAGTATGATGTTTTTAAAAAAACACAGGCGACGATTTTGTGTTTACCTGTTTCGTTCTTGATAAATCGTTCTTTTCATACACGTACACATATAATTTGGAAAGAATTTATAATTTCTGCTACAGTGCCAGGAAAGCCGCCAGGGGTCCAAAATCAGTTAGGCCCAGGCAAATTTATGCTGTGTTTCTTGCAGTTAAAAAATTTGAATCGCTAGATAGGGATTCACTTAATATTTTAATGTCTTTTAATTTTTTCATAGATTTTTATAATTAGTGATCCAACTAATACAGTGAATATAACACTGAAATGTATAAGTACACTGGTATCTTCAACACTACACTAATTTCGCCCCTAGAGATAAAATAGTGAAACGCGGTCCAAGGGTTCACCGTAATTTCCCGAATAAAGTACGCACCCCTTCTGCGCACGGCCGGTGCCACTGTGGACATGGACATGTAGTGTATGTATGTCTTAAAAACAGTTAGTTCTAGAAACAAATCATTTTAGGCCGTGTACTATATACGTGATTGCATGATAACTGGATACAGTATTGTAGCGGGAAAGGTTTCGTGTTGGGGCTTGTTTTCATCGCTGGCCGCAGCCGATTTGCAAGACGTCACCCCCGCATCGAAGGGTAAGGCGAGTGCGGCGAAACGGACAGCTTTGGATCACGGAGAGTGTTGGTGACCAAGCCAGCAATGGTCAATTAAGTTTTGTTAAAGCTATATTATGTAGAATTTTGACTATTTTAGAAATCTTTCTTTTACACATTTTCTTGCTCTGTAAGCCTACCTGGGTTCATAATGACATTTAGGGATCAAAAGATCAACGTCGTTACGCCGCAAAAACGTGTTGGAAAACTGCGCACTTCTCGGCGCTAGCACGGATCGGGGCCATGTTTGTTTACATCCGACCGCGTCCGAGCATTCCCGAATCCAGCCGAACCGCAGGTCACCGTAGAACACGTTATTCTCTAAAATACTGCATATGCCCGGTCACGATTTGACAACTGTCAATAGTGCAACAAAAACACCTTAGACATACGTAACGTTTATACTTTTTCATATCTACAGGATTTGCCTAGTACAACAATGTAGATATTTCGTGCATTACAAAATGACACCGATCATTATGGCCTTCCAAACATTAGCATTTTTGGTCAGTTTATCTGTGCTTATCTTTTTTTACTGGCCAACTGGATCCCATTAGCTAATACCACAGTGTGATAGCCCACATCTTCACCTTTACATCGATACCAAAGTCCCCTGGTTAGTTTTAGGACAAACGGGTTTGCCCCAAAGAAAACCGCGACGGTGCACACATCGCGGTGACGAAATTTTAGCCCAGTTGGCGCACACCATTCTGAGTTTCCGCTACATTTTGATACATTTAGCGTAATGTCATAAACTTCGTTTCTTGGTATGAGAAACTGTATGAATGTGGTTACCACATGCAATATGATAAGTGACATGATAACTTTCAAGTATATGCAAAAAGAGGATTTTAGATTAGGTACTGACCCTTCAAAAATTGGCAAATTTGAAGTCAATCGGCTTCGAACTCCAGCGTTCGAAAGCGTTCGAACCATGGAACCCAGACACGCGCCGGAAGTTGCCGAAGATTTCCGAACGAAAACCGTTGTTTGTTTACATTCTATTTATTGT
Source organism: Branchiostoma belcheri (assembly GCF_001625305.1). Classification (NCBI taxonomy): domain Eukaryota; kingdom Metazoa; phylum Chordata; class Leptocardii; order Amphioxiformes; family Branchiostomatidae; genus Branchiostoma; species Branchiostoma belcheri. Next base: position 12,096 of record NW_017804037.1, read on the forward strand.
GGCACAAATAAATACGTCTGGCCTTGCGCAACTTATTCTCGCGCTGCGCTGAGTTGCCGAAAAGGCGAAATAGCGACGCTAATACGTTGAAAGTTATCGAAAATGACAATCTACATGAGAAAATTTCAATTATTTGTGTTTTCAGTTTTGGCGCGAAAATCCTACATAATATCACTTTAATATTTCAATAATGGTTTCATCGGTAACAAGGGGTAGTTGAATGTTGATACACAAGTACGTAGCTTTGTTGTCCTTTACTACTATACGAAATGCGCCGAACACTTTAGGCCATGTTGATTTGATTATATGGATGACATCCGCGCGCGCATGAATTTTCGGCCGTTTCAAAACAAAAAAAGAGTTTTCAACCATACTGTAAATCGTGCAAAACAGTTGCTAAATGAGCAAAAATATACCATAAATTGCAAGGAAAACGTTTTAGAAACGATACCAATGTCGTAGAATGCCAAAATCAAAGGAAAAAAGACAAAAATGTAAAGAAATGAATTCGAAGAGTAGATTATTCGCCATAACATATTCTGTGCCATTTGTTCAACCTTCATGACCATGACCAGATTTCATAGTGAAAGCAACTTTTTTTTTTGCAAAACTTCTTTTTTATTCGCACGCGCGCATCAGTTTTGGGGTTCCCAGAGGATGTCATCCATATATTTAAATCAACATGGCCTTAATAGGGCCCGCCCGATCGACCCATGAAGAGCAACGATCATCGAGGCGGAGAACTGGGCAGAGCGTTGATGCTACTGTGGGTGTAGAAGTGCTACCGTATTTAGAATTTGAAACTGCAAAAGGCTACTGGGACTTGCGATCACGGCGGTCTGTCACTACTGCATTCTTTCCCATTGCTATGCGCGTTCTAAAAGGTATCGGGTTACAACACGCTATTTTGGCCTGTTTTGGACTACCCGTAAAATATTTGAAAATGCACAAATAATATTTAGGGGTAAATTTCGTCAAATTAAAATGAAATTATCGTCTTAACATCCTTTAAATGTTAGCTTTTTATGTTAAATCAATGATTTTTTAAAATTTCGCTCAGAAAGACGATTATTTTCGGGTTTCCGAACACAAGTCATGTCACGTTTTTAGGCAAACATCGTTCAAACCTGGCTACGTATATTACCCCAGATCCCCGATTTTTATATTTTTCGCAGACTAGGAATAAGACAAAAAATCGTGTTTTAGGGATTTTTTAATTTCTGATTTTAAGTCTAGTTTTTGTCGACATATTGGTGAAAAATGGCTATTTTTTTTACATTTTTCTCACTAAATTACCCATAATTCAAAATTGAGGCCATTTTTCAAAAATCCCTAAAACACGATTTTCAGGACAACCGTTACAGTCATTTTGAGCCGTAAATGGGGTATGTTTGACTCTCCATGTTTCCAGGTTTGAACGAGTTTTGGAGACATGTCATATCGCCAGAAAGTGTGCATTGTGTTATTCATACTGGTGTAAAGAATCATTACAGTATTCAAGGTCACTCAAGGATACGACAGTAGCTTCGCTACATGTTACATGTCCACCAAAAATAATAGCGGACATGCACTGTCCTGGAAACTGTTTGTATCTATAGAAAAGTGTTGTTTTTTTATCTGTTGCAATGCACGGAGGTAGAAAGGCTTGTTTTGCCGCTTTATAGTAAATGACCGCAGGTGACCCCGAAATAGAACGCGGGTTCGATTCGAATTCCCCAGATCGAACACGATCGAACACAGTTCGGGTTCTATGACATGTGGGAACTTTTCAGCCCAGATTTTACCACCGTGGATTTATAACAGGGGTGAGTGAAAAGTTTGACTGCGTTTCAAATAATCTCTCGTAATGTGATAGTTTGATGTTTTTGTCACAAAATCTAAGGAATAATGTACACTTCAAATATGTATTAATTTGTACTCCGTAAAACTGAGTCCGTTCAGAGGAAAGAAATACTTCCTTCTCGGGGCCAAGGTTCTGGAAAGCTGTCCTCAGCGCTGCCACGGCCCTCTCTTCGTTCTTCAGCTGTATGTGTACTTTGCAGGGGAAAAGGATCGGCGTGCACAAGACAACGGGCGCAGCATGATTCAAAGTTTATTTTATATTTACGCCCTTGTTCACGCCGATCAAAAGAAACTGTGACAATTCGGTACGTGCAGGCCCGTGCACGTGGCGACACAGGCTGGCTTCCCGCTCTAGCTGTGGGTTCCCACGATGTGTTGCCAAGGGCAGCGGCACGTACACAGACCTACCGGCGGATCCCACCCACCGGGCGGCGGTAAGATTTTCAAAGACTACATTTATAACTCCGCCCCTATCATTGTTGCGTGCCGAACAGTCGAGTACATCTAACTGGCATTTTTACGTCGTACTGACACATACAGCCCGCTACAAAGTAATTTCCTGTTGCATTTAACGATTTAAAAAGAGTTGTGATACGAAATGAAATATTGATAACAATTTATGTTATTATTAAAGTGAACCTTTGTAACGGCATGGATCATCTTTGTTGAATATTTCTGAGTTCAACTCAAGCCGGAAGTGCATTAGAACCTACCATCAGTCCAGGTGCAACAATTATGTTATCACGTTACGTTACGACGATCAAGAACGTTCACGGCTTGCGGACCATTTCAAATATTATAATTTTATAATGGAAAAAAATCTTACGTGGGTTTATATTTTCGGCCGGAGTTCCACGAGATCGGCGCCGGCTGGCTCGGGAACGATCCCATCGGCATGACGGAGATTCCTCTCTCCTTGCAGAACTAGTTTGGGAAACACTTTGGGATCGTCGTCATTCTTTGTCTATGTTCTACAAAATTGTTCACGGTAATATCCGCCAGCATCTTGAAGACCTAATTACTCCTGAAGTTGCCGTTTCTGTCTGTTACGACCTTCGTAATAAGCACAACCTTCGGCTGCCATGTTGATTGATTATATGGATGATATCCTCTGGGAACAGCATTATGATGCGAGCGTGCGACTAAAAAAAGTTTGGAAAAACCTTTCCTTCATCATGAAATCTACGTGCATTGTCATAAAGGTTGAACAAATGGCTTAACACACAGAGTATGTATGGTATGGCGAGTAATAATAGACTGGGGTCCGGTCCATGAACTTGGAGTTAACTTCATGTAACTCTGAGTGCATCTCCCGTAGGCGGCAGAGCGGTAAACGTTAACTTCATGTAATTCTGTAAAGTTTAGTCCCAAGTTACTCCCAAGTTACCACCCCGCTCGTTTGGTGAGTCTTTGAATGTATTGTGTTTCTTTAAAACCCTTCGGATTTGTACCCTGATAAATCTCAAAATTTTACAGTAAGTCACGAGAAAATTCAAACATTGGGTTGACCTTATTGGAAAACACATGGTTCCGACACCCTTCTGAACAGTCGAATCGCGGGGAGCGATTTCTACCGAAAATGACCGAAATAAAACATGACGTAATGCTTGCAACAGCATGCGGTTGCTGATTGGTCAAATGTTGTCAGGGGTATTAGGGTTGCCGCCTGCTAGCAGAAGCCGGAAGTGAATTCCGCTTCCAAGGATCGAGATGGACTCCAGTTCAATTTTCCAATCGTCCCGAAACGTAACAAATCTACTTTCATTTCGACATCGGGACAGTAGTAACGAACACCTAATTTCTTATTTCCTGCGAAACATACCTTCGCTCTCACTGCGCTCAGACAGGCAAAGAAGGTTATCTATTACGTTATAGTGTAGCCTTCTTGGATAGGCGAAAGTAGGTCAATGGCTTGAACTTTTCACCCTTTTCACCCGGTCTGTTTGCTGTGTCAGGGAAACAGTTTTCTCATCTCAATATTACAATTAAAATAATCAATGACATTTTGTATTCACCAATCAACGGTCCCAGACTATAGGACGCCCCCTAGTTACAATGTCTAAATAATGATCGATGTAAGTCCCGACTTTAAAAGGGACAACTGCCGGCTCGGAGGTTCAGAATGGAGTTTGAGGACACCAGTTGCCAGAACTCTCCCGGGCCCCAAAGCTTTTGGTTCCCGCCGGGCGCGGGGCGCGGGGCCCGGGCACTTTCCACCGGCCGGGGCTCCGGGCACGATCTCCACTGGCCGGCACCGGCGGCGCAGCACCGAGGAATTACCGGGGAGCTCCGCTGGTATGGTCACCGGACTAGACAGGGGAAGCGCGCCGCCGCAGCCGGCTTGGTCAGCGTGGATTTTTACTTGGAACAAAATAGGTAAGGTCTTAAACTTAGTTGGTTTCTAAGATCTGTTTGTTATAGTTTTACACTGTTTACCTGGTTACCGGTCACAAACCGTAGAGGTACAGAGGAACCTACGAAGGACCGGTTGAAGCTATTAAAAATGTATGCTTTAATGTTACTTCCTAATGTTATAAATGTGCCATAATCGTATCAGTCTAAATTTTGCAATCACAGCCGTGTTTTTGCAGTGTCACGTCTGCTAGTTGTTGTACTAGTACCCAGTCTCTATTTTTTTTCTGTACGAGACTTGTATGTACTTCGTGTTCTGTATATGTATGTTTAGTAAACTTTCCCCTATTTCTGTTCGGAATTCTTGGTATCTTTCAAGCAGACTTTTTCTAGATTTCTATAACTTTTTCTATGTTATTCTGGTGTTCTTGGATCTCGCTATGTTGTCGTCATGTCCCAGGGTATTTCCTTATTGTGGTTCTAAATGGGACATCACTATGTGTGCTATTTATCACCGACAAAGATTCAGTCCTATAATTACTGCCATGGAGGAACGGTTCTACTAACCCTAGTACATGTATCACTCGCAGTGGTTTTGGGAAATTTTGGTGAGTTCGCTTTTACGATAAGAATTACAAATTATTGTTTACGGATTCGATGGCCGGGCAGAGTATCCATCATAGTCAGCGTCATAGTCAGCGTGACTTGAACGTTTTATTTGTGTGATGTTAGAAATTAAGTTCTTGGTTGTGTCTTCAAAGTTCCGGTGTCAGAATTTGGGTGTTGTTATATCATGACTGATCGATACGTCATTGTTGATCACTGACTCGGAGTTAGAGAAAGTTTAAAGTTGCTTGTTGGCTGGTTACCGCACGAGTGGAGAGAAGTTGGAATTTAAGTTTATTACGCATTAAAAATGTGTGCCACTTGACGTTAACTTCCACCGGGATCAAGTTTTTCGGCTTTACTTGATATTCTCGGACTCCTCTTTCCGACAAAACCCTTGTGTTCAAATGAGTGGCTTAGGGATATTTTGCAGGCCCCAGCCAAACTCTGCTGATATGTCAGATCTTTCCAGCTGGCCTTTCTAATCATTGTCGTCCTGTAACTGACCCGGTAAAATACCCCTGGGCGGGCGGGCAGTGCTGACTTCACTCATCTTGTTCTTTGTGTGGTTTATTCCGTCCATTTTGCTTGCAGAATTTGGTCAGTATTTCATTACAGATCCAGCTGGTTGTCTTTATCAGGAATCGACGATCAGTGTTTTAGTGAATTGTTTTTAATAGCTGCTCGTTTTTAGCTGCTGGTTTATGTAAAGTTTGAGCCACCTGACGCCAAGTTCCGCCGGGGTTTTCCGGTCTTACCCTCAATTCTCTACGTCAAGGCTCTTCTGTCCAGTAACCCCGGGCGTTGTTTTTCTTGTCTTTCCAGTAAACCTCAGACATGCAGCGAGGGATACCCTACTGTTCTACACTGAACACCGGTGCTGGCATATAAGGTTATGCCCTGTCCGCGCTAAACTGCCCGCACCTGCCAACGACTCGGGGTTCCGAACAGTGGAGACCATCTCAGTGCACGGAGAAGGTTTCAGTACGTCATATACTCATCTCTAGGTCAACGCAATTCACACAATTGCAAGTTGATATTATTTCCGCGTATTCTGTACATATGTGTAGTTTACCTGCTGACATCCCAACATAATAAGGTTCAAGTTTCACTATGCTGAATAACGCGACCCTAGCATGCAACAAACTTCGCTAACCAGTACTACATTGTTTCTTTCAGCTCTACATGACGACAAACACAACAGTTACTCAAGAATACAATCAAAAAGTGGAACAAAATACCAGGTGAGTGCCTAACCATCCTTATTTTATGCAATAGTGTTCATAATCACGATGGTTAAGCAATGTTCGCATCTCTATATAGTACTTCTTTCACAATAAGCTGTGTGACTTTTGAAATACGGTAACATGTTTACTATGATGTCATTGCTGGGAAAACAGTGTAGCCTGGGTGCCAGGCCCTGTGACACGATACTCCATTCAGTCGGGGAAACCACCCGCCCGGAACCCAGAATACATACTCTAGATAAATTGAAGAAGGATGCCAGCTCCGAAACTGGGGCGTGTTGGGCGATATAGATGCCCGATCGAGAGACTCAGAAAAAAAAACACTTTCTTTCTCCTAAGCGAGGAGGTAAGCTCCTTGTTCTAAGTGCTAGGGTCTGGCACATATGCTAGTCATAATGAAATTATATATATTACCTGGCAGCAGAAAATCTCACACGGCATGTATACTTCATGATGTCGCAAATTTCATTGCCAGAAAAGGGTGTATTTATGTGTCCGCTTCATTGCATTCTTTTAATTAATCGACTCACATTGCATATTTACATTTATGTGTAAAGCATGACCCCAAATCTTGTTGATTTAACCCTACCTAGACCGGGGGGGGGGGCTAAAAGTGCCCGCGGCAACTTTGATGTCACCTAGCGTCTGAACGGTTAGCCGTAGAACGGCCAAACTTGGTGACTTTTCCTAGAATATTGTTGGCAACAATTCTCTATCATTGGAATAAGATAATAATTTTTTCTGTTGCCATGGCAACGGATTTCTGACAGGCATTTTTTGCTAAATTTAGTACTTTTTGATTCAACAATAGAATTTTATGGGTTTTATGTCAAGTTACTCATGGTTTCTAATATTAATAACATCCCATATAATTTTATGTAAATTTTATCATTAAATATGCATAATTTATGCTAATTTGATGACGTCATTGGCCAAAATCCAAGATGGCGGACCATATCATTAGAACAGGTATATACAGGTTATTTTCATTAAATTTTCATCAATACTTTCATTTCTTTTTCCAAAAAAGGTTTAAATGAAGGTCTTCAGTATGTTTACAATGTATTTTAGGCTTTATCATGAAAAAAAAAATATTGTTGAAAATTCAAGATTGATGATCCAAGATGGCGGATATCTTAAATATGCATGAGGTCATTTTATGACGTCACCGGTGTTGCTATGGGCAACATAAGACTTAGTACACCATAATATTCTGTCATAAACACTTTTGGTACAGTTATGTTAAATACCATTTAGTTTTCAGGGAAAAACCTATTTAGACGATTTTGGCCAATAAAATCACATTAATGACGTCATAATGACGTCATATTACGTCATAACGACATAAAATTGTAGATATGATAATTTTACTAGTACACCATTCTCTGAAAATTTGGTGGTCATACGACATACCGTTCGCGATTTCGTTAGGGGGGGTCAAAAGAGCCCCCCCCCGGTCCCCCCATGTCAAAAAAAGCCCGGTCTAGGTAGGGTTAAGTTAGTCCTAGCTGGTCAAAGTTGGCATAGATTCATTTATGCTCTTTTCTCTCTTTATACCACAGGCAGACTTCGGCATGTCCACCCTGAGATGCAGACTACAGCAGGAATTTACTGGCTAGCACGAAACCCAGTCGTGGAAGGATTTGGGGTGTGCATTCATGTTTTTCACGCAAGAAAGTTGAAAAACAAGCACTGCAGCTGAATGCAACAGCATCGTGAAAGCAAAGAAAAAATAATAATAAAAGCAAGACTGACACAAACATGCATACATTGTGTGTTACATAGAAAACACACAAGTGAATAAAATTCCTTACACAAAACATCACTATTACATGTATCACACAGGTAAGTTATAAAAAAACGACCAGCATCATATAATTGAAACTAAAAACATAATTGAAGCATTATAAGCTTGAATGTCGCTCCTTGTTCTTTCTTATGAGCAAGAAAATTTGTTCTCTCTTGATAGGAGAAAACATATTTGAAATATCAATAAAGATAATCATTAATATTCTGTGTGCAAAAAGGCACAGTTTGCCCGAAAAGGTGCTTTTTGCATGCATGGTAACATAGGCCTTTCCTGCTGGGTCCGAAGACATAAGGCCGGAGGCTACCTCAAAACCAATTCCCCAGGGAATGCATTCGTAAAATTTTCTAAATTCTTTCAGCTTGATCGTAATATACTGTAAAAATGCCTCCGCCCCTGAGGCGTCGCCAAAAAAAACTCCCACAAAAGAGAACCAAATAACATTTCCCAGATACCATCAGTTATATTTTTCATCAAAATATTTGTAGATTAGGACTTAAGCTCAGTTTGGGAATGATAAGGATGCTTTGTTTTCTGGATCTGCAAATTGCATAGAAAATAGGTGAGTAACCATAGTGTTGCACGCATGTTTGTAATGTAATATAAAGTAATGTAGTGTAAGTTTATTCATCCAAGTGAAGTAACGTTAGTTGCTTCCAGTGAAGACATAGTAGATCCGCAGTGATTATTTGTTCTTCAGTGTTTTAGATTTGTAACGAGTAATCAACACCAAGAATGCGAGGTTGCTTTATGACATGTAGGTTCTAACTTTTGTGAATGACCAAATGTTGATTCACAGTAATATTTTTACATTCTTTTGCGTATTGTACAATACTTTGATTTGCAATAAACTAGATGGCTATACAATGTCTTTGTGTGCTCTCACATTTTTACATTTCATGGAAAATTTAGTTAAAAGGAGACAGCCTTGCCTTTCTATTTGTAAGCGAAGTTAAGAAGTCTTATTAAGCATTTCTTCAGATACTGAAATGTACAAATGCTGTAATGTGCCCAAAACACGACCTGACAGCATTTTAGTGTTGTACTGCAATTGTAGCCATTCTCTTTAACGTAATACAAATCTGTGAATCTTACTCTTATACATCAATGTCCTATTTTATGTCATTCTGGGACGTTGTAGTTACCACTATGAAGAATGCTACAACCATCATAGTAATACAATCCAAGCAGTCTATTATTACATGTCATTCGAGAAAGCCAAACAGGTGCAATGGCATCGTACATGTTGTATTCTGTTCAGGTAAGTAATCATATAAATTCCAGTTACACATAACAGCAGCAGTAGTTCTTGTTGACTGTCATTGTTGTTGTTGGACCCCCCCCCCCCTGGTGCTGTTGTGCGCCTATTATATCACGTTGTTCTGTCTGTGGTGACGTGATAGTTCTCTACAACACAGGCCACATAGATCTTCAGTCCTGTGTCACTGGTACCAGCCTGGTCGCCACGTCTACCTGTCGCCACAGACTCTGAAGGGTTTAAGATAAAAACACGACTTAGTAGCAGTATTAACCTGTACATTAAGAGTTATCATCTGGCGATGTGTGGTAAAAGTAATGGGAACAATGGGTCTTAAACTTGAACTTACACTTGATGAAATGGCTTCAAACCATCTGTGTAATGCTTTTACATTTCATATCACCAAACAGAAGCTCTAGTCCTAGAAATATTATAGATTTAGCCTGCGTCAAAACAAAATGCGTACCTTTGTCGCCTGTTACATGGTAGGTCCGGTTGACACAACCCCAATAGATTGTACGTCCACCATTACGGTGCTCGGGTTCGTCCACCTGTGTGGGAGGGGGTTGAGATTCGTCCTCTGAAATAGAATTCGGTGACATGTTAATGCTGGCTTATAACTTCGACAAAAACATCGGTGTACGAGCAAGACAACATGCATTCTTCATTGTTGACATCCTGACCTCTCTAGAATGAAATCTTACGTTTTGCACTGACCACCTCAGTGGTAACTCTACCTGCTGCCTATTGTGGGGCACAAAGGTCTTTATTTACGCAGTAAAGCATTCAGTACGGCTACAGGTTATTGTCGTACAACAGTCAGCCGCGGAAGCTATGGCTTGTACCAAGCATGCCCTTAAGTTTTTTCTCGCTTATTACCTATCTTAGCTTTGGTAGTTTTTATATCAGACGTTAACATACACAGTAGTTTCACGTAGTTTGTTAAGGCACTAAATGTTGTGGCAATTACTTGATTGTAACACGAATGCACAGTAAGCACTCAGTCATTCAGACTCAAATGAAACATGCCTTATTGAGTATTTACGTACAACAGACAGCCATGGAGCCAATGGATTGTACTTAGCGCGACGAACCTGATGTCAGGCAAGCTTTTCACCTGTTCCGTTTTATGGTCATTGTTGGTCAATTTCATATGAGAGTTACATACACAGAGTACTTTAAATTTACGGATTTTCTTATTAGTTGAACATTGTGGTCATTACTTATTCCTGACACAAATGAACAGTGAACACACGACTTAAGACGACCTTGTCAAAACTGAAGATCGTGCACTCAAGTGAATGCAATGGCTTCATACGTCTTCTTGAAGATATAATCATACCTACATGTTACTGTATATTTTTTAATGTGAGGAACGTCTATATGACATGTTAACATTGACCGGTTAACATGTAATAGTTGAAAACGATTCTGCTCTTCCGATATTATCGGTCAAGCTTTGAAAAAATGAGTCGCATGACAAAAACATTTCAGGCAGCAATATTTAGATGGAGGCAAAGACTCCAGTTTGTAATAATCACAAGTAAATGATCCCTGGAATCCTTATGACGGGTAGTGAAATTCTACCACTGTCCCCGGGATTGCAACTCGAAGAAGAGGTGTACGTGTAGACATGTGCATAGAAAACAAACTTACCAGTCTTAGGCTTGGTGTTCAGCCTCTTGTAGTTTTTATAAATGTCCCAGAGCTATATCCCGAGTCGAATGATTCGCAAAAAACTCATGTTGTAGCTTACTACCGTACCCGCTCCTTGCCCCGATAAATATTAAGGTACTAGTTGTACTGTGACTAGTATTGTGACGGAAGGTGATTGGAGTAACTTTTGTCAGGCAACACGAGTATACCTGAGTTTTAGACCTTGTGGGCGGAGTTAGGGGAGTCTATCATGCAGGGGTACATGCAATCATATTGTTGTGGATCCAGGCATTTGGAAAAGGTTTTCAAATACATTTGTCATTAAAGCTATTATAAAAACAGTCATAAAATTGAAATTAATGAACAAATCATAATGTGCGTCTCAGGATTAAGTCATTTATATCCATCCAACGTTTAGCCACCCTTCCCGACGAAAGTGGTACGACCGTAGTACGATCAATAGGTCATTAAAATAGGGGGAAGTCCCTTGAAGTACAAACCCAACCCTCCCAGCATGGCTGTTTATATGAGCTCCAGCCTCAAGCATAGCTCTTGTACACAACTACACAGGCTCAAAACTAGGCGGTGCAAAGATCAGATGTTTACACTCTTGCTAAGGAAGGTTTCACTGCTATTCTGTGAGGTATAATAGCATGATTCATTACTGTTGTTTGCCCGATGTCAAGTAAGAGAAGTGTAAGACGTAGTGTTTGGGTCTTGTCATGTTAAATGTTGGTGGATAGAAGTATATGGATGTAAATGGTTGACCTTGTCATCCTCTATTGCCTCATAGGTGACACAATAGCGCTAGTGGGTACAGACTTTAGGTACATGACACGTATAAGAAAGATACTGGACGGAAACATCAGATTGTCTTTGACCAGTTATCCTCCAAAGAAATTTCCTTTGAAAGGTCTTAAAACGGTACTGGAAGGAAATGGTTTGGTTTGAAATAATACGTTGAACTTTGTTTCCGCTGTGCTTAGACTAACTTAGGACAAAAAACAGCAATATTTATCAGAATTCTGACTGTTTCAATAGGTCACGAGAACTTTTTCATAGCACTTGAGAATATTACATATTCGGACGAAACATATTGCCATCATTACACCAGTCGCAACAAGTAGGTGAGAGTCCTGCTTGTACAAACGGAATCCTTGCAGTATTGATGTTGTACAAATGTCAGCCGGCTCATGACGTAGCTATTGTACACATCGAGCTTTGTACGGAGTGGAGACACAGTACGCAGGTTATGTTGACACACACTCGGTGGCAAAAAACACCTTAACTTCATGGTACAAACACAACCCTCTCAGCACGGATGTTGTACATGATTCCTAGCCTCTAAATGTAACAATTCGTAACAAAACGCACAGAACGAACTTGGTCCGGAGAGTAGACACAGTATAAAGGTTAATATATAACACACACTCGATGTAAAAGAAGTCACAACTTGTTTAATGGGTCAATATTTTCTGTATCAGTATAACCAGTATAACCGCTCTTCGGCGTATTAAACACACCAGCTTTTGGTATAACGACCCTTCAGGGTAATACACCAGCTTCTGTATCTGTATAGCCGGTACAACCGCCCTTCTGCGTAACACACCAGCTTCTGTATTTGTATAGCCGGTACCACCGCCCTCCGGCGTAACACACCAGCTTCTGTATCTGTAAAGCCAGTACAACCGCCCTTCGGAGTAACACCAGCTCCCAGGCACGCGGCGTTAGTCATACGATATGATTTGGTGTACCATTTCCATACAAAATTGTGCGACAAACACAAAATGCTGAACGGTTCACAGCGCCGCGCTACAAAACGCCAAGTCACAGGGAAAGTCCCTACATGTACAAACCCAACCCTCCCAGCATGACTGTTGTACATCATTCCTAGGCTCAAAACGTATGTCTTGTACACAACTCAGCAGGATTGAGAGTAGGCTCGGTTAAGAGATGTTAACACTGTTGCTAAGGAAGGGTTCACCGTTTAGCCGAGCAGTATGATAGCATGATGTCATCACTGTTGTTTGTTCAATGTCAGGTAAGAGATCGCCCACGTGCATGGCGTGGTGTTTCGGGGAACTGATACAAATACAAACAACTATAAAATAAATCCTCTATAACTTGCCATCCTCTATTTCAGGTTCAAGTTTATTTATTTTACCAGGGCATGTCTCAGATCCGTTGATCTGATTTTCAGGTATCCCTGGGCACACATTAAAAATTACATTCATAAAAAAATTACACAAGTTGAAAACAACAATATACAAATAACGTAACATTTACATGTACAAAACAGTTATAGTATACATTAGGCACATTTAGTTCATTCATTTGCCAGGTTCAGTCCTAAATTCTGCAGTCCTCTACAGCCTATAACTTCATAGCTCACAAAAACACCAGGTCCAGGTAACAGTGCGGTCGCACAACACTGTCTACTGACACTTATGTCTCCCCTAAAACAACATGGAAGACGGAGAAGAAGCCTGCGTGCCTGTGTGTACAATTTCTACTCACTGGTTTCAGGAAATAAAGGAGCACAAAAACGATGATTCCACCATCGTAGATAAAGGGTTGCTAAAGACTGCAAACAAATGCTTCAAGTATGATAGAGAATCTCACATAAATAGTAGATATTACAATATAGCCCCCGACCAAAGGTTCTGTCCATTTTGTCCAAAGCATATAGAAAATGAATTTCATTTTGTTATGGAATGTACCAAATATGATGTTATACGTAACAAGCTATTTACATTTCTCGAATCAAGAACCATAGATTTTAAGAGTCTCGATGTTGGAGACAGATTTGAATATATCTTTACATGTAACGGTCCCCACAACGCAAAAATAGGTAGATATATAAAGGAATGCTTTGCTATTAGAAAAAATACCGAAACTTGTGATTAGCCCACTTGATTATAACACTTTATTAACGACTTATGATATCCCTTATTATTTGAATGATTATGATATAGATATGTTAGGTTTTATTCGACATTAGGTCTTATTCAACACACTTATTTTATTGTTGTTACTCTCTTTATGTAGTTTGCCATACAATGTACCATGTGCATTTGTCGTGCAATAAAGTTCTTCCATAAACGCAGACTACACTATAGGGAGTACATTTTGTTTTTAAGTTTCTCTTACTGAAACGTCTCACCACAGAGTCACGGTTTGCACCAGGGCAGAGGAAGAAAGGAACCGGAGGAACCACTGTGTTCAAGGTCAACTACAGTCGGGAACGGAAACAAACTGGAGTTGAAAATAGTATAAGAAAGTTTTGTAGTATTTGGCAAGATTATGCATTGCCATAACTTCTACAATGCCTCGCAAGGTGGTAGACGACAGCAGTGGCCGGACATGTATGTATGTATGTGTGTATGTATGTATGTATGTATGTATCTCCGGTGTTTCGGCGGAGAAATTAAAGCTGCAGCATCCTGTAGCTTTAGCTTGGTGTGCCAAGAAATAAAAACGAGCATCCGAATGTTAAAGAGAAAAACTGCTGAAATATATGCAACTGGTAATTGATCATTCACGTAATGCTGTATAAACTAGACTGAGATAATAAGACGGAAATTGTACGAAACTTAAAAAATAATGTAAAAATCGTGTTTAAGTACTTCCTGGCTTATTAAAAGCAGATCAATACATAGAGATAAACAATTAAAATGTTAGGACTTATTCAATGTGTGAGTTCTGAGCGTATGTATTATGTAAAGTTAACATTCATCTAAGATATATGTATACATGATATATAAGGTTAACATTCATCTAACATATACACGATATATAAGGTTAACAATCATCTAAGACATATACACGCTATATTATATAAGGTTAACAATCATCTAAGATACACATGATGTATCAGATATGGTTGCTAATAGGTTAACGATCATCGATCTTAGATATGCGCGATATATAAGTTTAACAATCATCTAAGATATACACGATATATAAGGTTAACAATAATCTAAAATATACACGTTATATTATATAAGGTTAACATTCATGTAAGATATACGCGATCTATAACGTTAGCATTCATCTAAGATATACACGATATATAAGTTTTACAATCATCTAACATATACACGATATATAAGGTTATATTATAGAAGGTTAACATTTATCTGAGATATACACGATATAGAAGGTTAACTTTAATCCAAGATATACACGATATATAAAGTTAGCAATTATATAAGATATACACGATATATAAGGTTAGCATTCATCTAAGATATACACGATATAGAAGGTTAACATTTATCTAAGATGTACGCGATATATAAGGTTAACAATCATCTAAGATATACATTATATGTCATATAAGGTTAAAAATCATCTAAGATATACACGTCCCACACTAACCACAGCCAGTATACCGGCAAATCGTCATGAGGTCATTCACCCCGGTACTACAGAATACTAGTACGTCATAGCGTGCGCTATGAATCATGGGAACCCCACCAAAACCGTCGACAAACCTTCTCACCTGCGGACGTACCACTGTCTTCAAGACGCCGTGAGAACTCACCTGTACGTCTTGTGACATCAGAACTAACAGCCTTTGGTTCCTGGAGCGTCCGAGAACCTTACAGAGATATTAAAGACCGGGAAAAGGTTACCAATCTCTCACAAGACACATCTGGAAAAACTCAGGTAAACCCGGAAGTAACGGGTGCATCATACGTAGCAGGGCCTGAAGTACAAAAACTAAAGAAACTTTTACCACAGCCCTTCAGCACACAGATAAACTGTTGATGTTGATTGAATTAGAAAGTATTGACGCTATGTTTGTATGGTTTTGAAATTATCGCTCCTTTGTTAGTACAGTTTGATCTACAGTGTTCGGAAACGCTTGAGAAACCATGATAATTTGTAAATCAGGTATGTCCTGAGCGCGCTGTACATGATGCTCGGTCTGTTCCACTACCATAATATTGTTTAGGGAGAGAAATGATACATTTGTGGGTCTGTGTTTGCGCTACAGGAAAGTTCTAGATCTATTTAGTCTTACTTACGGCAGTGTCACTAGGCAGGTGGTGTGTATCTATCTGTAGGGTCAGACCAGGCATGGACGGAAGAGAACAGGAGACAATGGAGGAAGTCGAGGAGTCCGGGTCAGAGAAGTCCGGGTCTGAAGAGTCGAGTTTGAAAAAAAGGAGGGAAGACGAGGAGGTATAGTAAAAGAATACTTTATAAAAAGAGTATTGATGTTACACACAGACAAGCCACACAGTGCATATGGTGGTGTATATCTGTATCAGGCCTTTTTCTCTAGCCTAAAGTGTAGATTGGTCCGCCCGTAGGGTGGTCTCCTTGCGACAGGACAGCTCGGTAGTCTGTTTTTTACATTTATCTGTAACGTTACATGATACTACTATGTTTCTTTTCACATGTGTTGTTTGTACCATGTTATGTGTCTGTATACTATGGGCCGTTGAGTCTGAAATAAACAATTAACATGCACTATGCACACATAGAGGAGATAAATGATATGTCTTTTTATAACTTTACACTGAGAGACATGAAAGGAAGTGAAATATCAGTATGACGGATAAATGAAGGGATATGTGTTTAATCTTGCTGAGTGTTGTTCTGATTGACTGAGTGTTGACAGTTGTTTCTCCTGTTCCTGTCTGCCGCCACTATAGGCGCTGTGGCACGCTGCAGGAGAAGGAGACACGGACAGAGTGAAGCAGCTGTTAGCGGAGGGAGTCAACCCTAATGCTGCTGGCTTTTTGGTATGTTGCCATGTCTTTCGTCACTTTGCTTATATATGGTAATGAAAAATTTAAGGCTGTGCAATGAAAATCAAGAGGCAGCAGGGACAAACCGCTTATAAAAGACACAGATGGGAAGGGCAATGCCGCACTGGTCGCTGCACCCGTCTTTAGCTTTCAGCTTGTCTGTAACATATCCGTAACATTTAACAAAACAAAGCAATATTTGGAATTTTCCACATTTGTACCAGTAGTTTCAGCAGCTCCAATTTTACTTCTACTAGTTTACTTCTTACTACTTACTACTAGTTCCCGCCATGATGTGTTTTACAGCAACTGACTCCACTGCACCGGGCAGCCAAGTATGGTCACCATGAAACTGCATCAGCTTTGCTGGCAGCCGGTGCAGATGTGAACGCATGGGACCTTGACGTAGGTAGACTAACTATTGCCCTACAAGAAATTTTTTTAATGTCATTTTATACGATTTCACATTCATTTTCTATATAGCATTTGCTGTTTAAAATATAACCAACACAAAAATATCACCAACACACAGCAATACACAGATTGCATATTTGTCCGTTACGTTGCAATACTGAAGACTTTTTGATGTGTCTTACAGCAAGACTCTCCTCTACACAAGGCAGCCGGGAGTGGCCACCATAAAACTGTATCAGCTTTACTGACAGCTGGTGCAGATGTTAACGTACGGAACGAGGAGGTAGATAGACTGACTGCTGTGACGCAGAAACATTTTTATGTCTCTTATGGGATTTGACATCTATCGCCAGCTTTACTTGCTGAATTCCGTTAGAATTGTCAACAAAATATTATAAACTGCACATTTGTCCGTCCTGTTGTCATGCTGAAGACCATCTGATCTATTTTACAGCAAGACTCTCCCCTGCACCTGGCAGCCTGGAGTGACCGCCATGAAATTGTGTCAGTTTTACTGACAGCTGATGCAGATGTGAACGCACGGAACGAGCGGGTAGGTAGACTGATTGCTGTGAAACAAGAAATATTTCTGTATCATCTTGTAAGATTTGAGATTCATCTTCTCAATCTTCTTACTTAGTGGTTTATTTCCTGTCTACAATCTAACTTGTTGCCAACATGAAGCTGGTGCGGTTTTGAAGGCATGGGGCTATACAGCATGTCATCAACTGTCTGAATACATCATACATTTTTTTGGTGCCATAAAGCTTGGGTTGCACATACATTACCATGCATATAGCGCCCTGTATATGTACAATTTAGGGTTATTTTCATGAAACGCATCACGCCAGAGCGAAACGCAACGAATGCAGTAGTAACTACGCCATCGCATGGCAAAAAAGGTCAGGGGTCGATGACCTGATGAAGACACGAAATTGAAAAATATTGCGCAAAAAATGTCGGCAGGACAAGATTTAAATTGCAGTGTTACCGTTATTATCCATTATTAGAAACAACCAGTATGAAAGGCAAAGTTAGGAAATGGTTTCAAGAGAGCTTGGAGTCAGTAAGTGATGTAAACATATACATTGCTATGTTGCACTGTCAATGCCCCAACAGGAAAACACACCCCTCCATGACGCAGCTATACGGGGCCACCCCAAGTGTGCGGAAATACTGCTGCAGCACGGGGCTGATGCCGGTCTCAGGAACGAGGTCAGTCAATTTTTTTGCTTCTCTGGTAAAAAACTGTCCACCAATCCAGCAATACAATATTGGCTTTACTTCCTTTGGAATAGAAGTAAGACGTTTTAAACAAGGTTGATTCATTTAGATACATACATCACTGCCCTAGGCAACGAGGAAGCTGTTGTTGGAATAAACACAGAAATCACGATGTGTTCAGTGGTATTCCTGCATCGTATTACATAAACACGAACCAATTTCTTTCTAGACAGAGGCTTTGCTGCTGTACCTACTGTATGGTATTGTATATGTTTTCGATGCTTAATACATATTGTCTATTGTCATTCAGTCGTGTTTATTTCCGATATTTCAACATTTATGGGCCTTTAATTGACAGCATGTTCATTCCTAGGATGGTCAAACGGCGGAGGACATCGCTGCAGATGAGGACACACGTGACGCTGATCCGGTCACGGAATATGAGGAAGAACTAATTACTCTTGGTAGAAAGGAAATACTGAAGCTTCTCCGACAACAGAATAATGTGAGTCGCTTCAAAACCTACTTGATTCAAAATCATAAAGCATGATATCTAAAGAATATATCTGACATGACTGTTAATTTCTTGTAAAACACTTTGGTTCACAAACAACTGCTGATAATATTATTAAACTACAAGATGATGAAGATGATATGAAGTTGTTTTTTAGTTTCCCTGGTACGCGTGCTAGTATTTGAATTTTGTATTCTGCTTGGCAGTTTGGAGAAAGATGTATTTTTTGACTATCATAAGAAACATTTAGCTACAAGCGCAGTTGGAAGGCATGTGATCTATCTATAGAAACATGTACATGTATTAAAAATAAATATACATGTCCAATTTCACCCTACTGCAACTTACTTGTTACTTGAAGTGTTTCAGAAAGACTTGTACAAATGCCCTCATAGCAAACACTTTCACGTGTACATGTTTGCAGGAAGTCTCCAAACGTAAGAAAGGCTACGATCCTGTACTCGTCCGGTTCTATGAAGAAAGCGGGATGACCGTGGCGAAGAAGGATTGTCCGTTGATAGAAGAAGCAGCTAAGCAGAGCGGGAAAACTGTAGACCAAGTGAAGGTGTGTCTTTGTGATGACTGGTTGATTCCTTGAGCTTAATCAGTTGTATCTTATCTCACTAAAGGCTGAAACGTTTTGTGCTGATAGAGGGGCTTAAGCTGGAATTGTTGGTGTAACTCGTAAATTTTCTGTAGCAAGAACCATAAGAAATCGTACTCTGTGCCTCAAATGAATTGTCATTCATCTTTTCGTTATATCATCCTGGTTAACAGTCATGTCATTTGTAATGATTTTTCAGAGCTTTATCGGTAACTATCGTAGGAGTAAGGGCGGCAGTAAGCGGAGCCTCCCCACAGACGACATGGGGGCTGAGAACATCACGGGACATCGTGAAGACTTAGGGATGTCGGCAACAAAGGGTAAGGTGTAACACACAACTATTTGTAAATTAACTGTTGAATACTTGACTCAGTAGATCATTCTATCTCAGACGTCGGCTTTACGTAAGTGCACGAGAAGTAAAGTGATACAATTATAAATGTCTGATAAAATACTAAAATCTTCTCATCCAGGAGACAGCAGTGTTCCACTCGAAATACAGCTGGGCAAAGGTTAGTAATAGCGCAGGCGCAGAGGGCCCAGTTTTAGTATATAGAGATGGCAATGTAATGTAGAGTGTAAAGAAGTCTTTTTCTAGGGAAATGTTGTTGTTTTGGACTTGGATGTTATAGGTAAGGGTTGTAGTATTTTAATTTTGGTGAAAAAACAGACTTGCAGCCATGTTTGTGTTGTCTGGCTGGCTGAAGAAGATATAGGTTTACATGCGGTCATCAGCTGTCCAGAGAGGTCAGGGGTCACTTCTCAATGTTTGGGTAGAATTCTCGCATGGTTTAGGTGCGTAGGATTTTGTCATTTTTGGGAATGGAGACTTGAGAGGTTGGCCTACCCTGCCAATGTATGTTCTTCAAGGTCTAAAACTCAGGTATATGAATGTTGACCACGTTGTTTTGACATAATTCCCATATATTAACATAGGAAAGCCCTATTACTGTGCTGTGCCCTGCACCCATTTGAGGAGGGGGTCCAGATAGGCTGTAAGGGCTTATATTTCCCTGAAATCAGTTATTTGGGCAAGGAGCAGGCATCAGCTGACTCACTGGACCCAGATTTCCCATGAAATTTTGAGATTTTTAGTGTTTTTAGCCATTTTTAATAGTTTTCTGTATTCTTTATTGACAATGCAATATACTGTCCCTGAAATGCTAAAAGGCTAACTTGAATGCAACTTTAGGGGCCTGGCATAAGGAAAGATAGCTTCCTTATGCCAGGGTGAGCAGCTTTTGACTTTTCCTTCTTGTTTTTATTACTTTTTGCTCATTATTATGGGCCTCGCCAATTGCCTTAGACTAGTGCCCTAGACCTGGAAAAGGGCCCCAGACACCTGTTTCTAGATTTTATTCCCAGGGGACCATTCCTGGTCTGACATCTTCGACACTTGGGATGGTTGTTAACAACCCCTCCCCGGTTTATGTGAAATGATTGAAACCTGTCGACCTTGAACTTGGCCGCCCTGACAGGGCAAAGGTTAGTAATAGCGCAGGCGCAGAGGGCCCAGTTTTAGTATATAGAGATGGCAATGTAATGTAGAGTGTAAAGAAGTCTTTTCTAGGGAAATGTTGTTGTTTGGACTTGGATGTTATAGGTAAGGGTTGTAGTATTTTAATTTTGGTGAAAAAACAGACTTGCAGCCATGTTTGTGTTGTCTGGCTGGCTGAAGAAGATATAGGTTTACATGCGGTCATCAGCTGTCCAGAGAGGTCAGGGGTCACTTCTCAATGTTTGGGTAGAATTCTCGCATGGTTTAGGTGCGTAGGATTTTGTCATTTTTTGGGAATGGAGACTTGAGAGGTTGGCCTACCCTGCCAATGTATGTTCTTCAAGGTCTAAAACTCAGGTATATGAATGTTGACCACGTTGTTTTGACATAATTCCCAGTTTATGTGAAATGATTGAAACCTGTCGACCTTGAACTTGGCCGCCCTGCACCCATTTGAGGAGGGGGTCCAGATAGGCTGTAAGGGCTTATATTTCCCTGAAATCAGTTATTTGGGCAAGGAGCAGGCATCAGCTGACTCACTGGACCCAGATTTCCCATGAAATTTTGAGATTTTCAGTGTTTTTAGCCATTTTTAATAGTTTTCTGTATTCTTTATTGACAATGCAATATACTGTCCCTAAAATGCTAAAAGGCTAACTTGAATGCAACTTTAGGGGCCTGGCATGAGGAAAGATAGCTTCCTTATGCCAGGGTGAGCAGCTTTTGACTTTTCCTTCTGTTTTTATTACTTTTTGCTCATTATTATGGGCCTCGCCAATTGCCTTAGACTAGTGCCCTAGACCTGGAAAAGGGCCCCAGACACCTGTTTCTAGATTTTATTCCCAGGGGACCATTCCTGGTCTGACATCTTCGACACTTGGGATGGTTGTTAACAACCCCTCCCCGGTTTATGTGAAATGATTGAAACCTGTCGACCTTGAACTTGGCCGCCCTGCACCCATTTGAGGAGGGGGTCCAGATAGGCTGTAAGGGCTTATATTTCCCTGAAATCAGTTATTTGGGCAAGGAGCAGGCATCAGCTGACTCACTGGACCCAGATTTCCCATGACATTTTTAGATTTTTAGTGTTTTTAGCCATTTTTAATAGTTTTCTGTATTCTTTATTGACAATGCAATATACTGTCCCTAAAATGCTAAAAGGCTAACTTGAATGCAACTTTAGGGGCCTGGCATGAGGAAAGATAG
>NW_017804037.1:38384-52860 GCF_001625305.1 Branchiostoma belcheri
TGCATCCACCTCATGTGTGTTCACAAGGACGACGACCCCGACGACTTTTTCCACGCTGAGAATATGTTGCCGCTCCCACCGTTTCAACAACGCATCGTCATGGGCAGGGAAGAACGGATAGACGCCAAGTTTGATGAAGAAAAAGAGGTCATTGGAGATTCTAGTGATCTTAGGGAGGGTATCATCTTCTTCTTCCCCCTCCCACCAGTCTGCAACAGGTCGTCCGTTGGACTGATTCTGAACAACCCGAGCCAAAACAAAAAGATGTACAAAGGGGCCGTCCATTTCAGACGACTTTCTGAGTCCGGAGCACAGATAACAGATCTCAAGCACCGGATCCCCTCAGCAACAGTGTTTTTCCACTCCGAAGGTAGGTCTATTCTTTTTCTATTTGTGTATGCTAATGATATACATGATGCAGAGGAAAAGCAAAGTTAAAATTCCACACTTATTATGAATTGCCGCTGTAAACATTTTTCTTATCGTATGTCCATTGCAGATGAGGGGAAGACAAGTCATGTTCAGCAGAAGGAAGGCACTGTGATCACCATGATCAAGGCGTCCCAGATACAACATAAGAAAGGTAAGAATGTACCATATTCTACATGCTTCTTCACCTTTTGCCTGAGAATTATCATTCCGTAGGACGATAGGTCAAACAATATGGATAACATTACATGGATTAAATTGCTAAACAATCTTATATTGATTACAGGTGGGAAGAGGAAATACAAAACGCGGCATGTTGGCGAGTCCAGCGACAGTGGCCCCCCAGTAAAGCGACCGAAGCAAGGTATGGACGGAGTCATGCTGTGAAAGAATTTTTTCGGAAATATCACTTTGATAGCAATACTCGTATTTTAACTGATTACAAACTTAAGATCCAATGACCCAATGTAGCCATCTACCATTTTTCAGCTGAGGAGATAAGTCCATGTAGAAAAATTATATTCTTGACGCAACAGTCCATTTTAACCGATAGGACATTCGATCAAATACTCTTTCATGTGGCCTGCATAGAACTCTATAATATAACTCATCACTCCACGGCCTTTGGACAACTGACAATTTCCTGGAAAGGTTAACCTCATTTCATCTGAACTGCTTTTGACAAAACATCATATGAAAAAACATCTCAACACTAGTAACAACAACATTATACGCCTATGTAGCAACAGTTTTGGCGAGCTAACTTTGTATACTCCACCTCTACGGAGGATGAAAGATGATGATGATGCAGCAATGTAATCTTCTTTGTAACCGTCAAATTTCATTGATATCTTTAGACTCTGAACGCAGTCAGAGTTCAATCGAAATACAAGTATTTGGGGTTATTCTTGTGGTGTTTTATATACATATGTATATACAAACACTGTGTTTCCCGGCCTACATAAAATATCAAGCAATTTCATGTGACAAGGCAAGTGAATGAGTGTTTCCTTGTTTTTGACCTGATTTCTAGGATCTGCAAGAAGGCCTTTGGTGCTGTTGCTCAATGATGAGTATGGGACCAGAAACGGTGGAATATCCACAGTCAACCGTCAGATCGGGTGCTTTCTGGCTTCAAAAGGAGCAAAGGTGTTTTGCACAGTTCTGAATGCCACACAACAAGACAAGGATGACGCAGCTATAGATGGAATTCAGCTGCTTTTCCCAACACCGTTTGAGCGTGATCCGAGAGAGGCAGAGCTCTATTGGCTGACCTTTGATCACCAGATCCGATATCCAGACCTTCCCTCACACGTAGACTTCATCGTCGGCCACGTATCAATCACGAGCCACGCAGCAAGACGGATGAAGGAACGCTTTCCTGGCGCAACAATCGTCCAGGTCACTCACGTGATGCCAGAAGACACCAGTCAGTACAAGGGTGACGAGAGGGTGTTGAACATTGGACAGGAGAGCAACAACATTCTGGATGACCTACGGCATGCTGATGTTATGTTCTCGGTTGGTCCATTGATATATGACTACTACAGGCATCAGACGAATCAGCTAACACTACAACATCATTAACTCTTGCCAAAGCCGTCTGACATCTTCATCGATCTGAAATTGAAGCCACCCGCCGACACGGAAACGAAAGTGGTGCTGTCCATTGGCAGGGTGAAGGGTGTGGAGAGGCTGAAAGGCGTTGATCTGGCTGCGACGACCATGGGCAAGGTGATGAAAGAGCTACCCCACACGAAGTGGAGGCTTCGCGGCTTCAGACGTGATGATTTTCAAGCAAGCAGGAGCATCATCGAAGCCAATACGGGTAGATTCCAGTTCGTACCCTTCACACCTCTGGAATACGGTACACAGGAGGAGCTGTGCGAGGACATGAGAAAGGCCGATGTCGTCCTGATGCCGTCTCGTGCAGAGCCATTCGGACTGGTTGGTCTGGAGGCCATCGCCGCAGGTGTCCCAGTCGTGATTTCCAACAAATCTGGTCTTGCAAAGTTCCTGACGAAACAAGATCCCGAGTTTGACCGCACGATCGTAGAGATCGACGATGACGATGAGGAAGCCGCCAAAACGCTGTCCAAGCGCATCATCAAGATCCTGACGGACGGACCCAGAGAGTTCAAGGCCGCACAAAATTTGAAGAAGAAGCTGCTGGACTCAGAGTACTGGGCTGAATCACACAGCAAGCTCCTCCAAACCTTTGGCCTGGAGGGCTGAACGTTTAACCAATGGCAAATGGCACTTGGCAGTTCTACTTAATATGGCTTCAGAACCCACCGTGCACACGCATCTTGATCAACCGTCTGTCAAACATGTTGTATATACCAGTAAACAGGTGTACATGTATATTATTCCTTAAGTCATCTATTCTGCAAACCAATGGATATGTGGGTAAAGCATCAAGTGTCCATATCGACCTGGTAACGGGACTTTCTCAGATGGCAGTACTCTGCAGATGCTCATTCTGAACTGTTGTTAACATAATGAGAACAATCAACATTCCATATAAGCCTGTACACAGTGGATCCCTACAAGCTCTTGTACTTTTATTGCTATGCAACATTAGATTTCATACTAGGATTTGATACTACAGATTTTCCAGTTAGCTGAAGTTGACATGCTTTAGATGCTTTGACTCTATTGTACATAAAATTTTATATACAGTATTATAGTAAGTGTAAGATTAAATGATGTTTGAAAACGACGCAGACGCTCCAGTTTAGATGATGATTGTGTTTTAGAGTTGTCAGGACTTGATAAACAGATCTTAGAGTTGGACGGCATACCATTACAGATGTAGATTATATGAACTTTCTCTTCATTCACTCACGTTTGGATTTGTTTGTTTTTTTACTGTAAAGAAGAAGACGTTAGGAACCAATTATAGATTGTAACTTTTCCTTATCAATACCTTCCCACTCTTCCACTGTAAAAAACGACAATAATGGAACTATTGCACAATCCTATTACTTCTCTCTAAACTCTTAACAACCTTCCTGACCAAATATGGTTATGTTTTGACTTGATTCTGGTTGAAATGACCGCCTGTGTTCTCCCAGACGGAAATGTTACAAACAGGATGTAGCGTTTCCTTCCAGTTCTTTCCATGCATCATATTTTGCCTAAGCATCAAAAATCAAATTTAAATAAGACGGTGGGGTGTGGTTCGCACATCTATGTCTTCTCCGAAACAGAAATGCATCGCTACGTGACGACTCACTCCAAAACCAGTGGTGTAAGAAGACCCCACCAGGACGCATCCCTTGCCTCTTCACAGCCACATCTTTTGCATGGGGGTTGAATTTAATAGGATACACGTGTGCGATATTGAGACAGACATTTGGAGGAATCTGAGCGATCGTTTCACAGCACCCTTTGATAGACCCTACTTCTTTGCACTGGAGAACCAGCTGTATACGCTGATACGCACCACGAGCCTGATCTCGGAACGTATCCGTGAGTCGACTCGTATACATGTACGTGTGTATACGACCGGACACAACAGATCAAAAAGAGTAATATTATTAGGGATTCACCAGTGAAATATAGCATTTACAAAAACAAACACCATAATAGTGCCTAGAAAATTAGAGCTGGACATTCTATTTAGAATGTTATTTCCATTTTAGCATGAACAGTTGTACCAATTGGGCTCAAATAAATCAAAACTAGTCCACGGTTATTATGGGGTTCTTCTTACTACCCATATTCTCAAAATGTCACTGGGAACAATATTACTCATAACATCTTGTATCAGAGCATGTTCACATGAATATATCTTAATTTGCTAAAAGGCATCGCCATACGTTTCTACTCTCCATAACGTGCACGAAATCAACAAAATCTTTAACGTTTTCTTCACACGTCAAGGCAACGCCATACGTTTCCGCTCTCCATAACGTGCACGAACTAAACAAAATCTAGAAACGTTTTCTTCACAAGGCATCGCCATACGTTTCTACTCTCCATAACGTGCACGAAACAAAATCTAGAAACGTTTTCTTCACAAGGCATCGCCGTACGTTTCTACTCTCCATAACGTGCAGAAACAAAACAAAATCTAGAAACGTTTTCTTCACACGTCAAGGCATGGTCATGCGTTTCTGCTCTCCATAACGTGCACGAACAAAACAAAATCTAGAAACGTTTTCTTCACAAGGCATCGCCATACGTTTTTACTCTCCATAACGTGCAGAAACTAAACAAAATCTAGAAACGTTTTCTTCACACGGCATCGCCATACGTTTCTACTCTCCATAACGTGCAGAAACTAAACAAATCTAGAAACGTTTTCTTCACAAGGCATCGCCATACGTTTCTACTCTCCATAACGTGCAGAAACTAAACAAAATCTAGAAACGTTTTCTTCACAAGGCAACGCCATACATTTCTGCTCTCCATAACGTGTACGAACTAAACAAAATCTAGAAACGTTTTCTTCACAAGGCATCGCCATACGTTTCTACTCTCCATAACGTGCACGAAATAAACAAATCTAGAAACGTTTTCTTCACATGCAAGGCATCGCCATACGTTTCTACTCTCCATAACGTGCAGAAACTAAACAAATCTAGAAACGTTTTCTTCACAAGGCATCGCCATACGTTTCTACTCTCCATAACGTGCACGAAGTAAACAAAATCTAGAAACGTTTTCTTCACAAGGCATCGCCATACATTTCTACTCTCCATAACGTGCACGAAGTAAACAAAATCTAGAAACGTTTTCTTCACAAGGCATCGCCATACGTTTCTACTCTCCATAACGTGCAGAAACTAAACAAAATCTAGAAACGTTTTCTTCACAAGGCATCGCCATACGTTTCTGCTCTCCATAACGTGTACGA
Organism: Branchiostoma belcheri; assembly: GCF_001625305.1. Lineage (NCBI taxonomy): Eukaryota > Metazoa > Chordata > Leptocardii > Amphioxiformes > Branchiostomatidae > Branchiostoma > Branchiostoma belcheri. The sequence goes on from NW_017804037.1 coordinate 43,678, forward strand.
ACTAAACAAAATCTAGAAACGTTTTCTTCACAAGGCATCGCCATACGTTTCTACTCTCCATAACGTGTACGAACTAAACAAAATCTAGAAACGTTTTCTTCACAAGGCATCGCCATAAGTTTCTACTCTCTATAACGTGCAGAAACTAAACAATTCTGTTTGTCTTTTAGACTTGATTATTTATCACATTCATTTAGTTGAGATTGGAAATTCAATCGGAAACCTGTGATAACTGGAAAAACTGGTGATAACTCCTTTTACTGCGAATACTTCTTTTTTAAAAATATAATAGAATAGTTTCACTACATAGACACTTCATACCTTTTACCTCATTAATTCACGAAAGAAGAATTTCATTTTCTCTATCCAGTGAATTAATGAAATAGTGACCTTCTAACTCTATATTCCATAGATAAAGATTTCATATCTATTTTTTTGTAGTGAAATAATGTAATATCCTTGATACAACCGTTAAACTAGACTGAGATAATAAGACGGAAATTTTACGAAGCTTAGAAAAATAATGAAAAAAACTTGCAATGTTTGAGTACTTCCTGGCTTAAAAGCAAATCAATACAAAGAGATAAACAATAGAAATGTTAGGACTTATTCAATGTGTGAGTTCTGAGCCTATGTATTACGCTCATTCATCTAAGATATACACGATATATAAGGTTATCATTCATCTAAGGTATACACGTCCCACACTAACCACAGCCAGTATACTGACATGTCGTCCTGAGGTCATTCACCCCGGTACTACGAAGTGCGTCATCACGTGCGCTATGGATCATGGGAAACCTACCGAAGCTTATTTGCCCTTCTTACCTGCGGACGTAACGGACCAGTTCTGTCTTCAAGACGCCGTGAGAACTCACCTGTACGTCTTGTGACGTCAGAACTAACAGCCTTCGGTTCCTGGAGAGTCTAAGAGCCCCGCAGGGACCTTAAAGACTGGCAAAACGTCGCCAGACTCTCCCAAGACACTTCTGGAAAAGTTCAGGTAAACCCGGAAGTAACAGGTGCATAACGGTGCACCTGCCAGATGTAGCAGCGCCTGAAGTACACAAACTAAAGAAACTTTTACCACAGCCCTTTAGCACACAGATAAACTGTTGATGTTGAATGAATTAGAAAGTATTGACGATATGTCTGTATGGCTTTGAAATTATCGCTCCTTTGTTGGTACAGTTTGATCTACAGTGTTCGGAAACGCTTTATAATTTGTAAATCAGGTATGTCGTCAGCGAGCTATACATGATGCAATGTCTGTTCCACTACCATAATATTGTTAAGGAAGAGAAATGATATATTTGTGGGTCTGTGTTTGCGTTACAGGAAAGCACTAGATCCCTCTAGTCTTAGTTACGACAGTGTCACTAGCCAGGTGGTGTGTATCTATCTGTAGGGTCAGACCAGGCATGGACGGAAGAGAACAGGAGACAATGGAGGAAGACAAGGAGTCCGGGTCAGAGGATTCCAGGTCTGAAGAGTCGAGTGGGAAGAAAAAGGAGGAAGACAAGGAGGTAGAGTAAAGAAAACATTATAAAAAGAGAAGTGATGTCACACACAGACAAGCCTCACAGCTGTGCATATAGTGGTGTATATCTATAACAGGCCTTTTCCTCTAGCCTGATGTAGATGTAAGGTGGCCTCCTTGCGGCAGGACAGCTCGGTAGTCTTTTTTTTACATTTATCTGTACATAATTTGATGTTTGTTTTCATGTGTTTGTACCATGTTATAGGTATGTATAGTATGGGCCGTTGAGTCATTAATAAACAATAAACATATGTGAGCTATGCACAAATACAGGAGATAAATGATATATCTTTTTATAACTTTGCAATGAGAGACATGAAAGGAAGTGAAATATCAGTATGACGGATAAATGAAGGGATAGGTGTTGAATCTTGATGAGTGTTGTTCTGATTGACTGAGTGTTGACAGTTGTTTCTCCTGTTCCTGTCTGCCGCCGCTATAGGCGCTGCGGGACGCTGCAGAGGAAGGAGACACGGACAGAGTGAAGCAGCTGTTAGCGGGGGGAGTCAATCCTAATGCTGCTGGTGGCTTTGGGGTTTGTTGCCATGTCTTTCGTCATTTTGCTTATATATGGTGATGAAACATTTAAGGATGTGCAATGAAAATCAAGAGGCAGGAGGGGCAAACCGCTTATAAAAGACATAGATGGGAAGGGCAAGGCCGCACTGGTCGCTGCACCCGGATTCAGCTTTCAGCTTGTCTATAACATATCCGTAACATTTTAAAACAAAACAATACTTGGAATTTTGTAACATTTGTACCAGTCAATAGCTTCAGTAGCTCCAACGTTACTTCTACTAGTTTACTTCAGCCCGCCATGATGTGTTTTACAGCAACGGACTCCACTGCACCAGGCAGCCTGGAATGGCCACCATGAAACTGTATCAGTTTTACTGACAGCTGGTGCAGATGTGAACGCACGGGACGATTATGTAGGTAGACCAACTATTGTGATACAAGAAATATTTCTGCACCATTTTGTAAGATTTGACATTCATTTTTACATAACGGCTGATGTGATGACTACCTTTAGAGTTGCCACCGACACGAACATTTGTCCGTCCTGTTGTCGTGCTAAAGACCATTTAATGTCAGCTGTATAGCGGTTTTTAACTCCGTTAGAATTGTCAACAAAAGAACTGCACATTCGTCCGACCTGTTGTCATGCTGAAGACCATCTGATGTATTTTACAGGAAAACTCTCCCCTGCACTTGGCAACCTGGAGTGGCAACCATGAAACTGTATCAGTTTTACTGACAGCTGGTGCAGATGTGAACGCACGGGACGAGTGGGTAGGTAGACTGATTGCTGTGAAACAAGAAATATTTCTTTATCATCTTGTAAGATTTGACATCATCTTCTCAATCTTCTTACTTAGTGGTTTATTTGCTGACTACAATTTAATATATAACTTGTATGATTGACCTCTGACCTCTCAAACAAGCTTTTACCTCGAGCTCATTACTTGGTGTATATAGAATAGGATAGGTTAAATAAGTAATTAGTTACAGGTTGTTGTATTTTATGTATAGCAGTAAGAAGTGTACGTCTGTGTTTAAGTCTGTAACGTGTTTTAAGACTCCAGGAAGAATAGTGGGTATAAGTGTATACTCACTAATGGAGATCATTCAAATAAACAAATAAACAAACTTGTTGCCAACATGAAGCTGGTACGGATTGGAACGCATGGGGCTACACAGCATATCATCAACTGTCGGAATACATCATACATTTTTTAGTGTCATAAAGCATGGGTTGCACATACATTATTATGCAAATGGTGCCCTGTATATGTACAATTTGGGGCTATTTTCGTGCAACGCATCACACCGCAGCGGAACGCAACGAATGCGGAAGTAGCTACGCCATCGCATGGCAAAAAAGGCCAGGGGTCGATGACCTGATTAAGACATGAAATGGAAAAAAATATTGTGCAAAAAATGTCAGCAGGATTTAAGTTGCAGTGTTACCGTGATTGTCCATTACTAGTATTAGAAACAACCAGTATGAATGGCAAATTAAAGGTAGGGAATGGTTTCAAGAGAGCTTGGAGTCAGTGAGTGAGGTAAATATATACATTTATAAGGGGGTGCTATTTGATCATATTAAGGATGAAAAATTACACTGTCAATGCCCCTACAGGAACACACACCCCTCCATGACGCAGCTAGACAAGGTCACCCCAAGTGTGCGGAAATACTGCTGCAGCACGGGGCTGATACCGGTCTCAGGAACAAGGTCAGTCGATTCTTCGGCTTCTCTGGTAAATACCTGACCACCAATCCAGCAATACAATATTGTTTTTTACCTCCGGGTAGGGATGTATCCCGTGCGCGGAGGTTTTGTAGGGGAAGATGCCTTTTACGTTCGCAGCCGTTTCTCGCGTTTGGGTGGACGGATATGTCTGGGACTTGGTATACGTTTTGCTATTGGGCTGTAGATGGTGCACGTTGTTTTCGTTTTTTAGTATGTGTGTTTTAGTGCGTGAAAATGATGCGTTTTGAGAGCGTATGGACACCCCTTGTGTGTGAAAGTGGTTTTGTCTTTTGATTTTCGGCGTGTATTAAGTGTCGCAGGCGTCGTCCACATCTGGTGAGAGAGGGTGTCAGGTATCGAGGAAAGAAATATTATCGCAGTTGTGTCTCGCGTTGGGGTAGACGGGACCCATGGAAATCCAGCTCGGTACGCTGACTTCCGGGTACCGCGTTTTTTTTTTATCTGGCTCGAACATCAAAAAGGGCGCATAGAAATTGTCCCGAATATTCTTTTAGAGTCTATTAAATCACCCTTATAGGATGTTGCTTACTAGTCGTAGAAAAAAACGTAGAAAGCAGCGAAAATGTGCCTCTTCGCTGATAAAGAAATTCTGTCTCGCTGCCGGCGCGATACCGCTTATCCAATCGGAACGCAGGTCATGTGAGGTGAACCAATGAGAGTGTAGATCTCGCGCTGCTATTTACATATCAAAATGGCGCACGCATGGTTTTGTACAGCGATGTGGAGAACACGTTTTTGCCAAGTTTTTTATCCCGGAATTTTCATAGTTTTGACTGATTTTTTTGGCACGCCGTGATTACGCTACAAATGACACACTAGAGGAGACAACAGATGAGTGATCATTTTACAATCGAGAAGAACTTTTGATGAATGAAACATGAATCAATGAAACCTTGCTGATTGCGATTTGTTTTCGAAAATATTATTTTGTCTCGTGTTTGTAACGTTCGCTCAAAATGAGGTTCTAAGTTTTAACCGTAACATGAAAGATATGAACACGCTTCTGTGCATGTTTTGATGTGTTTTTTTTGACGTGATTTGAACTAGTGTGGGATAAGTGGGGAGGGATGGCAGCCGCGGGGGGAAGCGGCACGGTGGTAAAATCTGGGTTGCAAAGTCCCCACATGCCATAGAACCCGAACTGTGTTCGATCGTGTTCGATCTGGACAATTCGAATCGAACCCGCGTTCTATTTCGGGGTCACCTGCGGTTATTTACAATAAAACGGCAAAACAAGCCTTTCTGCCTCCGTGCCTCGCAACAGATAAAAAACAACACTTTTCTATAGATACAAACAGTTTCGTGGACAATACATGTCCGCTATCATTTTTTTGTGGACATGTAACATGTAGCGAAGCTACTGTCGTATCCTTGGGTGACCTTGAATACTGTAATGATTCTGTACGTCAGTATGAATAACACAGTGCAGACTTTTGGTTGACATGACATGTCTGCAAAACTCGTTTTAACCTGCAAGCATGGAAAGTCAAGCATACCCCATTCACGGCTCAAAATGACCGTTACGGTTGTCCCGAAAATCGTATTTTAAGGAGTTTTGAAAAATGGCCTCAATTTTGCATTATGGATAATCTAGTGCGAAAAATGTAAAAAAAAAAATAATTTTTTCACCAATATGTCGACAAAAACTAGACTTAAAATCAGAAATTGAAAAATCCTTAAAACACAATTTTTGATCTTATTCCTAGTCATCGAAACATATAAAAATCGGGGATCTGGGGTGATATAAGTAGCCAGGTTAAAACGATGTTTGCCTAAAAACATGGCATGACTTGTGGTCGGAAACCCGAAAAAATCGTCTTTCGGAGCGAAATTTTGAAAAATCAATGATTTAACATACACAGATAATATTAAAAGGATGTTAAGGCAATAATTTCATTTTAATTTGACGAAATTTACCATTAAATCCTTTTTGTTTATTTTCAAGTGTTTTACTGGTAGGCCAAAATCGGCCAAATAGCGTCTTGTAACACGATACCTTTTAGAACGCGCCTAGCAATGGGAAAGAATGCCGTAGTGACAGACCGCCGTGCGGAGCGGCTTGATAAATTTTCTAGAGCAAGTTCCGCGCACTGGAGTTTCTCACTCGGCCGTTTGTGTAGGTGTTTGTTTACATTATCGCTGGTCACTGAGGGTCGGGCAGCCAGATTCGCCACGGGATGCCCCCTGTCCTTTCTATTTTTGGGCTCCAGTCGGCTAGGGGGGATTAGTGATTTCACAGATCATTTAGCCAATTACAAACATTTCGAAACTTTTCGAAAAAATGGTATTCGCGTGAACACACACACACACCCAGACACCATTCACTAATTTAAAGAACAGTTCCAACATGCACCCAACATTCTGCAACATACATTTCAATACCCAGAGGTACAAAATCTACGATTTTCCTTGTTTTTACTTCTTCTGGGAGAAATATTTAAAGTAAAACTTAAAAAAAAAGATAATCCACATACATCATAATGATGATACTACATACATTACTGCCCAAGGCAAGGAGAAGCTGTTGTTGGGATAAACACACAAATCACGATGTGTTTATTGTGATATTCCTGCATCGTATCACATAAACACCTACAAACTAATTTCTTTCTAGACAGGGGTTTTGCTGCTGTACCTATTGTATACTGTGTACTATATATATTATGTTTTAGATACATAATACATATTGTCTACTCATTCAGTCGTGTTTATTTCCAAAATTTCAACATTCATAAGGCTATAATTCACTGCATGTTCATTCCTAGGATGGTCGAACGGCGGAGGACATCGCTGCAGATGAGGACACCAGTAAAGCTTATCCGGTCATCAAAGATGAGAAAGACCGAATCACTCGTGGTAGAAAGGAAATACTGAAGCTTCTCCGACAACAGAATAATGTGAGTCGCTTCAAAACTTACGTGATGCAAAATCATAAAGCATTATATCTAAAGAATATGATTGACATGACTAAATTTCTTGTCAAACACTTCGGTTCACAAACAACTGCTGATAATGTTAAACTACAAGTTGAAGATGATACAAAGTAGTTTTTTTAGTTCCCCTGGTACGCATGCTAGTATTTGAATTTTTTACCATTTTCGCATGCGCGAAAATGGTAACTCAGACGAGATTGAGATTGGATCAACGGATGGATGGATCAACGGTTCCACCCTTCAACGGCCATGCAGACATGCTAAGTCACCGCATGTCGCTAGATGTCGTTGTTGCGACGGCCATGCAGACATGCTGAGTTGCCGCATGTCGCTAGATGTCGTTGTTGCGAGTGCACTTTTTACCATTTATGCCTTGGACGTTTGTATACTTTCCATTATGGTTGCTAATTTCAAAATCATAGTTCTATTAATGTTGCATAACAAAGCTGCTGACAAAACAAACTTAATTTGTCTTGAACAATAACTTTATTTTATTATTTGCCAAAAATGTTGATAAAGACATGTCTATAATCACAGTAATCAAGGATTTTAATAAACTGCATAAATTATGTCAATGAGCATTAGCAGTGTGGATTAGTCTAGATGTTCAGATTTCCATTAGCCGGCAGTCCAGAGGGTCACACGTCCGACCAATCAAGGCGCTGCAGGCAAAGCTTATTAAAAGCCTCCTTTTCAGGCGTTCCCGGATCGGTGTTTGTGTGTGTGTGTGTGGTTGGGGGGGGGGGTGTATTTTCTGACCAAACGTAGATCGCACGCAATAGAAGCTCCGGCCTACATAGCTGTCCGTGGAACTATTGATATTACCTGGGTGCCTAACTTTCACCAACATGTCTTTTGTATTTTAGGAAATTAATTAATTAATGAGTGAATGTTTAATTAACTTAAATAGGTATTGCATTGTTTGGCCAGGTATTTTCCATTGACAATTTTTAATGGATCAGGTTGATTAAATGATATAATGTAAACAATTATATATGATTAGTAAAAGATGACTTTTGAAGTTCTCTTCGAGTATCATTTTAGGGTTGAACCAGGGTCAACGCGAAAAAAATCATGATCCGGTGATCGACATCATGCCCCCCCGCACACTTCATGTATTCAGTGTTCTAAATACCCGTCTTCAGTCTGCAATTTGCAGATAGATTTTCAAGATAAAAATTACACAAATCTGCAATTTGAAGAATGAAAAAAAAAACTAATGGTCCTCACAACTTCATATTCCCTTTGTTTGACCCGCCCGGCGCCCAAATCCGCTGCGATTCAAGCCGCGGCGGCTTCCCGAGCCATGCAAATAAACCTAGTCCTGACGCCACAGCCTCCGATTTCCACCGAGCCAGCCCCGAGCGCATGCCGACAGCGAGGGATGTGGCTCAGATTTCCGACGATTTCCTTATTTAGATCATTCGGAAGACTTCGGGTAGCAAACAAAATGGCCGCCATGCACATGATTTTATACTAGTAGCTTCGCTTCTCAACCGAAATGAGGAAGTTTAACCTCATTTGCAGACTTTAGCGGCCATGGAGTTGATTTGGGGAAGTGCTGAGACGCGATTTCGCTACGGCATATGGGATTTTGCCGCGGAGGGAGTTACGTACGCCGGCAAAAACTTGCTTCAGCGATCGGCTCCAGAAAATTTATCTTTATGCTGCCGCTCAAGTCTTCGAAGGTGGTTTAACGAAGTTTATATAAATAATAAAGCCACTTTGCGTAGATCGATCTCCGTTTTCTTGCGATGGTATGAAAATTCAAGTACAGTATATTTTCAAAACGTTTGATATTTCTTTGTTCGTTGCCACATGTTGTTTATTTATCTTATTGTCATGTACAGTTACCAGCGTGAGTCTGAGTCGAGCCATTGTTCTTATGTGGCCGTTAGCACATGTTGTTTAAACAGACAGCAACATTGAAGAAAAGAACCGAGTTAACAGACATCGGCACGTTCCTTGAAGTCAGGTTTCCCGCCGTATTTAAATAAGAAATGTGTGGGCCCGCGGCGTTTTGAAAAGACGCGACGCGCTTTGGAAAGACCCCGCGCCGTGGCTCATTCAAATTCGCTACATTTTTTGCTAAGTTTAATGTCTTCACCCACGATTTTTGACCGTCAATGTTGACGGTAAGGACTTAAATTTTTACCGTCCGACGGGAAAAAATACCGTCAATTGACGGTAAAACGGGCGCTGGCTAAAGCCCTGGTTGAATGTCACGAGGTTTGTAAACTTAGATGTTGGGGACAAAGCCATAGAAGAGATTTTGAATAAAATTATATATATATATATTAACGTTACTTATAATTTAAGTTAAAATGTACTTTTGTGTCTCATTTCTTTCTGTTTAAAAGACTCTTAAGTTAAAAGAGAGAAAACAGGTTATAAACTGTTATATACTTGATTTTTGTAATGTTTTAAACTTA
>NW_017804037.1:52880-75229 GCF_001625305.1 Branchiostoma belcheri
AGATTTTGAATAAAATTATATATATATATATTGACGTTACTTATAATTTAAGTTAAAATGTACTTTTGTGTCTCATTTCTTTCTGTTTAAAAGACTCTTAAGTTAAAAGAGAGAAAAACAGGTTATAAACTGTTATATACTTGATTTTTGTAATGTTTTAAACTTAAAGAGTTGAAATATAGAAGTGCATGTTCTCTCATTATATACAATGTTGATAAGAACTAGAACCATTTATATAACTTAGGTAAATTGAAATGCTAGGATGGGGAAAATGTTCGTAAAAACTGTAAGCCTGTAAGCGGCGAAAATGGTCAGCTTTTGCAGAAGCACTTGTTTTATTCTGCTTGGCAGGTTGGAGAGAAATAATTACTATCATCAGAATTTCGTAGAAACATTTAGCTGGAAGGCATGTAATCTCTCTATAGAGACATGTATATGTATAATTATACATGTCCAATTTTAGCCTACTGCAGTGACTAGAAGTGTTTCAGAAAGAATTGTAGAACCGCCCTTACACCAAACTTAACTCACTTTCACGTGTGCATGTTTACAGGAAGTCTCCACACATAAGAAAGGCTACGATCCTGTACTCGTCCGGTTCTATGAAGAAAGCGGAATGACCGAGGCGAAGAAGGATTGTCCGTTGATACAAGAAGCAGCTAAGGAGAGCAGGAAAACAGTTGACCAAGTCATGGTATTATCAAACTTATTTCACGTCTTACATTCCTATTGACAAGATAGCTCTCTAAGGTCGACTACTACATGTATATAGTCGATATTAATTATGGGTGGTTAATAAAAATTGCTGTACATTTCCATAACTCCTCTTCCCCAATCCCCATCTACTATTGGTGGCAATATCAAACAGGATATCTTACATCGATCTAGGCCAACCCCTTTGTCTGTAGCACACACACAAACCGTCTATCCTTAGTCCCTGACCAGGTCTGACAGTATCTTAGGTCAGGTTCCAGTGTCGAGAATAGGAGGGGACATCCTCTGATTTGGTTGTATTGTGTTATCACCAGGTCTGGTCAAAAATGTCAAATATTATTTTCAGTGGTTCGATAGTGCCTGTTCCGCCATACCTGGACTTAACCTTTGACAACTATACCGTGTCTCATACAGAAATTTATTGACAAAAAATGCAGCGACTTTCGTAAGGTAGTCATTTATGTAGACATGCAGACAGATACGTGGGTACAACAAAATTGACCTACGTACAAGACAATAGATGAATCAACTTATTGTCCTTTCAGAACTTCATCGGTAACTACCGTAAGAGTAAAGGCGGCAGTAAGAGGAGACCGCCGCCAGACACGATGGAGAGGAAGAGGAGGATCACGGGATATCACGAGTACTACAGGGAACAGCTACCAAGGAAAAGGGGTGAGTTGAAACGGCAGTTATAATTGTTTACGAAAATGTTTAACTATTACAATAGCAACATTCAGTCGATCATTTTATTATCCTCTCGAATACTTCAGTTGTAGTAAATGGACCGGTAAAAGTTTATCTTCACATGGTGTCTCTCTATATGCATGTATATAATGACCAGACTCGTCAACTCTGCCCTGCTACAAAATGTAACCGAACGCCACATAGTGTCTGCTACAGCACTAGTTACCATGGTGACAGACGTCTGTTTCATGCCATTGATCTGATGTGTTTGGAGAAGAAAAAGACGAAACAGAGCATAAACAATATGTTTTCCTCTTAAGCATAATAATGCTTCCTGTGTCTATATTATGTCAATGAAGTTCACATAATAATTTCATGAATTCTCTTTTCAAATGTTTGCCAAGTTCACCAAAACGTATTTTTCTAGTATTTAACTAACTGCATGTTTTGTGACTGTCTTACCATAGCATACTGTAGGTACATTTTAGATACGGAGTTAGTATCGCTTACGAAAAATATTCGAAACATCAACTTTATGGACATCCACTGAAGTACCGTGTATTGTACTACGTAAACGGTATCTAACACTTCTTCATCTTGCATTTTCCTTCAGCCAACCAAGAATTCTCCCTTGCCGGTGCCAATAGGGAAATCGGTGAGAGCTGGAAGAACCTGACTGACGAGGAAAAGGAGGGATACAACAAAGCAGCAGAGAGGAGAAGGGGCAAAGAGACGAAAGTGAAAACTTGGTCCGAAGTGACGAAAAAGCTGAAACAGCTCGAAAAACTGGTGAGTGTAAGAATACGAACATGTTTCTGGACACTTGAAGGATTTTAAAGAGTAGTCATTCAAAGGAGTTACGTAAAATGCCATAGACATCCTTTGAGTCAAGTTGACAGATGCTTACGATCCATTCCTTTGTTATCCCTTATTTGTATCTGAAAAAGGTATTAGTATGTAGGTTCCACCCAGTAAACGCAGTATTTGTTGATATCATTAACTTCTCAACATATGTACATGGAAAATAGATTAAAATGTCAACAGAATGATGCATTCATCTACTAAAAGTTTGCCCAATATAGAAGAATTGCGTCCAAGCATTATCATTTGGAAAGTACATGTATAAAATACAATTGGAGCTTTGTTGTTACTTTTAGTCCGAGGAGCTTGACGAACTTGGTGTGGAGGCTTTGATGGTTACTCTCTACAATGGAAGGATTCGAGCGTTCGGGTCCCAGAAGGATGTGGTAAAGGACGAGAAGTTCGGGGGCTACATCGAGAATCAGCTGAAAGCAGCAGAACACCAGCGGAAAGCAGCACAATGTGAGCCAGCCATCTTCTACATAGGTCATGAAACATTTAGGCCTGCACATATTAAAACCATTTCATTAATGTGTTAAACGCATAAATACATCAATCTAGCAGGTAATCATGGTAGATGGGCAACACCTGTACATGTCATGTCTCATTAAGTAGACAAACCAGGTAAGGCAGTGTAGTCTAGCGATACCTCTCAGTTCTACATTTGAATTGTGTTACATTACTTTTTATGGGTTCACCACACCACGAAGTGGTGGTGAACCCATATTGCTTTTTCTGATGTTTCTTCTCCTCCTTCTCCTCCTTCTCCTCCTTCTCCTCCTTCTTCTCCTGCCATTTTTTAAATGGATTCAGCTTCTTCATTTTAGGGCCTAAGGTCCTGAAATTTGGTATGGAGGTACAGTGGGCAAATACCCCTAGGCGTTTTTTAAATTTTTGTGATACAGGCTTTTAGAATGGTTTTATTTGAGTTTTTTGGCTGTGTTATAGCAAATGTATTACTGTGTTAGTCTGCCGTGTTTACCACGTCTGGGCATGAGTCATCACAATGGAATGCAGGGCATCAACCAATAGGCATGCAGCTTTCCTCTATACTTCTTGCTGATTGGCTGTTGGGATTTAACTTGATTAACACCTGCACAGAGCATTTCCACCTGCACAGAGCATTTCTTGCTGATTGGCTGTTGGGATTTAACTTGATTAACACCTGCACAGAGCATTTCCATACTGACAGTATGTCTTTATTCAAGTGTTTTGGTAGGTATTTCAAGCTTTTCTGCTCCAGCATTGGAATGCGGGGCATGAACGTTTTTTTTTTATTTTGAAAATCAACAGTTTGCATTATGCAATTAAAAATCCTAACCAATAAAGTAGGGAATAGCTATCCAACTGTTGTTTTAGTTGTATGTTACTTCATATTATAGTTATATCAAAAAATGTAAATCATTGTTTTCCCTTGTGTTTCTCATTCGTTCCCTGCCATGTGGTAAAATGTGGTGAACCCATCGCTGTATTTGCTTCAAAGCAAATATTGGCCTTTCTAGTTTTATCTAAGATCCCTGCCATGCAGGCTTACACGGTTCGGGGGCAGCCATGTCGAAAAAGTTGTAGAATTCAGTTCTATTGCTATCTTGATATACATCTATCTGTACAGGTTTAACAATGGACAGACGCCAAAGGAATTCGGACAGAGAGGGCAGCACAGGAACGACTGGAGAGAGCCATGACGTAACCGGAAGGCCCGGGAGCAGCACCAGTTCAGTCAGTAAGAGAAGGAAGAAGAACAAAGAGGCACAGCAGGGCAACCAGCAACATTCCAGTTCTACTGACTCTTTACCGTCGGTATCTTCAACACCACAAAGTAAGCAGTCCATTTTTTTACATACAAAGTAAGAAATTGGCAGAGCTTCTGTAGATCTATGGTATTGTTCATAGGGATTTTCCAACGCAATTTCTATACACCAATCATTAATAGTCTGCTATCTGCTATAAATCTTGCCTAGTATGTAGTTATAGTTGTGTATTGCTTCATTTCGGCCACTTCCATATGTCATGGAGTAACTTGTCACTATCACTTACATGAATTGAAGCAGTTGGACGTTTCCAATTTTGGTCCTTTTTTTTTAAATATCAATTTGGATTTTACCATGATAAATATTGACTGAGGGAGGGCATACCTTACATATCTTGAACATAGATGTAAATGAAACTATGTATGTAAAAATATTATGGATTCCTTTTCCCGTTGAAGTCACTTGAAAAAATGCGTTTCTCCAGAGACAACAGTCACAACAGAAGGACGTCTACCCAGAACAACTGACATACCACAAAACACAGGGACTCCTGTACATGTGGTATTACCAAACAGAGCAACATCTACTCCTGCCCGACCAAACACAGGGAATCTTGAACTTCTGGCACAGCAGTCAGCAACACTTACAGATCAACTCAACTCTATCCCTGCATCACCACACAACACAGGGACTCCTGTACATCTAGCACCACAAACAACTCCAACAGAATCGCAGACAGGTTTTCACTACTTGTACAGATCCAACATGCCTCTTGAACTTCTGGTACCGCAAACAACTCAAACAACATTTGCTGTTCGTCAAGTGCCTACAGGTGTGGGCAATTTTAATTCGTTTGGACTTCCAGACAGAACAGCATCACTGAGCCTACCTGCTGCCCTGCCAACATTTCAAATGCAAGGTTGGTACCTGTAGTTGGTTTGGAACATCCATACCTTTGTCAGAAGCTGTTTGACAGACTTCTGCCAACATTTTCTTTGTCTCTGCCTTCCTACAACAATTTTGTACATTACCGATATGGCTCTACATATACTGATTGTTGGTAATGGCTGGGACTGGAGGTGTGTTAAGTTTATTTGATATTTACCTTGCCACCTATTGATTCACATTCCACAGCAACGGTCAACGGTATTAGGACCTATTTCATTCAATATTTGAAGTGGAACGGCATTGGTCAATGAAACTTTTTAGTCAGTCCTTGGAATGTTCGTTAATCAACAAATCTATTCCCTGTTAGGAACACCAGCGATGACAACAGGAGGACTCCCACACACGGCACCACAGATCCCCACAGCAGCGAGCTTAGGGTCTTCTGTACTATCCCAGGTGACTCCAACGGTTCGTCAGGCACCTACAGGAGTCGGGATCACAAACGAGCAGTTTACTCCCAGTCCGTTAGTATTTGCAATGCCTCATCATCGCTAGATACAAGCAGATATCTTAATACATGTACAGGCCATTATGGAAGTTCTTGTTCAGTAAATATGTTGTAATATGCTCAATCACATAAATTGCATATACATAACAATGTATTCAAAACCTGGATCAAAGTGTGTATCTAGACAAGACCTTATAAGAGTCCTAAAGAGTGCCATCTTCTATTAAGACGACAGCATTCAGGTGCAGTACACCGGTACCTGACCTCTTTGTCTACTACCTGTGTGACCTCGGGCGCCTGCCTCTGACGTCACTGGTCGCTAGGATACCAGGTCATGGCGGGGGCACGTCGTACGTGTCAGTAGAAAGTGAAAGAGTTTCTGTCGCCTTTTGGGAATTTCCTGCGCCAAAATGGGACTTTTTATACGCGCTAAACTATTGACGCTGTGGCAGAAGTGTTGAAGAAGCCAACTGTTGGAACAGGGTACAGTGGAGAGGGTTTGATTCACTCTGTGGACCAGTTTTGTTGGACACCCTGCCTCGGAACGGAACCATTCAAGCGGCCATGTTGGTATGGACAGAAGTATGACGGACATATTATATTGGTGAACATGAACGACATAACTATGGCTAAACAGACTATTTCAGGACTTAAAGCTCAGTTTGGGAATGATAAGGATGCTTTATTTCTGGATCTGCAGATTGCATAGAAAATAGGTGAGTAACCATGGTGTTGTACGTATGTTTGTAATGTAATGTAAAGTAATGTAATGTAAGTTTATTTATCCAAGTGAAGTAACGTTTGTTGCTTCCAGTAAAGACACAGTAGATCCGCAGTGATTATTTCTTCTTTAGTGTTTTAGATTTGTAACGAGTAATCAACACCAGGAGTGCGAGGTTGCTTTATGACATGTAGGTTCCAACTTTGTGAAGGACCAAATGTTGATTCACAGTAATACATTTTGATATTCTTTTGCCTATTGTACAATACTTTGATCTGCAATAAACTAGATGGCTACACAATGAATTTGTGTACTCCCATATCTTTATCATTTCATGGAAAATTTAGTTAAAAAGGAGACAGCTTTGCCTTTCTACTTGTAAGCAAAGTTAAGAAGTCTAATTAAGCATTTCTTCAGATACTGAAATCTACAAATGCTGTAATGTGCCCAACACATGACCTGGCAGCATTTCATTGTTGAACTGCAATGACAGCCATACTCTTAAGCGTAATACATATCTGTGAATCTTAATCATATACATCAATGTCCTATTTTATGTCATTCTGGAACGTTGTAAACCACTATAAAGACAGCCATGATAGTAATACAATGCAAGCAGCCTATTATTAAATGTCATTGAAGAAAGCCAAGCAGGTGCAATGGCGCCGTACATGTTGTACTCTATTCAGGTAAGTGATCATATAAAATCCAGTAAGACAAAGCAGCAGCAGTAGTTCTTGATTGTCGTTGTTGTTGTTGCCCCCCCCCCACTCGGTGCTGTTGTGTGCCTATAATATCACGTTGTTCTCTCTGTGGTGACGTGATAGTTCTCTACAACACAGGCCACATAGATCTTCAGTCCTGTGTCTTTGGTACCAGCCCGGTCATCACGTCTATCTGTTGTCACACACTCTGAAGGGTTTAAGATAAAACACGACTTAGAAGCAGTATTAACCTGTAAAGTCTTATCTAATGATGTGTGTGGTAAAAGTAATGGAAACAATGGGTCTTAAACTTGAATTACACTAAGTGAAATGGCTTCAAACCATCTGTGTAATGCTTTTAAATTTCACGTCATCAAACAGAACCTCAAGTGCTAAAAATAGTATACATTTTGCCTGTGTCAAAACAAAATGTGTACCTTTGTCGCCTGTTACATGGTAGGTCCGGTTGACACAACCCCAATAGATAGTACGTCCACCATTACTGTGCTCGGGTTCGTCCACTTGTGTGGGAGGGGGTTGAGATTCGTCGTCTGAAATAGAATTCGGTGACATGTTACGTTAACTGTTGGCTTATAACTTCGACATAAACTTAAACATACATTGTTCATGGTTGACATACAGACCTCTCAAAAATGAACGTTTCCCGCTGACTCGCCTCAGTGGTAATTTTACCTGCTGCCTATTGTTAGGCACAAAGGTCTTTATTTACGCCGTAAAGCATTCAGTACCGCTACAGGCTATTCACGTACAACAGTCAGCCGCGGAAGCTATGGCTTGTACCAAGCTTGTCCTCAACTTTTCTCCAGTTCCGCTTATTACCTAATATCTTAGCTTTGGTCGTTATTAGATCAGAGTTACACATTTAAATACAAAGTAGTTTCACATAGTTTGTTAGGGCACTAAATGTTGTGGCAATTATGTATTCTAACACGAATGCACAGTAAGCACTCAGTCATTCAGACTCAAATGAAACATGCCTTATTGAGTATTTACGTACAACAGACAGCCATGGAGGCAATGACTTGTACTTAGCGTGACCAACCTGATGTCAGGCTAGCTTTTCACCTGTTCTGTTTTAGTCATCGTTGTTTTTTTCTCCCAGAGTTACTCTTACACACATAGAGAGTAGTGTTATGGATTTTGTTAAATTCTACGTATTCTTAACACAAATTTGCTGACACCAATTAAGGTCGATGGCCTCAAACTTCTGAGTTCAAAGTTATGATCATACCTACATGTTTCTATGTTACCAAAAATGTGAGACTATTGTAAGCATCGAACGGTTACTGGCTGACTGACTGACTTAATCATAACATGCAATATGTGAAAATACTAGTAGTTCTTCCGATATTATCAAGCTGGCTCTGAAAAAAATAACCATGATACAGAAGCATTTCAGGTGGAATGTTATGTCAGATAGACTCCAGTTTAGTAAGATCATCACAAGTAGAGATGGACCTTACGACGGACGATAAAATTCAATCACTCCTGGGGTTAATTTTAACTGATACTTTGTAGTTCCAAGTGTATTGAAAACAAACTTACCTGTTTTAGGCTTTTGGTTCAGCTTCTTGTAGTTTTTATACATGCCCCAGGCCTGTGTTCCGAGTCGAATGATTCGCATAAAAAACTCATGCTGTCTCCCGGCACAAGCTATCCCCAGTCTTACATGTAGCTTACTAACGTACCGTAATTTTTGTCAGGCGACAGAGTGTTGCACAAGGTGGGCGGAGTTAGTAAAGTCTATCACGCAGGGGTATATGCAATCACATTGTTGTGGTTCCAGGCATTTGGAAAAGGTTTTCAAATACATTTGTCATTAAAGATATTATAAAAACAGTCATAAAATTGAAATTAATGAACAAATCATAATGTGCGTCTCAGGATTAAGTCACTTATATCCATCAAACTTTTAGCCACCCTTCCCGAAGAAAATGGTACGACCGTAGTACGGTCAATAGGTCATTAGAATAGGGGGAAGTCCCTTGAAGTACAAACCCAATCCTCCCAGCATGACTGTTGTACACGAGCCCCAGCCTCAAGCATAGCTCTTGTACACAACTCCACAGGCTCAAACGTAAGCGCGGTGCAAAGATCAGATGTTTACACTCTGGAAGGTTTCACTATGCTGTGCGGCATAATAACATGATGTCATCACCGTGCCCAATGTCAAGTAAGAGAAGTGCAAGACGTGGTGTTTTGGGGCTTGTCATGTTAAATGGTGGTGGAAAGAAGTATGTGGATATATATAGTAAACTTTGTCATCCTCTATTGACTCATAGGTGGCACAATAACTAGGTATAGACGTCAGATACATGACACGTACAAGAGAAATACTAAACGGAAACATCAGATTGTCTCTGACCAGTTATCATTCCAACAAAATGTCCTTTGAAATATCTACAAGGAAATGGTTTGGTTTGAAATAATACGTTAAACTTTGTTTCCCCATTGCTGAGACTAATTCAGGCTAAAATACAGCTATAGGTATCAGATTTTTACTGTTCCAATAGGACATGAGAACTTTTTTTTATCGCACTTGAGAATCTTAAACGTTCGGACGAAACATATTGCCATCATTGAACCTAGCCGCAACAAGAAGGTGAGATTCCCTGCTTGTACAATGTACAAAAGGAACCCTCCAAGTATTGATGTTGTGCAAATGTCAGCCGGCTCATGACGTAGCTATTGTACACATCGAGCATTGTACGGAGTGGATACACAGTACACAGGTTATGTTGACACACTCGGTGGCAATTAAAGAGAATTTTAACTTCGTGGTACAAATATAACCCTCTCAGCGTGGATGTTGTACATGATTCCTGGCCTCTAAAAGTAACAAATCGTAAAAAAACGCACACAACGAACTTGGTCCGGAGAGCAGACACAGTATAAAGGTATATATATATTTCCACACACTCGATGTAAAAGAAGTCACAACTTGTTTAATGGGTCAATATATATATACTTGGTATAACAGGTATTACGTATACCGCCTTTCGGCGTCGTAACACACCAGCTTCTGTATCTGTATAGCCGGTACAACCGCCATTCGGCGTAACACACCAGCTTCTGTATCTGTATAGCCGGCATAACCACCCTTCAGCGTAACACACCACCTTCTGTATCTGTATAGCCGGTACAACCGCCCTTTAGCGTAACGCACCAGCTTCTGTATATCTGTATAGCCGGTACAACCGCCCTTTGTATCTGTATAGCCGGTATAACCGCCCTTCGGCGTAACACACCAGCTTCTGTATCTGTATAGCCAGTACAACCGACCTTCGGCGTAACACACCAGCTTCTGTATCTGTATAGCCGGTATAACCGCCCTTCGGCATAACACCAACTTCGCAGGCACACGGCGTTAGTCATACGATGTGATTTGGTCTACTATTTCCATACAAGATTGTGCGACAAACACAAAATGCTGAACGGTTCACAGCGCCGCGCTACAAAACACCAAATCACAGGGGAAGCCCCTGCATGTACAAACCCAACCCTCCCAGCATGACTGTTGTACATCATTCCCAGGCTCAAAACGTATCTATTGTACACACCTCCGCAGATTTGAGAGTAGGCCCGGTGAAGAGTTGCTAACACAGTTCAAAGGAAAGGTTCACCGTTTAGCCGAGCAGTATGATAGAATGATGTCATCACTGTTGTTTGCCCAATGTCAGGTAAGAGATCGCCCACGTGCATGGCGTGGTGTTTGGGGCTACTGATGTCAACTCTACCTGTCTAGGTAATAACAAACAACTATAGATCCTCTATAACTTGCCATCCTCTATTTCAAGTTCTAAGTTTATTTATTTTACCAGGGAGTACCTCAGATCCGTTGATCTGATTTTCAGGTATCCCTGGGCACACATTAAAAATTACACAAGTTGAAAACAACAATATACAAATAATGTTACAAACATTTACATGTACAAAACACTCATAGTATAGGCACATTTAAATCATTCATTTTGCCAGGTTCAGTCGTACAGTCTGCAGTCCTCTACAGCCTATAACTTCATAGCTCACAAGAACGCCAGGTTCAGGTCACAGTGCGGTCGCACAACGCTGTCTACTGACACTTATGTCTCCCCTAACCCAATATGAAAGACGGGGAAGAAGCCTACGTGCCTGTGTGTACAATTTCTACTTACTGGTTTCAGGAAATAGAGAACCACAAAAACGATACCTTCACCATCTAAGATAAAGCGTTGCTAAAGACAGCAAACAAATGCTGGAAGTATGATAGAGAATCTCACATAAACGCAGACTACATTATATTGAGTAGATTTTGTTCTTCAGTTTCTCTTACTGAAACGTCTCGCCACAGAGTCGCGGTTTGCACCAGGGCAGAGGAAGAAAGGAACCGGAGGAACCGGCGCGTTCAAGGTCAACTACAGCCAGGAGCGGAAACAAACTGGAGTTGAAAATAGTATAAGAAAGTTTTGTAGTATCCCTACTCTTTCCAACAGGATTATGCATTGCCAAAAGTTCTACAATGCCTCGCAAGGTGATACACGACAGCAATGGCTGGACATGTATGTACATGTATGTATGTGTGTATGTATCTCGGGTGTTTCGGCGGAGAAAGCTGCAGCATCCATCCTGTAGCTGTACCTTGGTGTGCCAAGAAATAATAACGAGCATCCTAATATTAACGAGAAAAACTGCAACTGGCAATTGATCATTCACGTAATGATTTATAAGATAGACTGAGATAATAGGACGGAAATTGTACGAAGCTTAAAAACTAATGTAAAAACCTTGTTTGAGTACTTCCTGGATTAAAAGCAGACCAATACAAAGAGATAAACAATCAAAATGTTAGGACGTTTTCAATGTGTGAGTTCTGAGCCTATGCATTACGCAAGGTTAACATTCATCTAAGATATACACGCTCATATTATACATGGTTAGGTGAACAATTATATACGCGATATACACGATATATAAGGTTAACATTCATCTAAGATATACACGATATACACGATATATAAGGTTAACAATGATCTTAGATATACACGTCCCACACTAACCACAGCCAATATACCGGCAAATTGTCCTGAGGTCATTCACCCCGTTACTATCGAGTACGTCATCGCGTGCGCTATGAATCATGGGAAACCTACCGAAGCTTATTTGCCCTTCTTTCCTGCGAACGTAACGGACCTGCTCTGTCTTCACGACGCCGTGAGAACTCACCTGTACGTCTTGTGACGTCAGAACTAACATCCATCGGTTCCTGGAGAGTCGAAGAGCCCCACAGAGACCTTAAAGACTGGGAAAAGGTCGTCAGACTCTCCCAAGACACTTCTGGAAAAGTTCAGGTAAACCCGGAAGTAACAGGTGTGTAACTTTGCACCTGCCAGATGTAGCGGCGCTTAAAGTGCATAAACTAAAGAAACTTTTACCACAGCCCTTTAGCACACAGATAAACTGTTGATGTTGAAGGAATTAGAAAGTATTGACGCTATGTCTGTATGGCTTTGAAATTATCGCTCCTTTGTTGGTACAGTTTGATCTAGTGTTCGGTAACGCTTTAGAGGCCATGCCAGTAATTTATAAATCAGGTATGAGTGCGCTGTAGATGATGCTTCATACCCGTAGCCAGGGGGGGTTCGGAAAATTTTCCGGACCCCCCTAGGAACCTCGCGCCTACGGCGCTCGAGGTCCCCTCAGCCAGTGGGAAGAACCCCCCCCCCTCAAAATCCTGGCTAGTCGGGCATGTGCTCGGTCTGTTATACTACCACAATATTGTTTAGGGAAAGAAATGATATATTTGTAAGCATGTGTTTGCGCTACAGGAAAGCACTAGATCCATCTAGTCTTAGTTACGACAGTGTCACTAGGCAGGTGGTGTGTATCTATCTATAGGGTCAGACCAGGCATGGACGGAAGAGAACAGGAGGACATGGAGGAGAACAAGGAGTCCAGGTCAGAGAAATCCGGGTCTAAAGAGTCAAGTTGGAAGAAAAAGAAGGAAGACGAGGAGGTAGAGTAAAGAATACATAAAGAGTAGTGATTTTACACACCGACAAGCCCCACAGTGCATATGGTGGTGTATATCTATAACAGGCCTTTTCCTCTAGCCTGATGTAGATGGTCCGCCCACCGTAAGTTAACCTCCTTGCGGCAGGACAGCTCGGTAGTCTTTTTTTACATTTATCTGTATATACTTTGATGTGTTTTTTCACGTGTTTGTGTCATGTTATGTGTCTGTATACTATAGGCCGTTGAGTCTGAAATAAACAATAAACAAACATGTGAGCTATACACAAATAGAGGAGATGAATTATATATCTTTTTATATCTTTTTATAACTTTACATTGAGAGACATGAAAGGAAGTGAAATATCAGTATGACGGATAAATGAAGGGATAGGTGTTGAATCTTCTCACATGCCGAGTGTTGTTCTGATTGGCTGAGTGTTGACAGTTGTTTCTCCTGTTCCTGTCTGCCGCCGCTATAGGCGCTGCGGGAGGCTGCAAGGGAAGGAAACACGGACAGAGTAAAGCAGCTGTTAGCGGAGGGAGTCAACCCTAATGCTGCTGGTGGCTTTTTGGTTTGTTGCCATATCTTTCGTAATTTTGCTTCTATATGGTGATGAAACATTTAAGACTGTGCCATGAAAATCAAGAGGCAGGAGGGGCAAACCGAAATATTTCTGTACCATTTTGTAAGATTTGACATTTATCTTCTACATAGCTGTTTATGTGCTGACTACCCTTGGAACTGTCACCATGAGTGCACATTTGTTCTTGCTGTTGTCATGCTGAAGACTATCCGATGTGCTTTACAGCAAGACTCTCCCCCGCACCAGGCAGCCTATAATGCCCTCCATGTGGCCCGGTTTACACTGGGCAAAATAAATCTGTCGGGCGTCAAAACGCGCGGCGGGCTCCAAATCGCCTAGGACACTTTGCGGTTTACACACAGGGGCTGTGGCTCCCGCTGCGTGCCGCTGCTGCGGCGGGCTGTGGCGCGCTACGTCACATGAACCCTGACCCTGCCGCTCCGGTTGTTTGAGTTCTTGTTTCTTCGTTAGAAGTACTTAATTTTATGGACTTGGTTTCGTTCTACCCTTCCTTTTGCATGCTTTTAGCCCGAATCTGCCTCCTTCTTTCTGTTTACACGCATAAAAATGTGTCGTACAGCTTGCGCCGCGACGCCCGACAAATGTATTTTGCCCAGTGCAACGCGGGACCTATGTCAGTTTTACTGACGGCTGGTGCAGATGTGAACGCACAGAACATGGCGGTTGGTACACTGATTGCTGTGATACAAGAACTATCTTTGTGCCATTTTGTAAGATTTGACATTTGCTGTTTAAAATATCACAAACACAAACACTGTTACCAACATTTCATGGGGCACTTTTGTCTGTTCTGGTGCAGATGTGAACGCACGGAACGATAACATAGGTGGACGTCGACTAACTACTTTATATCCGAAACATTTTAATGTCTTATAAAATTTGATATTCATCTTTTACATAACGGTTTACTTGCTAAATTCTGTTAGAATTGTCAACAAAATAACTGCACATTTGTCCGTCCTTTTGTCATGCTGAAGACCATCTGATGTATTTTACAGCAAGACTCTCCCCTGCACCTGGCAGCCGAGAATGGCTACCATGAAACTGTGTCAGTTTTACTGACAGCTGGTGCAGATGTGAACGCACGGGACAAGTGGGTAGGTAGACTGGCTGCTCTGAAACAAGAAAAATATTTCTGTTTCATCTTGTAAGATTTGACACTCATCTTCTCAATCTTCCTACATAGTGGTTTATTTGCTGTCTACAATTTAAACTTGTTGCCAACATGAAGCTGGTATGGATTGGAACGCATGGGACTATACAGCATATTATCAAATGTCGGAATACATCATACATTTTTGGTGTCATAAAGCATGGGTTGCACATACATTATCATGCATATAGTGCCCTGTATATGTACAATTTGGGGTTATTTTCGTTCAACGCTTCACACCGCAGCAAAACGCAACGAATGCGGAAGTAACTACGCCATCGCAAGGCAAAAAGGCCAGGGGTCGATGACCTGATTAAGACACGAAATTGAAAAAAAAAAATATTGTGCAAAAAATGTCAGCAGGACTTAATTTGTAGTGTTACCGTTATTATCCATTATTAGAAACAATCAGTATAGAAGGCAAAGTTATGGAATGGTTTTAAGCGAGCTTGGAGTCACTATGTGATGGAAATATATACATTTACAAAGGGTTGCTATTTGATTATACTGGATGAAGGATGAAAAATTACACTGACAATGCTCCAACAGGAAAACACACCCCTCCACGTCGCAGCTAGATGGGGCCGCCCCAAGTGTGCGGAAATACTGCTGCAGCACGGGGCTGATGCCGGTCTCAGGAACAAGGTCAGTCGGTTCTTCGGCTTCTTTGGTAAATAATTGACCACCAATCCAGAAATACAATATTGGCTTTACTTCTTTTGGGAGTAAAATTTATGATGATGATACTACATACATTACTGTCCGAGGCAAGGAGGAAGCTGTTGTTGGAATATACAAATTACGATGTGTTCTGATATTCCTGCATCGTATCACATAAACACCTACAAACCAATTTCTTTCTAGGCAGGGGTTTTGCTGCTGTACCTACTGTATACTGTGCACTGTATGTTTTAGATGCATAATGTATATTGTCTACTCATTCAGTCGTGTTTATTTCCAATATTTCAACATTCATAAGGCTATAATTGACAGCATGTTTATTCCCAGGTTGGTCGAACGGCGGAGGACATCGCTGCAGATGAGGACACCAGTGACGCTTATCCGTACGACGAATATGACGAAGACCAAATTACTCGTGGTAGAAAGGAAATACTGAAGCTTCTCCGACAACAAAATAATGTGAGTCGCTTACGTGATTCAAAATCATAAAGCATTCTATCTAAAGAATATGATTGAGATGACTGTAAATTTCTTGTCAAACACTTCGGTTCACAAACAACAGCTGATAATATTAAATTACAAGTTGAAGATGATATAAAGTTTTTTTAGTTCCCCTGGTACGCGTGCTAGTATTTGAATGGCTGTATTCTGCTTGGCAGGCTGGAGACATATGCATTATGACTATCATCAGAATTGCGTAGAAACATTTAGCTACAAGCGCAGTTGGAAGGCATGTGATCTATATATAAAGACAGTCATGTATATATATAAATATACATCATGTCTAATTTTAACCTACTGCAATGACTTCAGAAAGAATTTTAGAACCGCCCCAATACCAAACAAAACTCACTTTCACGTGTGCATGTTTACAGGAAGTCTCCACACGTAAGAAAGGCTACGATCCTGTACTCGTCCGGTTCTATGAGGAAAGCGGAATGACAGAGGTGAAGAAGGATTGTCCGTTGATAGAAGAAGCAGCTAAGCAGAGCGGGAAAACTGTAGACCAAGTGAAGGTGTGTCTTTGTGATGACTGGTTGATCCCTTGAGCTTAGTTAGTTGTATCTCACTAAAGGCTAAAACGTTTTGTGCTGATAGAGGAGCTTTAGCTGGAACTCGTAAATTTTCTGTATCAAGAGCCTTATGAAATCGTACTCTGTGCCTCAAATGAATTGTGATTCATCTTTTCGTTGTATCATCCTTGTTAACAGTAATTTGTAATGATTTTTTCAGAACTTCATCGGCAACTATCGTAGGAGTAAGGGCGACAGTAAGCGGAGCCTCCCCACAGACGACATGGGGGCTGAGAACATCACGGGACATCGTGAAGACTTAGGGATGTCGGCAAAAAAGGGTAAGGTGTAACAGAGAACTATTTTATCTGTTGAATACTTGACTCAGTAGATCATTCTATCTCAGACGTCAGCTTTACGTAAGTGCACGAGAAGTAAAGTTATACAATTATAAATGTCTGATAAGATGTTAAAATCTTCTCATCCAGGAGACAGCAGTGTTCCACTCGAAATACAGCTGCGGGGTCCTGGAATGCAGCAGCTGTACTCCCAGGCCTGCCGCCAGGGGGCGCGACCGGTGCACAGCGTGCGCGGGCTCGTGGTTGGTCAGTTCAGATCCGGGAAGACGTGTGTCGTCAGGAGGCTGACGGGAGAGAAGGCTGTGGAGAATGAACCGATCACAGACGGCATCGAGATTTCACCCAGCGTGAAGACCAAGACTTGGCGGAAGGCAAAAGGTCCGAAAACATGTTAATATCTATCACCTGGCACGACATTATAGACCTTGCTACTTAGAGAGTTTGGGCCCATAAGTACGTGTCATGCAATGATACATAATCATTTTGCATCTAAAAAAAGCATATCACAAAACAACAACATGAATACCATGTTTGTTTAACCCTACCTAGATCGGGCTTTTTTTGGGCATGGTGGGACCGGGGGGGGGGGGCTCATTTGACCCCCCCCTCAGAACTCGCGAACGGTATGTCGTATAACCACCAAATTTTTAGAGGATGGTGTACTAGTAAAAATTTATCATATCTACAATTTTTTTGTCGTTTTGACGTAATATGACGTCATTATGACGTCATTAATGTGATTTTATTGGCCAAAACCGTCTAGATAGGTTTCTCCCTGAAACTAAATGGTATACAACATAACTTTACCAAAAGTGTTTAGGGCAGAATATTATGGTGTACTCTTATGTTGCCCATAGCAACACTGGTGACGTCATAAAATGACGTCAGGCATATTTAAGATATCCGCCATCTTGGATCATCAATCTTGAATTTTCAAAAATAGTTTTTTTTCATGATAAGGCCTAAAATACATTGTAAACATACTAAAGACCTTCATTTAGACCTTTTTTTGAAAAAGAAATGGAAGTATTGATTATATTTTAATGAAAATAACCTGTATATACCTGTTCTAATGATATGGTCCGCAATCTTGGATTTTGGCCAATGACGTCATCAAATTAGCATAAATTTTGCATATTTAATGATAAAATTTACATAAAATTATATGGGATGTTATTAATATTAGAAACCATGAGTAACTTGACATAAAAGCTATGAAATTCTATTGAAACAAAAATTACTAAATTTATCAAAAATGCCTGTCAGAAACCCGTTGCCATGGCAAAACAAGAAATCATTATCTTAATCCAATGATACAGAATTGTTGCCAACAATATTCTAGAAAAAGTCACCAAGTTTGGCTGTTTTAGCACTTGCCGTCCAGACGCTAGGTGACATTAAAGTTGGCGCGGGCACTTTTAGCCCCCCCCCCCCCCCGGTCCAAAAATTGCCAAAGGGTTTCAGCTGTAACAACGAATCATACGGTATATGGCATCTATTGCTTACAGAGGAGCCAGACGAATTCAAGGAAACTATGGCAGAACGCTTGGCGGAACAGCAACAAGAACAGTACAAACCACGCACCCGGACATCGTCAGGGGCCCAAGGAGCAGTCAGGAAAAAGTCTACAGGTATCCAATATCACTTTTACATATATCAATATGTACATGTGTGTATTATATACATAGACATAATATACAGATGTACAGGGCGCAAATG
This sequence comes from Branchiostoma belcheri, assembly GCF_001625305.1. Lineage (NCBI taxonomy): Eukaryota > Metazoa > Chordata > Leptocardii > Amphioxiformes > Branchiostomatidae > Branchiostoma > Branchiostoma belcheri. The sequence goes on from NW_017804037.1 coordinate 71,257, forward strand.
TTAACGCACACAGCCAGGACAACGACGGTTAAAAAACTTTTATTTTTTTTTTAAAATTAAAAGCATAAGGTTTTAGTCTTTAATCTAAAATGTATGCACAGAACAAGAGAATTGGCACCTATATATCTTTTTCACGCGTCATCATCTACGTATTGCTAAAGTTTTGTGTCTAGCACACAAAGAGACGAAGGGACAGTGATATCTGACCTTCTCTTCATGTAAGATGCAGAAAAAGCACAGAAAATGACAAGGAAACGGGCGCACCAGGAGAAACAAGCGAAGAACGAGACGCCGACACAAAGTCAACAGACACCAAAACTGGAGGAAGAAGATGAAAAAGAAGGTGAGAAATAGATATTTTCACAAGAAAGAAATGCACATTATAGAAGATTTAGAAAAAAGAACTTGTTGCGTTACGCTAGACCATGCTTTGTTGTAAATGTATGTCTTTGATCCCAAGTTAAAACTATCTGCAAGTGTAGTTATTGGCCTCTAGAGAAAAGATGCAAAAGAATGAATGGCATTAAAATTGTAAGATCGATTGAACAAGACACATCTTCCGTTGCAGGGAGAGACATGCCGGATGATGTCAAAATAAAAGCTCTACAGCGACTTCATAGCGACGTGACGGTTCTGCAGCAAATTCAAGACATTCCGGATGATGTCATAATAAAAGCCAAAGAGCGACTCCAAGGTGGCATGACCGAAGAGCAGCTTGGAACAGCCGAACACCCGCGTCTCTCCCTCTGGGACTTCGGCGGCCAGGCAACTTACTACGGCTCGCACCAGTGCTTCTTCACGTACCGCGGGATCTACATCCTGGTCATGTCATTGCTGCAGAAGCTGTCCGACCCAGTTCCTGATCTGGACTACAAGGCGGCAGCGGACAATCTCGTAACTGGAAGAGGTACGTACTAATATTTTAAATTAACTGTAAACTTACATGGAGACAATGCAGTCGGGTTGAGTGGCAACATCTATGTGAGGACGGTCGACTTCAAAGCTTGAACCTGGTAATTGAAAAGAACTTTTAAAAATCACATAAACGTAATACCATGTAACTTTGAAAAGCTGAAATGATAAGGCAAAGATAATTGCGTACACAAAAATGATAAGACGTCTCTACTTGTCCAGACTACTTGGACCACTGGCTGAACTCAGTCCGCACACACACCCTGGTGCACGGGCGGGAGCAGACAGGAGAGCCGCGTGTTGTTTTGGTCCTCACACACAAGGACAGGGTCGATGAGGTATGGGGAATGTTTTCTTGTCTACGAATGGTCTTAGCTTGTCTTTGCCCTAAAACGTGTAGTTAATATCCTTGGCTGCAAGGTTCAGCCATGGGTTGTTTTCTCAGATTTATAAACAGTACTTTAAGGTCCGTATTTGTATTCTGAATTTCAGTCGGACATTGAGGAGTACAAGAAAGACATACGTGATCACATCAGTGGTAAGGCCGCCGGTAAACACGTCTTACCAAAGATATTTGTCATCGACAACTTCAACGAGGACAACAGCGACATTGACGAGCTCCGAGAATACCTCCGTGAGGTGGCGAAGGGTCTGTGGTTCATGGGCCAGGAGGTGCCGATGACTTGGCTTCATCTAAAGTCCAAACTGATGGACAAGAGGAGAGAGGACGACCCATTCTGCCGTTTCCAAGATGTCATCGATCTGGCCCGGAGTGATGACGTGGGCATCACGGACGACAGCCATGTTGCCGACATTTTGACCTTCCTACACGACCTTGGTGACATCATCTTCATCAACGAACCCGTTCTCCGTGATCACGTGGCCCTTCGACCCCAGGTGATGATTGACGTCTTCAAGACCATCATCACCGTCCCGGAGTACCAACAGGACAGGAACACGGATGGGGAGGTTGCCGAGATGTGGAGGAGGCTGGAGACGGAAGGCATCCTCAGTGACAGGCTGTTGACAATCATCTGGACCAAAGCAGATCAGAAGATGCAGAAACCCTTCCTACTGCGGCACAAGCCTTTCCTGAAGCGACTGATGGAAAAGTACTATCTCCTCTGCAACGCCACGCCGATCGGTGGGTTTGATGACACTTCGTGTGATCCTGAGAAAGAAGAGATCTACTTCGTACCGTCTCTCCTGGCCACAAAGCCTGACGACAGCACCTTGTATCCTGGGCACATGAGGAGATACCAGCATCCTCTGTATGTCGTATTTGACAATATGTTCCTCCCAAGTGGCATGTTCTATCGTCTACAAGCCATTTGTGTGCGCAGGTTCGGTCTTCAAGAGTCCCACGTGTTAGCCGGCTGCGGCCGCTTCCCTACCGACGATGTAAAGCAACAGTTCGTGGTAACCAAAGTGAAGCACTACCTGAAGGTGGAGCTTCTGTCGGCTGAAGACCAGGCAGTGTTCACACAAGCCCTTCCTGTTAGAAAGTTCCTCAGCAGTTGTCTCTTTGAGATCAAGGAGAAGTGGATCCCGTCCATCCAGTATGACTGGTGCTTTGGGGATGAGTCAGAAAAAGAAACCGGAAAACCAGTATTCTACCCAATGTGTGACATCGAACAAGAAACGGCAACGGGATCCAGTCGGTGAGACCGGTTATATTTTCAATTTTTCAGTGAATCAAACCATTTCATTTGATAAGCACAGCATTCTTTTTGCACGTTTATTGAAAAATACACAAGGTATTTACATGCCTTGTATGTCCGTAACATTGCACCGTCAGTACGCCATGTGTGACTGATAGTTTTTATCTCAGTTTTCCAGAAGACTTCATCAATGTCTGGATACGTGGCAGAAGTGATACGACAATGTCCTGTGCAGGTAAAAACATTCAGATGTCTGATTTTGTCTAGCTCATCTTCTTGAAATAGTGTTTTAAAACGTTACTGATGAAAACCTGTTGTACATGTAGAGAACTCAGGTGGTTCCGGACCCGTGATGATAGAGCCCACGCTGAACCCAGACGCAGTCCACACGATCGGCCCTGTCCTGGACTGTATGGAGACCTGCAGAGGGCTGAGTCTGGCGGAGTGCGATCGGATCAGACACGAGCTAACATCCGTCAGCAGGTTTAAAGAGTTGGTTGCCACCGTCAACCGGGCCGGAGACATGTGCCGTCGCTTGCTGGGAGCGTCCGTGGAAGTTTGTCTGCCTGAGAGAGCACCCATGTTCCCCAGGGAAGAGAGAGGTACATCTTCCCTGGCTGTAGTTTGAAGCCTCTGATTTATCTTCCTCCTCCCGTGTTGCTTTGTCCTGTTTAATAGTTTGTCTAACACTTTGTTCATACATTAGAATATTAATGTTCACATTTATTCCCAGGGAACGAAATTGTTCTCCTACACACCGGAGACTACAATGACAAGCTGGTGCAGCCACTGTTGAAACAGGCAGTCCAATCGTCCAACAGGTACGGTGTAACATTGTCTGAAGACGTCATCGAACCAGGAGAAATCATCACAGACAAACTCTTGCACCATCTTCTCGAACGGAACGTCAGAATGGTCGTACCGATCATCACACCGCAGACTCTCCACAGCAGACACTGGTCCACGCTCGGGTACGAATTCTGCGTAGAGAACAAGAACCTGGTCTTTCCGGTCTTCGTGTACCCTGAAGGAACCAGAGAGCGTTTCCTAGAGGTGCTCGGCAGGCGCTGTGCGGGGATGTTGGATATGGCATCAACAGAAGTACCAATGGCTGAAGAACCACTGTCCAGTACCAAAATCAGTCTCACTGCTGCACAAATCCTGAGGAAGGTGCGTTTATATTGGTAGTCATGATCATTGTGCATGACACTGTTCTTGAAAGTCTACTTTGTTTTCAGACAGAATGACTAACGCAGTATTGTTTCTACAGGTGTCGTCTTCTGTTGTGCTGTACACACGCCAGATCACAGCTGCAGGCTGCACGGTTGTGGAGGATGGTGTCACTATCTTCTTTCCGAAAGGATGTGTGAAGAAGAAAAGGTTCATGTCTCTGGAGGTAA
>NW_017804038.1:0-22196 GCF_001625305.1 Branchiostoma belcheri
GTTATTCCGAGGTGAACGACTGGACATAAATCTACATGTACAGTTAGACAGTACTTCGTCACGGTTCAACATTGCTCGTATAGGTCTCTCTAGAACGCCACATTTTGTTCTAAATGCACGAAAATTGGAATTTTTAACTGCACTATCACGTGACACTCAGTTTCAGAAGCAAGCTATGATGTACAATCACGTGACACTCAGTTTCAGAAGCAAGCTATGATGTACAATCACGTGACACTCGGTTTCAGAAGCAAGCTATGATGTACAATCATGTGACACTCAGTTTCAGAAGCAAGCTATGATGTACAATCACGTGACACCCAGTTTCAGAAGCAAGCTATGATGTACAATCATGTGACACTCAGTTTCAGAAGCAAGCTATGATGTACAATCATGTGACACTCTAGTTCAGAAGCAAGCTATGATGTACATCACGTGACACTCTAGTTCAGAAGCAAGCTATGATGTATAATACACGTGACACTCAGTTTCAGAAGCAAGCTATGATGTATAATCACGTGACACTCAGTTTCAGAAGCAAGCTATGATGTACAATCACGTGACACTCAGTTTCAGAAGCATGCTATGATGTACAATCACGTGACACTCAGTTCAGAAGAAAGCTATGATGTTTACCAGGCTGACATAGTGCCCCTCCCATGTGAAATATGTGAAAGTTCATTGTTCAATAGTGACTCACATAAGGGAACCAACAGGTAACGTGTTCATCAGTTTAAAAATTCACGTAAGATAGTTTTGTCACGTTCAAATAAGCTTCTGAAAATCACGCAAAAGTTCAGCCGCTAGATCGTTGAGTTTCAGTGCATGATGCATTGTATAGCTTTTCAAATCTAGGATTTAGCGAATAGCGTAGAGAGGTTTATTTTGTTCGGTGTGATAATTGCAAAGAGTCCCTCTGAATCTATCGTAGTGTGTTGTTGGAGGCTACGTTTCTGGTTCCGGTCGATTCTTGTTCGCGGTAACCTGACGGCATTCTTACATTGAGACGTTTTGAACCGTTGAATAACAAACACTGCTGTTCTCTGCCGAGAGTAAGACTGAGCATTGGAATCATTTTCAGGCTTCATAAGCCACGTTAAATCATGATGGACTTTTAGACTGATATTGGTCCCTGTAGCGAATAGTTATTGACCCAAATGCACAAAAATAGACATTGTATGCTTCACAAAAAGGCAAGCGATTGTGTTTGTTCATAGCCGCTCCCATGTCAGAGTTGACACTTTGACATCATTCAGTAGTATGGCTCACAATAAGATTAAGTGAAAGAACGAGTTACAGTTCATCATTTACATACATAAGTGACTCCGTGGCGGATCAGCTCTGAGATATCTCTGAGATTGCTCTCCGATTTGTGCTTCACAGAAGTTGTAGCCTGGGAGCCATCCCCAGTTGTATTCGCCCGCTAGCTTAACTGGTAACTAGCGACATTAATCATTATAGAGCGGGCGAATACTAAAAGGGGTGGCACCCAGGCTAATGAACATGTTCACTGTACACATTCTAAATCTCAGAGGAAGATTTATCAAGCTACGTTGCTATACACTGTGTATATATCACCCACAGTGCTTGACATGAAATGTCTAGAAATCCATCATGCTATCATGGCTGCTAGCTCTGAAACGACTAGAACAGTTTTAGTGACAGACTCGCCGAATGCTTCTGGGTTTCCGCTTTACGCTCAACTGAGTTACTAAAATCTTGATCCGTGGTTTATGGTTGGATGGAACAACAAATACACATAACGTTACGTGTCAAAGTGGGAGCAATTGGTGGGGTAAGTAATATAATGAACGTGGACAGATTATCAATCAAAGTCAGTGCAGTATTCAGGTGAACAACACAAACCTACAATAAGGCCTTACTTATCACGGTTCAACATTGCTGATCGCTTAGGTCCCTCTAGAACGCCACAGTCTTGTTCTGAATGCACGAAAATTAGAATTTTCAACTTTACAATCACTTGACACTCAGTTTAATAAGCAAGCTATGATGTTTACCAGGCTGACATGGTGCCCCTCCCATGTCAAATATGTAAAGGTTCATAATCTATCTAAGTGAACCAACAGGTTATACATGATTGTATGCAGAAGTAAAAGGTCTCGATCCCACGTCAGTCTAGATCTAGACGTGTCCATTAATTTTAAAATTCACGTAGGATAGTTTTGTCACGTTCAAATAAGCTTCTAAAAATCACGCAAAAGTTCAGCCGCTAGGTCGTTAAGTTTCAGTGCATGATGCATTGTATAGCTTCAGATCTAGTATTTAGCGAAGAGCGTAGAGAGGTTTATTTTGTTCGGTGTGATAATTGTAAAGAGTCCCTCTGAATCCATCGTAGTGCGCTGTTGGAACACCCCCTTACATGCCTTAGGCAGCTCGGGAGCGGTGTTACGCCACTCTCCTTGCAGAGGCCCTGGCGGAGAAAATAATGGCTACCTCGCTTTAACGTTACACATAATCAGCGATTTGAATGTAATGATTCGTAATGGGCACCGACAATTTAGGTAATTCTTGATCATCCCTCTTGCAGGGCCCCACATATGTATGTTTGAAGGTGGCTTCTGTGCACGATAACTCAAGAAGTTTTGGATGCATATGGCTTGTCGTGAAATTTGGTATGTGGTTAGGGTTTGAACTATCAAGGAAATGATTGGCAGATTCTCAGGAATTTTCGTTTGTCGGTTTAAATCATGATTGACACAATGAATTGCTAATTATGCAAATCATGATCTCCTTTTTAATTGCTAATTATGCAAATCATGATCTACTTTTCCTCATCAAAATTATGAAATTCTATAATTTAGCTGTGTTCCATGATATGACATTCAAACACATAACATATGTAATTAAAACAGAGAGGAAAATCAATGCATATCAAATATGCGTGAGTTACTAAAGTAAGTAATGGTGAATATCACTGGATATAAGTCACACGTCCGCCTCATGTACATGAGAAAATGGTACAGCAGCCTTCTTTTTGAAGATATGATAATTTGACATTTGAGTATAGAATATAATCAGCTGATATGATTTACGTAAAAGGGGACCGTGTTTGAATAATCAAGAAAAGAATAGTACGCCCTTCAAAGGTCAAAATAAATTGACGAAGGTATGATGTGGAACTCGGGCTTCATAATTTGCTATCTTAATATAATGCATATGTATGTACACTTTACACACTTTTAGTTGCAAACGTGTTTATTGTGTCTTCCTACAGGCCTGATAATACAGTCCCGCATTGATCTGCCATGTATGGTGGCTACTACGACGAATTTGGCTACCATGACCCTGACGCGTTTACTCATGACCGCGACCGTTACCATGACTATGGCAGGAAGAAATATGAACAAATCATGGCCGACGCGCGTTTTGATGCCGCCAACTGGTTCAGAAGGAGGGACAGAGAATCAGAAGACGGATACCGTAGTTTCGAAAACTACGGCCAAGGAAGCGAGCTTCTCGCTGAACTTGTCAGCCAGCGGAAGAGTGGGGAACTGCTTGATATAGTGGTGGAAGTCGAGGGTAGGGAGTTCCCCTGTCACCGGGCTGTGTTAGCATCCACGCCGTACTTCAAGACCATGCTGTCCTCAAACTTCGCTGAAAGTAGTTCAAGGGCCATAAAACTGCACGAGGTTGACCCCACCAGCTTCTGTAAGATCCTGGACTTCCTGTACACCGGGAAAATCCGCATCGGTAAAGACGACGTCCAGAACATTCTGCAGACGGCTCATATGCTACAGTTGGACAAAATTGTGCAGTACTGCCGCGAGTTCATCCAAGACAACCTCTGCCTTTCCAACTGTCTGGGCGTCATGCGCCTGGCCGACCTTTATGGTCTTTCTGCCTTGAAGACGAAAGCATGGGACATGGCAGTGTCAAACTTCTTAGACGTCACACAGGAAGAGGAGTTCCTTAGCCTTTCCGCGCAACAGCTTGCAGATCTACTCGGAGACGAACATCTTAAAGTTACGAACGAAGATGACGTTGTCAATCCCGTGATAAGATGGCTCGACAATGCCCCTGGGACCCATCAAACAACAATACTAAAGATTATACAAGAGATCCGTTTGTCTTGCGTGAGGGTCAGTGTGCTACAGAGGCTGGAGTCACACCCTGTGATACAGGCGTCAACAGAATGCCTGGCAAAAATCACAGCAGTCAGAGAGAAACACCTCCTTGCCACACAGGTAGAAGATACAACTGGCCCTAGACGTGAAATACCAGACAACCTGGCAATCATTGTCGGCGGTTGGAATGCAAACAGGAGATCTGGATTCACATTTAAAGGCGATCCCCCCATCATGTATAATGCACAGTGGCCAACGCCCATGGAAAGCATAATTTGCCTAGACCCGGACAGTGAGCAATACTACGACATCACTACCCTCCCAACGTATCCTGTTTCAGGGGACATGAGCGTGGCAAGTGCAGGAAGACACCTGTACGTGACAGGTGGGCGGGTCTATCCTCCACTCGGCCAGGGTCCTCATTTTGCTCCATCCAGGCAAGCCTTTCGGTACGATTTCCCTTCGGACACTTGGCTTAGGCTGCCTGACATGCCTCGCGGCTGTGCAGGGCATCAGTCAGTAGTCGTTGACGGGAAACTCTTCGTGGTCAACGCAACGAGTTCTAGTGCGGTGACCATGGGTTGCTATGATCCTGAAAAGGGGACTTGGATACATTCCATACATGTGCGCCCGCCATTGCACCCTTCATCAAAGTTGGCGGTAACAGCCTGCGGGAACAAGGTTGTATTCATCGTGGCAGAGATCACGGATGTCGATGACCGCTCCAACGACATACAGAAAAGGGCAGATATCCAGCAAAGCAAGCTTAAGAGTCAAGGAAAACTGTGTTGCCATGCGTTTGATGTGAAAACCAAAGATTGGAAGTACACCGACATCGAGACTGGTGCCGGTAGCCTATCCATATATAAGGACGTGGATATTCTTACGACTGCCGTCAATAACAAGCTTAATATCCGTACTGGATATGCCCAGTATTCAGACCTTTACATCTACGATGTCGAAGAGAACACCCTAGCGAAGGGTGATGGAGGAGATTGGAAAGACGTCGTTCTTCGCCCGCAATGTGTGCGCGAGTACAGGCACAGCCGATTGAGACAAGACGTCGAGGGCATCGTGAATACCATTAGCTACTACAACTTTGGAGACCTCTCCATCCCTACAAAGCAGACGCCCCTTCCCTTTGCCTTATTTGGCCACACCTTCCTCCAGACCAAGAAGAGCCGCCTCGGGTGGTACTGCCGGGACCTCGTAGAACTGGGGAAAGACGGCAAACGAGAGTCGGGGTCACTCAGCGAACCTACTGGAGCTACGAGCTCTGAGTGACTCGAGTTAATTCACGTTTCACGTTAATGGTGTGAGACAGGAAGAAGCCAAACACTTAATAACGTTAAATAACATCATTTCAAGAATGAAGGACTGCCAGAAAACCTGGTTGATCAGATAATGTGATCACCTTTCACCCCAAGATCTGCTTGGAGATTAGATGGACATGAACTACTAGTATTTTGTGCCATAAAAAATGAGCTCTACATGTACTGCACCAGATCACCGTACTGTGGCAAGGCTATTCTTGTGATTCATGTGCTTCCAAACAGCTGTGAACATTTTGAATTTATGCTTGCTAAGAAATGGTAAAGGCCAAATGATTACTGCTGATATACTGTGATAAACATTATCAACAGGATCTGCTCCAACATGTAACTGATCATAAAAGACATAAGTTGTATGATTTTTCTTAGCCTAGATTAATTTTTTCATTAATGCAAGTACCTTATTAAGTATATATGCTCACACAAACAGAACCTAAGTTTGATCACTTGGTGTCCTCTCAGCTGAGCAGTAACCACCATTGTGATAATTGTAACCACCCCTTTGTTTGTAAATTATTGCTTATTTTCGTATGTTTAAAGATCTAACAGGATTTTTTCTTTGCTAACGATCATTTGTTCAAGGGCCAATGAACAGCAAAATAAATCAATAGACGAAATGCTGATGTCGTCAGTGTGTGTATATTGTCTGGAATCAAGGCGTAAATGACATATTGGTACAAGTACCTTCGAATTCAAAGCATATTGAAGAGGGTATAAAGGGTCCTTGCTGTCAGTTTTTGAGCTCTGTATTGTGCCACGGTAAAAGATCTAATGCAAGTTTAAATTTGTGCTAATACAAACTTGTAGGGCTTGCAGTAGCTTGACGAAATAGCGCTCCTAGCGGCCGACCCGCCTGACAGGGAGAGTTTTCATTAAGCCCAGCCAGTGAAAGATTGAGTAAACACAGGCTAGGACTGAATAGCCCGGGAGACATCCGTTTTTAGTACCCGTTTTTTCGGGGTAGCGAGTACATAGTGCAAGTCACCATACAAAACGGGTGGCACCCAGGCCGCGAAGGGCTGCAAATGTAGCAAAATACTTGGTAGACAATGTGATAAAAAGTGTGCATAAAATACACAGTGTGTGAACCTGCAGGAATTCAAGTTTGGTTAAGTTTATCATCTGCTATGTATGAATGCATGTCTCATTGTTGACTTGTGCAAACCAATACTTAAATTTGCCAAGTCGTCTATTTGTAGTCCTTATAATGATTAACGTTATCATAACAGTCTCAATTGCGGCATACATATAGAATACTACAGCCCGACCGCGAGTCGAATCGCCTGAGGGCCGGAGGGAGATCCGATCCGCGGGAGGGCTGGGACCGAGGGTGATGCGGAATACACCGTGTGGTATTTTATTTATGTCATACCTACCCGAGAAAACAGACATTTCAATGCGAAATGTGCCAAAATTTGGTGTATCTAAACAGAAAAGTGTAACGGCGTCAATTCCAACATCCGAATTCGGTGTTCCAAGTTTCGAAAGCGGCACACTCGGTGCACGCGAAACGCACTATGGAACATTTGGAATCCCGGGCCGTACGCGTAAAGAACCCCGGGCCGTACGAGTGGTTATGACACGGGCCGGAACACCTTTATCGAATCGCGGCCCAGGTATGACATAAAGGGGTCAACGTGCTACCGGCTCTTTCTTTTTAAAAGCAATTTGTTACCTTCGGAGGACATATAAACTGAAAAATAGCAAAAACATAATACACATGCTATCATAAACTGGGATTACTTTTGAAAGAGGTAAAAATGTCGGCATAAAAGAGTACCCATAAGCCCGCGCGCTCCGAAACTGGTATGCGGAAGTTGTCAAGTTGGAGGCTACATTTTCTGGTTTCGGTCGATTCTTGTTCGAGGTAACCTGACAGCATTCTGTGCATTGAGACGTCTTGAACCGTCGAATAGCAAACACTGCTGTTCTCTGACGAAAGCAGGACTGAGCATTTACATACATAAGTGACTCCGTGGCGGATCGGCGGATCAGCGCTGAGATATCTCTGAGATTGCTCTCCGATTCAGTGTGCTTCACAGGTAAGAACATGTTCACTGTACACATTCTACATCTCAGGGGAAGGTTTATCAAGCTACGTAGCTACACTTTATCACTCATAGTGCATGACATGAAATGTCTATGGCTGCCAACTCTGTTTGAAACTACCAGAACAGTTAAGTAATAGGCCAAATGCTTCTGGGTCTCAACTACAACGCTTTACGCTCAACTGAGTTACTGAAATCTTGTTGAGAAAGTGGTTTATATTTGGATGGAAACAAATACACATAACGTTAGGTGTCAAAGTGGGAGCAATTGGTGTACGTACGTAAGTACATGTAATGGACGTGGACAGATTATCAATCACAACCAGTGCATTATTTATGTTATTCCGAGGTGAACGACTGGACATAAATCTACATGTACAGTTAGACAGTACTTCTCACGGTTCAACATTGCTCGTATAGGTCTCTCTAGAACGCCACATTTTGTTCTAAATGCACGAAAATTGGAATTTTTAACTGCACTATCACGTGACACTCAGTTTCGGAAGCATGCTATGATGTACAATCACGTGACACTCAGTTTCATAAGCAAGCTATGATGTACAATCACGTGACACTCAGTTTCAGAAGCAAGCTATGATGTACAATCACGTGACACTCAGTTTCAGAAGCAAGCTATGATGTACAATCACGTGACACTCAGTTTCAGAAGCAAGCTATGATGTACAATCACGTGACACTCAGTTTCAGAAGCAAGCTATGATGTACAATCACGTGACACTCAGTTTCAGGAGCAAGCTATGATGTATAATCACGTGACACTCAGTTTCAGAAGCAAGCTATGATGTCCACCAGGCCCAAGCTATGTTGCCCCTCCCATGTCAGAGATGTGAAAGTTCATAGTTCAATAGTGACTCACATAAGTGGACCAACAAATTTTTAAGAATTTGTTGGTTTAAAAATTCAGGTAAGATATTTTTTCAGATAAAAAGTCAGATAAGGTAATTTGTAAAAAAATTCAGATAAGGTAATTTGTTGGTTTAAAAATTCAGGTAAGATATTTTTCTCACGTTCAAATAAGCTTCTAAAAATCACGCAAAAGTTCAGCCGCTAGGTCGTTAAGTTTCAGTGCATGATGCATTGTATAGCTTTTCAAATCTAGGATTTAGCGAAGAGCGTAGAGAGGTTTATTTTGTTCGGTGTGATAATTGTAAAGAGTCCCTCTGAATCTATCGTAGTGCGCTGTTGGAGGCTACGTTTCTTGGTCCCGGTCGATTCTTGTTCGCGGTAACCTGACGGCATTCTTACATTGAGACGTTTTGAACCGTTGAATAACAAACACTGTTGTTCTCTGTGCCGAGAGTAGGACTAAGCATTGGAATCATTTTCAGGCTTCATAACTTAAGCCACGTTAAATCATGATGGACTTTTAGACTGATATTGGTCCCCGTACCGATAGTTATTGACCCAAATGCACAAAAATAGACACTGTATGCTTCTCAATAATGGCAAACTATTGTGTTTTTTTATAGCCACTCCCATGTCAGAGTTGCTTTGGGACTTTGAAATTTCAGTAGTATGGCTCACGATAAGCTAAAGTGGAAAAACGAGTTACAGTTCATTTACATACATAAGTGATTCCGTAGCGGATCAGCGCTCAGATATCTCTGAGATTGCTCTCCGATTTGTGCTTCACAGAAGTTGTAGCCTAGGTGCCATCCCCAGTAGTATTCGCCCGCTAGCTTTTATAAAGGGGGTGGCACTCAGGCTGAAGAACATGTTCACTGTACACATTCTAGATTTCAGAGGAAGGTTTATTAGTCTACGTTGCTACACTGTATCACTCTCAGTGCTTGACATGAAATGTCTAGAAACCCATCATGCTATCATGGCTGCTAGCTCTGTTTGAAACGACTAGAACAGTTTTAATGACAGGCTTGCCGAATGCTTCTGGGTTTCCGCTTTACGCTCAACTGAGTTACTAACATCTTGATCCGTGGTTTATGGTTGGATGGAACAACAAATATACATAACGTTACGTGTCAAAGTGGGAGCAATTGGTGGGGTATAAGTACATATAATGGACGTGGACAGATTATCAATCAAAGTCAGTGCAGTATGTTTATTCAGGTGAACAACACAAACCTGCAATAAGGCCTTACTTATCACCGTTTAACATAGCTGATCGCTTAGGTCTCTCTAGAACGCCACAGTCTTGTTCTGAATGCACGAAAATTGGAATTTCAACTGCACTATCAAGTGACACTCAGTTTCATAAACAAGCTATGATGTTTACCAGGCTGTCGTGGTGCCCCTCCCATGTCAAATATGTAAAAGTTCATAATTCACCTAAGTGAACCAACAGGTTAGACATGATTGTATGCATTGTATGCAGAAGTAATAGGTCTCGATCCCACGTCAGTCTAGATCTAGATGTGTTCATTATTTTAAAAATTCACGTAGGATAGTTTTGTCACGTTCAAATAAGCTTCTAAAAATCACGCAAAAGTTCAGCCGCTAGGTCGTTAAGTTTCAGTGCATGATGCATTGTATAGCTTCAGATCTAGGGTTTAGCGAAGAACGTAGAGAGGTTTATTTTGTTCGGTGTGATAATTGTAGAGTTCCTCGATCTGAATCTATCGTAGTGCGTTGTTAGGACACCCCCTTCGGCAGCTCGGGAGTAGCGTTACGCCACTCACCTTGCAGAGGCCCTGGCGGAGAAAATAATGGCTACCTCGCTTTAACGTTACACATAATCAGCGATTTGAATGTAATGATTCGTAATGGGCACCTGTAATTTTGGTAATTCTTGATCAACCCTCATGCAGGGCCCCACATGTGTGTTTGAAAGTGGCTTCTGTGCACGATAACTCAAGAAGTTTTGGATGCATATGGCTTGTCGTGAAATTTGGTATGTGGTTAGGGCTTGAACTATCAAGGAAATGATTGGCAGATTCTCAGGAATTTTCGTTTGTAGGTTTAAATCATGATTGACACAATGAATGGCTAATTATGCAAATCATGATCTCCTTTTCAATTGCTAATTATGCAAATCATGATCTATTTTTCCTCATCAAAATGATGAAATTCTATAATTTAGCTGTGTTTCATGATATGACATACAAACACATAACATGACGTGTAACTAAAACAGAGGAATATCAATGCATATCAAATATGCGTGAGTTAAGTAATGGTGAATATCACTAGACATAAATCACACGCCCGCCTCATGTACATGAGAAAATGGTACAGCAACCTTCTTTGTGAAGATATGATAATTTGACATTCGAGTATAGAATATAATCAGCTGATATGATTTACGTAAAAGGGGACCTTATTTGAATAATCAAGAAAAGAATAGTACGCCCTTCAAAGGTCAAAATAAATTGACGAAGGTATGATGTGGAACTCGGGCTTCATAATTTGCTATCTTAATATAATGCATATGTATGTACACTTTACACACTTTTAGTTGCAAACGTGTTTATTGTGTCTTCCTACAGGCCTGATAATACAGTCCCGCATTGATCTGCCATGTATGGTGGCTACTACGACGAATTTGGCTACCATGACCCTGACGCGTTTACCCATGACCGCGACCGTTACCATGACTATGGCAGGAAGAAATATGAACAAATCATGGCCGACGCGCGTTTTGATGCCGCCAACTGGTTCAGAAGGAGGGACAGAGAATCAGAAGACGGATACCGTAGTTTCGAAAACTACGGTCAAGGAAGCGAGCTTCTCGCTGAACTTGTCAGCCAGCGGAAGAGTGGGGAACTGCTTGATATAGTGGTGGAAGTCGAGGGTAGGGAGTTCCCCTGTCACCGGGCTGTGTTAGCATCCACGCCGTACTTCAAGACCATGCTGTCCTCAAACTTCGCTGAAAGTAGTTCAAGGGCCATAAAGCTGCACGAGGTTGACCCCACCAGCTTCTGTAAGATCCTGGACTTTTTGTATACCGGGAAAATCCGCATCGGTAAAGACGACGCCCAGGACATTCTGCAGGCAGCACGCATGCTACAGTTGGACAAGATTGTACATTACTGTACGTTGTACGTTGGAGGTCGCAGTGACTCTGACAATGACTATTACGATGACGACTTTTACTTTGACAGTGACCATAACCCTGACAATTACCATGACCGCGACCGTGGCCATGAACATGAATCCGCCAACTGGTTCAGAAGGAGGGACAGACAATCAGAAGACGGATCCCGTAGCTTCAAAAACCGCGCCCAAGGACGCGAGCTTCTTTCTGAACTTGTCAGCCAGCGGAAGAGCGGGGAATTGCTTGATATAGTGGTGGATGTCGAGGGTAGGGAGCTCCCCTGTCACCGGGCTGTGTTGGCATCCACGCCGTACTTCAAGACCATGCTGTCGTCAGACTTCGCTGAAAGTAGTTCAAGGGACATAAAACTGCACGAGGTTGACTTCACCAGCTTCTGTAAGATCCTGGACTTCCTGTACACCGGGAAAATCCGCATCGGTAAAGACGACGTCCAGAACATTCTGCAGACGGCTCATATGCTACAGTTGGACAAAATTGTGCAGTACTGCCGCGAGTTCATCCAAGACAACCTCTGCCTTTCCAACTGTCTGGGCGTCATGCGCCTGGCCGACCTTTATGGTCTTTCTGCCTTGAAGACGAAAGCATGGGACATGGCAGTGTCAAACTTCTTAGACGTCACACAGGAAGAGGAGTTCCTTAGCCTTTCCGCGCAACAGCTTGCAGATCTACTCGGAGACGAACATCTTAAAGTTACGAACGAAGATGACGTTGTCAATCCCGTGATAAGATGGCTCGACAATGCCCCTGGGACCCATCAAACAACAATACTAAAGATTATACAAGAGATCCGTTTGTCTTGCGTGAGGGTCAGTGTGCTACAGAGGCTGGAGTCACACCCTGTGATACAGGCGTCAACAGAATGCCTGGCAAAAATCACAGCAGTCAGAGAGAAACACCTCCTTGCCACACAGGTAGAAGATACAACTGGCCCTAGACGTGAAATACCAGACAACCTGGCAATCATTGTCGGCGGTTGGAATGCAAACAGGAGATCTGGATTCACATTTAAAGGCGATCCCCCCATCATGTATAATGCACAGTGGCCAACGCCCATGGAAAGCATAATTTGCCTAGACCCGGACAGTGAGCAATACTACGACATCACTACCCTCCCAACGTATCCTGTTTCAGGGGACATGAGCGTGGCAAGTGCAGGAAGACACCTGTACGTGACAGGTGGGCGGGTCTATCCTCCACTCGGCCAGGGTCCTCATTTTGCTCCATCCAGGCAAGCCTTTCGGTACGATTTCCCTTCGGACACTTGGCTTAGGCTGCCTGACATGCCTCGCGGCTGTGCAGGGCATCAGTCAGTAGTCGTTGACGGGAAACTCTTCGTGGTCAACGCAACGAGTTCTAGTGCGGTGACCATGGGTTGCTATGATCCTGAAAAGGGGACTTGGATAGATTCCATACATGTGCGCCCGCCATTGCACCCTTCATCAAAGTTGGCGGTAACAGCCTGCGGGAACAAGGTTGTATTCATCGTGCCAGAGATCACGGATGTCGATGACCGCTCCAACGACATACAGAAAAGGGCAGATGTCCAGCAAAGCAAGCTTAAGAGTCAAGGAAAACTGTGTTGCCATGCGTTTGATGTGAAAACCAAAGATTGGAAGTACACCGACATCGAGACTGGTGCCGGTAGCCTATCCATATATAAGGACGTGGATATTCTTACGACTGCCGTCAATAACAAGCTTAATATCCGTACTGGATATACCCAGTATTCAGACCTTTACATCTACGATGTCGAAGAGAACACCCTAGCGAAGGGTGATGGAGGAGATTGGAAAGAGGACGTTCTTCGCCCGCAATGTATGCGCGAGTACAGGCACAGCCGATTGAGACAAGACGTCGAGGGCATCGTGAATACCATTAGCTACTACAAGTTTGGAGACAACCACAGCAGAAGGCAGACGATTGGAGGCCACAACATCCCGACGAGGCAGACGCTTGGAAGCCACCACATCCCCACAAGGCAGACGTTTGGAGGCCACCACATCCCCACAAGGCAGACGTTTGGAGACCGCTCCATCCCTACCAAGCAAACGCCCCTTCCCTTTGCCTTATTCGGCCACAGTTTCCTCCAGACCAAGAAGAGCCGCCTCGGGTGGTACTGCCGGGACCTTGTAGCACCGAAGAAAGACGGCAAACGAGAGCCGGGATCACTCAGTGAGCCTACTGGAGCTACGAGCTCTAAGTGACTCGAGTTGGCCCCAAATTCACGTTAAGTGTGTGAGACAGGCAGAAGCCAAACAATCAATAACATCATTTCAAGAATGAAGGACTGCCAGAAAACCTGGTTGATCAGATAATGTGATCACCACCCCAAGATCTAATCGGAGATTAGGTGGACATGAACTACTAGCATTTTGTGAAAAAAAAGGGCTCTACATCACCAGATCATGGTACTATGGCAAGGCTATTCTAGTGTTTCGTGTGCTTACAAACAGCTCTGGACATGTTGGATTTATGCTAAGAATGGTAAAGGCCAAATGATTACTGCATGCTGGTATATTATGATTAACATTGTCAATAGGATCTGTTCTAAGATATTGTCCCCAACATGTAACTGATCATAAAAGACATAAGTTGTATTTTATCAAATCCTAGATTGTTTTTCATTATTGCAATTTGCAAGTACCTTATTAAGTATATATGGTCACATAACCTGAACCTAAGTTGGACCACTTGGTGTCCTCTAAGCTGAGCAGTAACCACCATTATGATTAATCACCACTTTGTAAATCATTGCTTATATATTTTCGGATGTTAGAGATCTAACAGGATTTTTTTCTTTGCTAATAATCATTTGTTCGAAGTTCATAATATAAACAGAAAAATAAATCAATAGATGGTATGCTGATGTGTGTCGTCAGTGTGTATATATTGTCTGGAATCAAGGCGTAAATGCTATAATGGTACAAGTAACTTCAAAGCAAAAATTGGGGTATATTGAAGAGGGTATAGGGTTCTTGCTGTCAGTTTGTGAGCTCTGAATTGTGCCAAGGTGAACGATCTACTGCAAATTTGTGCCAATTCAAAGTCTTAACTTTTAGTTTTAGGGCTTGCAATAGCCTGACTAAATAGCGCCCCTAGCGGCCGACCCGCCTGACAGGGAGGGCCGGGGGTTTCATAGCCTGGTGTCCAGCCTTGTTAGCTTCAGTCCGCTCCCCAAGATCTTCAGGAGAGGACTAAAGCTAACAAGGCTGGACATCAGGCTAGGGGTTTCATCCATTAACCCCAGTTAGTGAGAGATTGATCACGAGCTAGAGTAAACACAGGCAGGGGTGCACAGCCTGGGAGCCATCCCATGTTGTACCCGTGTGCAAGGAGCCCCGTTACAAAACGGGTTGCACCCAGGCTGATTAAGGGCTGCAATTATGGAAAAAAATACTTACTAGAAGATTGAATCTAACGTGAGTGTATGAACCTGCAGCAATTCAAGTTTAGTCAAGTGTATCATCATGTATGAGTGTCTCCTTGTTGACTTGTGCAAACCAGCTCTACATTTGAATGCGCCAAGTACGATGGTTTATTTGTACTCCTTATAATGATTAACGTTATCATAACAATCTCCATTGCGGCACACAAGGGTCAACGTACTACCGGCTCTTTCTTTTTGAAAGCAATTTGTTACCTTGGGAGGGCATATAAACTGAATAATAGCCAAAACAAAGTACACCTGCTACTACAAACTGGGCTTGCTTTAGAAAGGAGAAAAATTGTGGCATATAAGAGTATCCATCAGCCCACGCGCTCCGAAACTGTTATGCAGAAGTTGTAACGTTAAAAGGAACATTTCCTGGTCTCCATTCAGTCCTTGCATATTGTCCGAGCTATATGTGTCTTGATAGCATTCCATGCAATTAGACGTGTATGAAGTGAAGAACCGTCGAATAACAAACACTACTGTTCTCTGTGGAAAGTAGGGCTGAGCATTGCAATTTGCAGGTTGGTGGACTAGCTTCATAAGCCATGTTAATCATGATGTACTTCGATATGCATGTATTGCACATGCATACGTACTGATTTGCGTTGTATAATTGTGTCTATAGTCATGTTAAAACTGATATATAACATTTTAGATGTATATGCAACTGGTTTTAGTGTGTATACAAATAATGGCCACCAAGAGAGCTTGAGATGGGAAAACGGCCTTATACGGCTGAAAAAAGTTCCACCAGGTTGGTAGAACATAGGATATTGGAATTTTCTTTTTCATAGCTAGTAATGTTTCTCATCTTACGGTTCGTCTATCAGACACCTTCGCCAGAGCTTATGACTGGAGTACTACAACTCGCCTCTGTGAAGCCAGATGTTTAGAGATCTACCTGGATTTTTTTCTATGCTAATGATTAATTGTTCAAAGATCAAAGAACAGAAAAAAATAGATCAATAACGAAATGCTGATGCTGTCAATACCGCATGTAGTAGCCTGACTAAGTAGCGCTCCTAGCGGCCGGCCCGCCTGACAATATTCGGGGACTGAGTAAACACTAGGGCTGCACAGACATCCGTTTTTTTTCGAAGTAGCGAGCTCGAGTTAGCCTGGGTGCCAAACCAATAGCACACTGGACACAAAAGTACTGAGATACGTTGTGTCCAGTGTGCTATGGGTTTGGCACCAAAGCTAAGCTCGAGTGCGAGAAGCCCCGTTACAAAAAGGGTGATCCTCAGGCTAAGGACTGCAAATGTGGGGGAATACTTACTAGAAGATGTGATCAAACTTATGCATAAATTCACAGACTGTATGAACCTGCAGGATCATTTAGTTTGGTTTAGTGTACCTGCTTCTCCTGTGTATGAATGTCGACTTGTACAAACCAGCTCTATATTTAAGTGCGCCAAGTCGTCTGTTTGTATTCCTTATAATGATTAACCTTATCATAACAATCTGCATACAAGGGTCTACGTGCTACCGGCTCTTTCTCTTTGGAATCCTATTTTCCCTTGGGAGGGCATACAAACTGAAAAATAGCAAAAACAAAGTACACATGCTATCATAAACTGGGCTTGCTTTTGAAAGAAGTAAAAAAAAAATGTAGGCATAAAAGAGTACCCATAAGCCCGCGCGCTCCGAAACTGTTATGCGGAAGTTGTAACGCTAAAAGGAACATTTCCTGGTCTCGGTCGGTTCTTGTCCGAGCTATATGTATCTTGAAAGCATTCCATGCATTTAGACGTGTATGAAGTGAAGAATTGTCAAACACCAAAAACACTGCTGTTCTCTGTCGAAAGCAGGGCTGAACATTGGAATCATTTGCAGGTTGGTGGGCTAGCTAGCTTCATAAGGCTTGATGATGGACTTTGATATTTTTACATGCATACGTACTGACTTCCGTCATAAAATTGTGTCTCTCTGTAGCTATGTTAAAACTTCCCTGCGTTTATTTCTGTCCAGCAGATTTCATAGAATTCTGAGTAAACCAACGTCATGTTCTGGGATTATGATTTTGATGCCTCGAGTGAAGACGACGACTATGATGAAATATACCGGGTTAGTACTATGACTTTGACTGATTCTGCACCTGATAACTCGTACCACGGCAGTGCAAGGGTGTTAACCCCTACAATGGCCCGAAGAAGGAGAGACATGTACAGAGAATCAGATGACGGCCCCCTTGTCGACGTCTATGGATACGACTATGATGAATTGGACCAGATTAGTACTATGACCTTGACTGATTCTGCACCTGATAACCCGTGCCACGACAGTCCAAGGCCGCCAGTACTCCCACCATACCGCAGAAGGTGCTATATGGAATCTGATGACAGTACGCCGCCGCCAGTACGTATACCACCCCCACGTATACCACCCGCCCCCTACATACGTATACCACCCCCACCATACATGGAATCTGATGACGGCTCCCGTCTCTATGCAAACTACCTCCATGGGGTCGAGCGTACCCATCTTGCTAAACTTGACAACCAGAGAAAGGCTAGGAAATTCCTTGACGTGATGGTACAAGTCGATGGTAGGGAGTTTCCCTGTCACCGGGCTGTGTTGACATCCACGCAGTACTTCGAGACCATGTTGTCGTCCAACTTCTCTGAGAGTAGTTCTGGGGTCATACAGCTGCGTGAGATAGACTCCAACAGCTTCTCCAAGATCCTGGACTTCCTGTATACCGGGGAAATTCGCATCGGTAAAGACGACGTTCAGGACATTCTGCAGACGGCTCACATGCTACTGTTGGACAAAATTGTGGAGCACTGTCGTGAGTTCATCGAGGACAACCTCTGTCCGTCCAACTGTCTGGGCATCATGCGCCTTGCCAACCTGTATGGGTTTTCTGCCTTGAGGAAGAAAGGCAAGGAACATGGCAGCGTCAAACTCCCAATACGTTACACAAGATGAGGAGTTCCTTGGCCTTTCGGCACAAGAGCTGGCAGATCTACTCAGAGGCGAGCATCTTTTTTTGTATTTCTTTTTAAGAACGAAGTCGAAGATGACGTTGTCAGTTCTGTTCTAAAATGGCTCGACCATGCTGAGCACCGTAAGTCCGAAATCCTCATGATTTTACAAGAGATCCATCTGTCTTGTGTGAGAGTCAGCGTGCTACAGAAACTCGAGTCACACCCTTTGATACAAGAGTCCGCAGAATGCCTGGCAAAGATCACAGCAGCTAAGGAGAAACATCTTCTCGGTACACAGGTAAAAGGAGAAGATGCAAGTGTTCCTAGACGCGGGATATCGGACGATCTGGCAATTATTGTCGGTGGTTGGAAGGCAGTCGGTGGAAAGCCAACGCCCGTGCAAAGTATAATTTGCTTTGAACCAGACTGTCAGCAATACTACCACATCACCACCCTCCCAACACCTGCTTCTGAGTACATGAGCGTGGCAAGTGCAGGGAGACACCTGTATGTGACAGGTGGGCGGGTCCATCCCGTGGTCGGCCAGGGTCCCAAATCTTTCTCCAGACAAGCCTTTCGGTACGATTTCCCTTCGGACACTTGGCTGAGGTTGCCCGACATGCCTCGCGGCTGGGCAGAGCATCAGTCAGTGGTCGTTGACGGTAAACTCTTCGTGGTCTACGCGACGTCTTTGATGACCATGGGCATGGATTGCTATGATCCTGAAGAGGGGGCTTGGATGTACATAAACGTGCGACCATCACTGGGCCCTTCATCAAAATGGATGGTAACAGCATCTGGAGACAAGGTTGTCATCATCGTGTCAAAGATCATGGACGTAAAACACGGTTGCTTCTCGTGGTTCGAAGAAGAAGGTGGACTTGAGACTGAGGGAAAGTTGTGTGTTCTTGCGTTTGATGTGAAAACCAAAGGTTGGAGCTACGCCGATATCCAGATGGATGAAGTCAAGTCAAGCCAGTCCTCGGTGGAGGACATGGACATTCGCACTACTACTGTCACTGACAAGCTTTACATCCGTACTGAATATACTAGTACCCAGCATTCCAACCTTTATATCTTCAACGCCGAAGAGAACACCCTAACGAAGGGTGATAGAGAAGATGGGTTGGTCTGGGATAGGGACGTCCTTCGCGTGAAATGTGAGCACAGCTACCGCAACGTTAGAAAGAAGACCACGGGCTTCGCCATCGTGGACACCATTTCCTTATTCGGCCACTGCTTCCTCCAAACCAAGAAGAGCCGTGCAGGGTGGTACTGCCGGGACCTTGAAGCACTGACGAAAGACGAAGAGGCTCAGCGAGTAAAATCAGACGGTGAGTCTATTGAAGGCCTATTGAGACGTGGGCCCTATACGAGACATAAAGAGCCCAAAAGCAGAGTCACAGCACGAAAACACATAGAGCCAACTTTACGAACTCAGGCCGAAGATGACGTCGACAGCAGAACAACGCACTCCCCGGCCCCGGTGAGCATGATGTCAGATTGTTTTGGGCTGTTCCAAATGCCGTCGACACCCCCGCGTGCGCGAGGCGTTCGAAACGGAAAATTCACATTGGATTTACTGCCGAGGGGCGATATGGGAGACACAATAGATGTCAAATCAACAAAATAGACATACATGGCTACCATTTCAGATGAAAAAAAATATATATTCAAAATATGCCTCAGCTATCCTTCTGGACCACCTTAAGAGGTATTAAAGGCGGCAAAACATTTTAGCAGCCTTTACGCCATCGGAAAGGCAACTAAAAGGGAAATATGGCCTTTCCGTCACCTTTCCACATGTGTAAATGTCACGTTAATATAAAGTGTTTCTTTCCGTAAGCTTTACATGGACTTAAAAATAATGTAAAGAAAGCATGCGGAAATGGGTTAACTAAAGGCATCTCAAAAGCCATACGATCTTTTTGATTTTTTTTTTTAAATATAGTCCTTACCAACCTCACGCGACTAAACACAAGCATTTTATATGCTTTTTCATCTTTGGTTTTACCTGAAATATTAGATATCTTCCATAATTTCTTGTTGAATCGCCGCAAAATTATTATGTCTAATCATGCGCATTTCTATATGTTTATGTTTCCAAAAACATTCGGTTACTTTCCTCGTTCTATAAACAAGCTTTCCGCCGACCTGGAGGCAAGTTCCCTCTATACAGTAAAGGCGTAGTTAAGCTACAGGAAATGTTGCGTTTCTTTTTCTTTTCTTACCGTCGCAAAGTTTTCCATAAATTGAAGCAATTGCCATGTTTTTCACGTCACTGTTATTTGAGAGCGGCCAAATATAACAACACACCGTGCCTAGTCCTTTCTACCATATCTGGCTTTCCAAAAGCACAGTGTTTGATTCCAAAAAATTACGGTTCCTTTCCTCCTCCTATAAACAAGCTTTCCGCCGACCGGGAGATATCTCCCCCTATACAGTATAGGCGTCGTTAAGCTACAGGAAATGTTGCGTTTCTTTGTCTTTTCCTCCCGCGTCGCAAAGCTTTCCCAAAATTGTAGCAAGCGCCATGTTTTTCACACTTAGAGAGAGCGGAAAATGCAACAACATATGATTAGTCCTTTCTATATGTTTAAATTGGCTTTCCAAAAACATACTACACTGTACATGTACTACGGTTCCTTTAATACTTCTGTAAACAAGCTTTCCGCCGACCGGGAGACATCTCCACCTATACAGTAAAGGCGTCGTTAAGCTACAGGAAATACGTACCGCGCTGGGCTTGGATCTGAACATTTAGAACTCACAAAATATGTTTAACTAGAGACTGACAGATAAAACATTTTTCAAACCGAGATAGACTATAATACTGGGAAACTGTAGACTATTTCAATTAAACGATTCTTTCGTTATCAGCCAGGTACCTATAATTTCTCAGTCAACAACCCACCCGAAGTTTACTACGGTCCGTGTCAATACGTACGGCGCTGTGATGAGATCCTGTACATTTAGAACTCACAGAATATGTTTGACTCGAGACTGACAGATAAAACATTTTTCAAACCGAGATAGACTTTAATACTGTGAATCTGTAAACTACTTTAGTTGTCCTTTAGATGGAACGATTCTTTCGTTATTGGAATAATTTTTCCCTTGGGAGGACATATAAACTGAAAAATAGCAAAAACTAGAATTCCGAGACCTCATACCTCCATGAAATATGATCTTGATATGTAAATGTAAATTTCTTCTTTAATTGTGCAAATGACCTCTGCATTAACATGATATATGCATCGTGATGTATGTTAAATTTTGATTAACTTACAGATGTCTCATCATTCACCATTACGAAACCATAGAATTTTCGCATTAATTATGCAAATTAGGTCATCATTTGCATAATTAGTATCTGTTGAAGTTCCGCCTGCCATAGGTTACATACATTACATGTATGTAAGTAGTATAATGTAAAACACTGTAATTATAGAATTTCCTCATTAATTATGCAAATACAGTCCTCATTTGCATAATTTGCATTTAATTATGTACATCTCTCTCTCAGCTACCTACACACCAAAAATAATGAAAATATGTTGTTCCTGTCTGGACTTATTGGTCTTTTAAACATTTCGCCAGAAAGTGCCCTGCAGTTCCAGAACAAGCCGCTAGGGGGCCCAAACTCATAAGACTTCTTCCCAAGCACGAGAGCTACCTTCCATCAAAATTTCATGACCCTAGCATGTCCAGATCGCGAGATATCAAAACCGGAGTTGCGCTGCAGTACCAAGGGAAGCCACTAGGGGGACCAAAATCTAATCATTTCCAGTTTTCGTCACACCCTACCAACACACCAAGTATGAAACCAATCCATCCAGGCGTTCTTGAGTTATCTTGTTGACCAACAGACGGACGGACAGACGGACGGACGGACGGACGGACAGATAAACGCAACTGAAAATATAACCTCCATGACACATTTCATGGAGGTAATAACACGTTAGAAGGAGTAACATGGACGGCAGTCAGAACTCATCCCAGGAATTGCGTAACCTTTGACATTTAGATCGCACCACTTACTTATAGGGGGCCATATTGTCATAAATTAGACTTTTATGGGCAGAAAAATCCCATTTGGTAGTTCTCAACGTGTTGTTGGCGTTGATAAAACATTTCATAGTATAAATTTATGGTACTTACTGTTAATTAAGTTCTGTTCTAATTTTTGAAACATTTACAATGTGATGTTCCCATGACCGTCACCATGGATTTTCCCACGCTCTGAGCAAAAAATGGCGGAAGGTGGGGAGGGGTGGACGCCCCCTTTCTCCAAAAGAAAGTCATTATGTGTGATAACTGGAGGTAGCAAAGGGTT